>NC_133195.1:18668500-18971500 GCF_049306965.1 Danio rerio | reverse complement strand
GGAAGTTTTGGACCCCTGGGTAGCTTGCTGGGGTCAGAAGCCCCTAGGTGGAGGGCCAGGGGGCACAATGGGGCCTCTACTGCAAGTACAGGGAGAGTTGTGGACCCCTGGGTAGCTTGCTGGGCTCTTAGGCCCCTAGGTGGAGGGCCAGGGGGCACCCTGAGGCCTATACTTCAAGTCCAGGGAGAAAGGTGGGACCCCTGGGTAGCTTGCTGGGGTCGGAATCCCCTGGGTGGAGGCCAATGGGGCACCCTGGGGCCTCTACTGCAAGTCCAGGGAGAGTTGAGGACCCCTGGGTAGCTTGCTGGGGTCAGAGGCCCCTAGGTGGAGGGCCAGGAGGTACCCTAGGGCCTCTACTGCAAGTCCAGGGAGAGAGCTGGACCCCTGGGTAGCTTGCTGGGGTCAGAGGCCCCTAGGTGGAGGGCAAGGGGGCACCCTGGGGCCTCTACTGCAAGTCCAGGCAGAGAGGTGGACCCCTGGGTAGCTAGCTGGGGTCCTAGTCTCCTAGGTGGAGGGCCAGGGGCACCCTGGGGCCTATACTTCAAGTCAAGGGAGAGAGGTTGACCCCTGGGTAGCTTGCTGGGGTCTTAGGCCCCTAGGTGGAGGGCCAGGGGGCACCCTGGGGCCTCTACTGCAAGTCCAGGGAGAGTTGTGGACCCCTGGGTAGCTTGTTGGGGTCTTAGGCCCCTAGGTGGAGGGCCAGTGGGCACCCTTGGCCTATACTTCAAGTCCAGGGAGAAAGGTGGACCCCTGGGTAGCTTGCTGGGGTCTTAGGTCCCTAGGTGGAGGGCCAGGGGGCACCCTGGGGCCTATACTGCAAGTCCAGGGAGAGAGGTGGACCCCTGGGTAGCTTGCTGGGGTCAGAGGCCCCTAGGTGGAGGGCCAGGGGGCACCCTGGGGCCTCTACTGCAAGTCCAAGGAGAGTTGTGGACCCCTGGGTAGCTTGTTGGGGTCTTAGGCCCCTAGGTGGATGGCCAGTGGGCACCCTTGGGCCTATACTTCAAGTCCAGGGAGAAAGGTGGACCCCTGGGTAGCTTGTTGGGGGTCAGAGGCCCCTGGGTGGAGGCCAAGGGGGCACCCTGGGGCCTCTACTGCAAGTCCAGGAGAGTTGTGGACCCCTGGGTAGCTTGCTGGGGTCAGAGGCCCCTAGGTGGAGGCCAAGGGGTGACCCTGGGGCCTCTACTGCAAGTCCAGGGAGAGTTGTGGTCCCCTGGGTAGCTTGCTGGGGTCAGAGGCCCCTAGGTGGAGGCCAAGGGGGCACCCTGGGGCCTCTACTGCAAGTCAGGGAGAGTTTTGGACCCCTGGGTAGCTTGCTGGGGTCAGAGGCCCCTAGGTGGAAGCCAAGGGGGCTTCTGGGGCCTGTACTGCAAGTCCAGTGAGAGTTGTGGACCCCTGGGTAGCTTGCTGGGGTCTTAGGCCCCTAGGTGGAGGGCAAGGGGGCACCCTGGGGCCTGTACTGCAAGTCCAGGGAGAGTTGTGGACCCCTGGGAAGCTTTCTGGGGTCAAAGGCCCCTAGGTGGAGGGCCAGGAGGTACCCTAGGGCCTCTACTGCAAGTCCAGGGAAAGAGGTGAACCCCCTGGGTAGCTTGCTGGGGTCAGAGGCCCCTGGGTGGAGGCCAAGGGGGCACCCTTGGGCCTCTACTGCAAGTCCAGGGAGAGTTTTGGACCCTTGGGTAGCTTGCTGGGGTAAGAGGCCCTTAGGTGGAGGCCAAGGGGGCACCCTAGGGCCTCTACTGCAAGTCCAGGCAAAGAGGAGGACCCCCAGGGTAGCTTGCTGTGGTCAAAGGCCCCTAGGTGGAGGGCCAGGGGGCACCCTGGGGCCTATCCTCCAAGTCCAGGGAAAGAGGTGGACTACTGGGTAGGTTGCTGGGGTCAAAGACTCCTTTTTGGAGGGCAAGGGGCACCCTGGGGCCTCTACTGCAAGTCCAGGGAGAGAGGTGGACCCCTGGGTAGCTTTCTGGGGTCCTAGGCCCCTAGATGGAGGGCCAGGTGGCCTTCTTGGGCCTCTACTGCAAGTCCAGGGAGCAAGGTGGACCCCTGGATAGCTTCCTGGGGTCAAAGGCCACTAGGTGGAGGGCCAGGGGGCACCCTGGGGTGTCTACTGCATGTCCAGGGAGAAGGTGGACCCCTGGGTAGCTTGCTGGGGTCTTAGGCCCCTGGGTGGAGGGCCAGGGGCACCCTGGGGCCTCTACTGCAAGTCCAGGGAGAGTTGTGGACCCCTGGGTAGCTTGCTGGGGTCCTAGTCCCCTAGGTGGAGGGCCAGGGCGCACCCTGGGGCCTATACTTCAAGTCAAGGGAGAGAGGTGGGCCCTGGGTAGCTTGCTGGGGTCTTAGGCCCCTAGGTGGAGGTCCAGGGGGCACCCAGGGGCCTCTACTGCAAGTCCAGGGAGAGTTGTGGACCCCTGGGTAGCTTGTTGGGGTCTTAGGCCCCTAGGTGGAGGGCCAGTGGGCATCCTTGGGCCTATACTTCAAGTCCAGGGAGAAAGGTGGAACCCTGGGTAGCTTGCTGGGGTCAGAGGCCCCTAGGTGGAGGCCAAGAGGGCACCCTGGGGCCTCTACTGCAAGTCCAGGCAGAGAGGTGGACCCCTGGGTAGCTTGCTGGGGTCCTAGTTCCCTAGGTGGAGGGCCAGGGGGCACCCTGGCTCCTATACTTCAAGTCAAGGGAGAGAGGTGGACCCCTGGGTAGCTTGCTGGGGTCTTAGGTCCCTAGGTGGAGGGCCAGGGGCCACTCTGGGGCCTATACTGCAAGTCCAGGGAGAGAGATGGACCCCTGGGTAGCTTGCTGGGGTCAGAGGCCCCTAGGTGGAGGGCCAGGGGGCACCCTGGGGCCTCTACTGCAAGTCCAGGGAGAGTTGTGGACCCCTGGGTAGCTTGTTGGGGTCTTAGGCCCCTAGGTGGATGGCCAGTGGGCACCCTTGGGCCTATACTTCAAGTCCAGGAGAAAGGTGGACCCCTGGGTAGCTTGCTGGGGTCAGAGGCCCCTGGGTGGAGGCCAAGGGGGCACCCTGGGGCCTCTACTACAAGTCCAGGGAGAGTTGTGGACCCCTGGGTAGCTTGCTGGGGTCAGAGGCCCCTAGGTGGAGGCCAAGGGGGCACCCTGGGGCCTCTACTGCAAGTCCAGGGAGAGTTGTGGGCCCCTGGGTAGCTTGCTTGGGTCAAAGGCCCCTAGGTGGAGGGCCAGGAGTTACCCTAGGGCCTCTACTGCAAGTCCAGGGAAAGAGGTGGACCCCCTGGGTAGCTTGCTGGGGTCAGAGGCCCCTGGGTGGAGGCCAAGGGGGTACCCTGGGGCCTCTACTGCAAGTCCAGGGAGAGTTGTGGTCCCCTGGGTAGCTTGCTGGGGTCAGATGCCCCTAGGTGGAGGCCAAGGGGGCACCCTGGGGCCTCTACTGCAAGTCCAGGGAGAGTTGTGCACCCCTGGGTAGTTTGCTGGGGTCAAAGGCCCCTAGGTGGAGGGCCAGGAGGTACCCTAGGGCCTCTACTGCAAGTCCAGGGAAAGAGAAGGACCCCCTGGGTAGCTTGCTGGGGTCAGAGGCCCCTGGGTGGAGGCCAAGGGGGCACCCTGGGGCCTCTACTGCAAGTCCAGGGAGAGTTTTGGACCCCTGGGTAGATTGTTTGGGTCTTAGGCCCCTAGGTGGAGGGCCAGAGGGCACCCTTGGGCCTATACTTCAAGTCCAGGGAGAAAGGTGGACCCCTGGGTAGCTTGCTGAGGTCAGAGGCCCCTGGGTGGAGGCCAAGGGGGCGCCCTGCGGCCTCTACTGCAAGTCCAGGGAGAGTTGTGGACCCCTGGGTAGCTTGCTGGGGTCAGAGGCCCCTAGGTGGAGGCCAAGGGGGCACCCTGGGGCCTCTACTGCAAGTCCAGGCAGAGAGGTGGACCCCTGGGTAGCTTGCTGGGGTCCTAGTCCCCTAGGTGGAGGGCCAGGGGGCACCCTGGGGCCTATACTTCAAGTCAAGGGAGAGAGGTGGACCCCTGGGTAGCTTGCTGGGGTCAGAGGCCCCTAGGTGGAGGCCAAGGGGGCACCCTGGGGCCTCTACTGCAAGTCCAGGGAGAGTTGTGGACCCCTGGGTAGCTTGCTGGGGTCAGAGGCCCCTAGGTGGAGGGCCAGGGGGCACCCTGGGGCCTCTACTGCAAGTCCAAGGAGAGTTGTGGACCCCTGGGTAGCTTGTTGGGGTCTTAGGCCCCTAGGTGGATGGCCAGTGGGCACCCTTGGGCCTATACTTCAAGTCCAGGGAGAAAGGTGGACCCCTGGGTAGCTTGTTGGGGTCAGAGGCCCCTGGGTGGAGGCCAAGGGGGCACCCTGGGGCCTCTACTGCAAGTCCAGGGAGAGTTGTGGACCCCTGGGTAGCTTGCTGGGGTCAGAGGCCCCTAGGTGGAGGCCAAGGGGTGACCCTGGGGCCTCTACTGCAAGTCCAGGGAGAGTTGTGGTCCCCTGGGTAGCTTGCTGGGGTCAGAGGCCCCTAGGTGGAGGCCAAGGGGGCACCCTGGGGCCTCTACTGCAAGTCCAGGGAGAGTTTTGGACCCCTGGGTAGCTTGCTGGGGTCAGAGGCCCCTAGGTGGAAGCCAAGGGGGAACCCTGGGGCCTGTACTGCAAGTCCAGTGAGAGTTGTGGACCCCTGGGTAGCTTGCTGGGGTCTTAGGCCCCTAGGTGGAGGGCAAGGGGGCACCCTGGGGCCTGTACTGCAAGTCCAGGGAGAGTTGTGGACCCCTGGGAAGCTTGCTGGGGTCAAAGGCCCCTAGGTGGAGGGCCAGGAGGTACCCTAGGGCCTCTACTGCAAGTCCAGGGAAAGAGGTGAACCCCCTGGG
This sequence comes from Danio rerio, assembly GCF_049306965.1. Taxonomy (NCBI): domain Eukaryota; kingdom Metazoa; phylum Chordata; class Actinopteri; order Cypriniformes; family Danionidae; genus Danio; species Danio rerio. The sequence goes on along the minus strand of NC_133195.1, from coordinate 18,966,699 downwards.
TAGCTTGCTGGGGTCAGAGGCCCCTGGGTGGAGGCCAAGGGGGCACCCTTGGGCCTCTACTGCAAGTCCAGGGAGAGTTTTGGACCCTTGGGTAGCTTGCTGGGGTAAGAGGCCCTTAGGTGGAGGCCAAGGGGGCACCCTAGGGCCTCTACTGCAAGTCCAGGCAAAGAGGAGGACCCCCAGGGTAGCTTGCTGTGGTCAAAGGCCCCTAGGTGGAGGGCCAGGGGGCACCCTGGGGCCTATCCTCCAAGTCCAGGGAAAGAGGTGGACTACTGGGTAGGTTGCTGGGGTCAAAGACTCCTTTTTGGAGGGCAAGGGGGCACCCTGGGGCCTCTACTGCAAGTCCAGGGAGAGAGGTGGACCCCTGGGTAGCTTTCTGGGGTCCTAGGCCCCTAGATGGAGGGCCAGGTGGCCTTCTTGGGCCTCTACTGCAAGTCCAGGGAGCAAGGTGGACCCCTGGATAGCTTCCTGGGGTCAAAGGCCACTAGGTGGAGGGCCAGGGGGCACCCTGGGGTGTCTACTGCATGTCCAGGGAGAGAGGTGGACCCCTGGGTAGCTTGCTGGGGTCTTAGGCCCCTGGGTGGAGGGCCAGGGGGCACCCTGGGGCCTCTACTGCAAGTCCAGGGAGAGTTGTGGACCCCTGGGTAGCTTGCTGGGGTCCTAGTCCCCTAGGTGGAGGGCCAGGGCGCACCCTGGGGCCTATACTTCAAGTCAAGGGAGAGAGGTGGGCCCCTGGGTAGCTTGCTGGGGTCTTAGGCCCCTAGGTGGAGGGCCAGGGGGCACCCAGGGGCCTCTACTGCAAGTCCAGGGAGAGTTGTGGACCCCTGGGTAGCTTGTTGGGGTCTTAGGCCCCTAGGTGGAGGGCCAGTGGGCATCCTTGGGCCTATACTTCAAGTCCAGGGAGAAAGGTGGAACCCTGGGTAGCTTGCTGGGGTCAGAGGCCCCTAGGTGGAGGCCAAGAGGGCACCCTGGGGCCTCTACTGCAAGTCCAGGCAGAGAGGTGGACCCCTGGGTAGCTTGCTGGGGTCCTAGTTCCCTAGGTGGAGGGCCAGGGGGCACCCTGGCTCCTATACTTCAAGTCAAGGGAGAGAGGTGGACCCCTGGGTAGCTTGCTGGGGTCTTAGGTCCCTAGGTGGAGGGCCAGGGGCCACTCTGGGGCCTATACTGCAAGTCCAGGGAGAGAGATGGACCCCTGGGTAGCTTGCTGGGGTCAGAGGCCCCTAGGTGGAGGGCCAGGGGGCACCCTGGGGCCTCTACTGCAAGTCCAGGGAGAGTTGTGGACCCCTGGGTAGCTTGTTGGGGTCTTAGGCCCCTAGGTGGATGGCCAGTGGGCACCCTTGGGCCTATACTTCAAGTCCAGGGAGAAAGGTGGACCCCTGGGTAGCTTGCTGGGGTCAGAGGCCCCTGGGTGGAGGCCAAGGGGGCACCCTGGGGCCTCTACTACAAGTCCAGGGAGAGTTGTGGACCCCTGGGTAGCTTGCTGGGGTCAGAGGCCCCTAGGTGGAGGCCAAGGGGGCACCCTGGGGCCTCTACTGCAAGTCCAGGGAGAGTTGTGGGCCCCTGGGTAGCTTGCTGGGGTCAAAGGCCCCTAGGTGGAGGGCCAGGAGTTACCCTAGGGCCTCTACTGCAAGTCCAGGGAAAGAGGTGGACCCCCTGGGTAGCTTGCTGGGGTCAGAGGCCCCTGGGTGGAGGCCAAGGGGGTACCCTGGGGCCTCTACTGCAAGTCCAGGGAGAGTTGTGGTCCCCTGGGTAGCTTGCTGGGGTCAGATGCCCCTAGGTGGAGGCCAAGGGGGCACCCTGGGGCCTCTACTGCAAGTCCAGGGAGAGTTGTGCACCCCTGGGTAGTTTGCTGGGGTCAAAGGCCCCTAGGTGGAGGGCCAGGAGGTACCCTAGGGCCTCTACTGCAAGTCCAGGGAAAGAGAAGGACCCCCTGGGTAGCTTGCTGGGGTCAGAGGCCCCTGGGTGGAGGCCAAGGGGGCACCCTGGGGCCTCTACTGCAAGTCCAGGGAGAGTTTTGGACCCCTGGGTAGATTGTTTGGGTCTTAGGCCCCTAGGTGGAGGGCCAGAGGGCACCCTTGGGCCTATACTTCAAGTCCAGGGAGAAAGGTGGACCCCTGGGTAGCTTGCTGAGGTCAGAGGCCCCTGGGTGGAGGCCAAGGGGGCGCCCTGCGGCCTCTACTGCAAGTCCAGGGAGAGTTGTGGACCCCTGGGTAGCTTGCTGGGGTCAGAGGCCCCTAGGTGGAGGCCAAGGGGGCACCCTGGGGCCTCTACTGCAAGTCCAGGCAGAGAGGTGGACCCCTGGGTAGCTTGCTGGGGTCCTAGTCCCCTAGGTGGAGGGCCAGGGGGCACCCTGGGGCCTATACTTCAAGTCAAGGGAGAGAGGTGGACCCCTGGGTAGCTTGCTGGGGTCAGAGGCCCCTAGGTGGAGGCCAAGGGGGCACCCTGGGGCCTCTACTGCAAGTCCAGGGAGAGTTGTGGACCCCTGGGTAGCTTGCTGGGGTTTTAGGCCCCTAGGTGGAGGGCCAGTGGGCACCCTAAGGCCTATACTTCAAGTCCAGGGAGAAAGGTGGACCCCTGGGTAGCTTGCTGGGGTCAGAGGCCCCTGGGTGGAGGCCAAGGGGGCACCCTGGGGCCTCTACTGCAAGTCCAGGGAGAGTTGTGGACCCCTGGGTAGCTTGCTGGGGTCAGAGGCCCCCTACGTGGAGGGCCAGGAGGTACCCTAGGGCCTCTACTGCAAGTCCAGGGAGAGAGGTGGACCCCTGGGTAGCTTGCTGGGGTCTTAGGCCCCTGGGTGGAGGGCAAGGGGGCACCCTGGGGCCTCTACTGCAAGTCCAGGCAGAGAGGTGGACCCCTGGGTAGCTAGCTGGGGTCCTAGTCCCCTAGGTGGAGGGCCAGGGGGCACCCTGGGGCCTATACTTCAAGTCAAGGGAGAGAGGTTGACCCCTGGGTAGCTTGCTGGGGTCTTAGGCCCCTAGGTGGAAGGCCAGGGGGCACCCTGGGGCCTCTACTGCAAGTCCAGGGAGAGTTGTGGACCCCTGGGTAGCTTGTTGGGGTCTTAGGCCCCTAGGTGGAGGGCCAGTGGGCACCCTTGGGCCTATACTTCAAGTCCAGGGAGAAAGGTGGACCCCTGGGTAGCTTGCTGGGGTCTTAGGTCCCTAGGTGGAGGGCCAGGGGGCACCCTGGGTCCTATACTGCAAGTCCAGGGAGAGAGGTGGACTCCTGGCTAGCTTGCTGGGGTCAGAGGCCCCTAGGTGGAGGGCCAGGGGGCACCCTGGGGCCTCTACTGCAAGTCCAGGGAGAGTTGTGGACCCCTGGGTAGCTTGTTGGGGTCTTAGGCCCCTAAGTAGATGGCCAGTGGGCACCCTTGGGCCTATACTTCAAGTCCAGGGAGAAAGGTGGACCCCTGGGTAGCTTGCTGGGGTCAGTGGCCCCTGGGTGGACGGCCAGTGGAAACCCTTGGGCCTATACTTCAAGTCCAGGGAGAAAGGTGGACCCGTGGGTAGCTTGTTGGGGTCTTAGGCCCCTAGGTGGATGGCCAGTGGGCACCCTTGGGCCTATACTTCAAGTCCAGGGAGAAAGGCGGACCCGTTGGTAATTTGCTGGGGTCAGAGGCCCCTGGGTGGAGGCCGAGGGGGCACCCTGGGTTCTCTACTGCAAGTCCAGGGAGAGTTGTGGGCCCCTGGGTAGCTTGCTGGGGTCAGAGGCCCCTAGGTGGAGGCCAAGGGGGCACCCTGGGGCCTCTACTGCAAGTCCAGGGAGAGTTGTGGACCCCTGGGTAGCTTGCTGGGGTCAAAGGCCCCTAGGTGGAGGGCCAGAAGGTACCCTAGGGCCTCTACTGCAAGTCCAGGGAAAGAGGTGGACCCACTGGGTAGCTTGCTGGGGTCAGAGGCCCCTGAGTGGAGGCCAAGGGGGTACCCTGGGGCCTCTACTGCAAGTCCAGGGAGAGTTGTGGTCCCCTGGGTAGCTTGCTGGGGTCAGAGGCCCCTAGGTGGAGGCCAAGGGGGCACCCTGGGGCCTGTACTGCAAGTCCAGGGAGAGTTGTGGACCCCTGGGTAGCTTGCTGGGGTCAAAGGCCCCTAAGTGGAGGGCCAGGAGGTACCCTAGGGCCTCTACTGCAAGTCCAGGGAAAGAGGTGGACCCCCTGGGTAGCTTGCTGGGGTCAGAGGCCCCTGGGTGGAGGCCAAGGGGGCACCCTGGGGCCTCTACTGCAAGTCCAGGGAGAGTGTTGAACCCCTGGGTAGCTTGCTGGGGTCAGAGTCCCCTAGGTGGAAGCCAAGGGGGCATCCTGGGGCCTCTACTGCAAGTCCAGGGAGAGTTGTGGACCCCTGGGTAGCTTGCTGGGGTCAGAGGCCCCTAGGTGGAGGGCCAGGAGGTACCACAGGGCCTCTACTGCAAGTCCAGGGAGAGAGGTGGACCCCTGGGTAGCTTTCTGGGGTCCTAGGCCCCTAGGTGGAGGGCCAAGGGGCACCCTGGGGCCTATACTGCAAGTCCAGGGAGAGTTGTGGACCCCTGGGTAGCTTGTTGGGGTCTTAGGCCCCTAGGTGGATGGCCAGTGGGCACCCTTGGGTCTATACTTCAAGTCCAGGGAGAAAAGTGGACCCCTGGGTAGCTTGCTGGGGTCAGAGGCCCCTGAGTGGAGGCCAAGGTGGCACCCTGGGGCCTCTACTGCAGGTCCAGGGAGAGTTGTGGACCCCTGGGTAGCTTGCTGGGGTCAGAGGCCCCTAGGTGGAGGCCAAGGGGGCATCCTGGGGCCTCTACTGCAAGTCCAGGGAGAGTTGTGGACCCCTGGGTAGCTTGATGGGGTCAAAGGCCCCTAGGTGGAAGGCCAGGAGGTACCCTAGGGCCTCTACTGCAAGTCCAGGGAAAGAGGTGGACCCCCTGGGTAGCTTGCTGGGGTCAGAGAACCCTGGGTGGAGGCCAAGGGGGTACCCTGGGGCCTCTACTGCAAGTCCAGAGAGAGTTGTGGTCCCCTGGGTAGCTTGTTGGGGTCAGAGGCCCCTAGGTGGTGGGCCAGGAGGTACCCTAGGGCCTCTACTGCAAGTCCAGGAAAAGAGGTGGACCCCCTGGGTAGCTTGCTGGGGTCAGAGGCCCCTGGGTGGAGGCTAAGGGGGCACCCTGGGGCCTCTACTGCAAGTCCAGGGAGAGTTTTGGACCCCTGGGTAGCTTGCTGGGGTCAGAGGCCCTTAGGTGGAGGCCAAGGGGGCACCCTAGGGCCTCTACTGCAAGTCCAGGGAAAGAGGAGGACTCCCAGGGTAGCTTGCTGGGGTCAAAGGCCCCTAGGTGGAGGGCCAGGGGGCACCCTGGGGCCTATCCTCCAAGTCCAGGGAAAGAGGTGGACAACTGGGTAGGTTGCTGGGGTCAAAGACTCCTTTTTGGAGGGCAAAGGGGCACCCTGGGGCCTCTACTGCAAGTCCAGGGAAAGAGGTGGACCCCTGGGTAGCTTTCTGGGGTCCTAGGCCCCTAGATGGAGGGCCAGGTGGCCTTCTTGGGCCTCTACTGCAAGTCCAGGGAGCAAGGTGGACCCCTGGATAGCTTCCTGGGGTCAAAGGCCACTAGGTGGAGGGCCAGGGGGCACCCTGGGGCGTCTACTGCATGTCCAGGGAGTGAGGTGGACCCCTGGGTAGCTTGCTGGGGTCTTAGACCCCTGGGTGGAGGGCCAGGGGGCACCCTGGGGCCTCTACTGCAAGTCCAGGGAGAGTTGTGGACCCCTGGGTAGCTTGCTGGGGTCAGAGTTCCCTAGGTGGAGGGCCAGGGGGCTCCCTGGGGCCTCTACTGCAAGTCCAGGGAGAGTTGTGGACCCCTGGGTAGCTTGCTGGGGTCTTAGGCCCCTAGGTGGAGGGCCAGTGGGCACCCTGAGGCCTATACTTCATGTCCAGGGAGAAAGGTGGACCCCTGGGTAGCTTGCTGGGGTCAGAGGCCCCTGGGTGGAGGCCAAGGGGGCACCCTGGGGCCTCTACTGCAAGTCCAGGGAGAGTTGTGGTCCCCTGGTTAGCTTGCTGGGGTCAGAGGCCCCTAGGTGGAGGGCCAGGGGGTACCCTAGGGCCTCTACTGCAAGTCCAGGGACAGAGGTGGACCCCTTGGTAGCTTGCTAGGGTCAGAGGCCCCTGGGTGGAGGGCAATGGGGCACCCTGGGGCCTCTACTGCAAGTCCAGGCAGAGAGGTGGACCCCTGGGTAGCTAGCTGGGGTCCTAGTCCCCTAGGTGGAGGGCCAAGGGGCACCCTGGGGCCTATACTTCAAGTCAAGGGAGAGAGGTGGACCCCTGGGTAGCTTGCTGGGGTCTTAGGCCCCTAGGTGGAGGGCCAGGGGGCACCCTGGGGCCTCTACTGCAAGTCCAGGGAGAGTTGTGGACCCCTGGGTAGCTTGTTGGGGTCTTAGGCCCCTAGATGGAGGGCCAGTGTGCACCCTTGGGCCTATACTTCAAGTCCAGGGAGAAAGGTGGACCCCTGGGTAGCTTGCTGGGGTCAGAGGCCCCTGGGTGGAGGCCAAGGGGGCACCCTGGGGCCTCTACTGCAAGTCCAGGGAGAGTTGTGGACCCCTGGGTAGCTTGCTGGGGTCTTAGGCCCCTAGGTGGAGGGCCAGTGGGCACCCTGAGGCCTATACTTCAAGTCCAGGGAGAAAGGTGGACCCCTGGGTAGCTTGCTGGGGTCAGAGGCACCTGGGTGGAGGCCAAGGGGGCACCCTGGGGCCTCTACTGCAAGTCCAGGGAGAGTTGTGGACCCCTGGGTAGCTTGCTGGGGTCAGAGGCCCCTAGGTGGAGGGCCAGGAGGTACCCTAGGGCCTCTACTGCAAGTCCAAGGAGAGAGGTGGACCCCTGGGTAGCTTGCTGGGGTCAGAGGCCCCTGGGTGGAGGGCAAGGGGGCACCCTGGGGCCTCTACTGCAAGTCCAGGCAGAGAGGTGGACCCCTGGGTAGCTAGCTGGGGTCTTAGGCCCCTAGGTGGAGGGCCAGTGGGCACCCTGGGGCCTCTACTGCAAGTCCAGGCAGAGAGGTGGACCCCTGGGTAGCTTGCTGGGGTCCTAGTCCCCTAGGTGGAGGGCCAGGGGGCACCCTGGGGCCTATACTTCAAGTCAAGGGAGAGAGGTGGACCCCTGGGTAGCTTGCTGGGGACAGAGGCCCCTAGGTGGAGGGCCAGGGGGCACCCTGGGGCCTCTACTGCAAGTCCAGGGAAAGTTGTGGACCCCTGGGTAGCTTGTTGGGGTCTTAGGCCCCTAGGTGGATGGCCAGTGGGCACCCTTGGGCCTATACTTCAAGTCCAGGGAGAAATGTGGACCCCTGGGTAGCTTGCTGGGGTCAGAGGCCCCTGGGTGGAGGCCAAGGGGGCACCCTGGGGCCTCTACTGCAAGTCCAGGGAGAGTTGTGGGCCCCTGGGTAGCTTGCTGGGGTCAGAGGCCCCTAGGTGGAGGCCAAGGGGGCACCCTGGGGCCTCTACTGCATGTCCAGGGAGAGTTGTGGACCCCTGGGTAGCTTGCTGGGGTCAAAGGCCCCTAGGTGGAGGGCCAGGAGGTACCCTAGGGCCTCTACTGCAAGTCCAGGGAGAGTTGTGGTCCCCTGGGTAGCTTGCTGGGGTCAGAGGCCCCTAGGTGGAGGCCAAGGGGGCACCCTGGGGCCTGTACTGCAAGTCCAGGGAGAGTTGTGGACCCCTGGGTAGCTTGCTGAGGTCAAAGGCCCCTAGGTGGAGGGCCAGGAGGTACCCTAGGGCCTCTACTGCAAGTCCAGGGAAAGAGGTGGACCCCCTGGGTAGCTTGCTGGGGTCTTAGGCCCCTGGGTAGAGGCCAAGGGGGCACCCTGGGGCCTCTACTGCAAGTCCAGGGAGAGTTTTGAACCCCTGGGTAGCTTGCTGGGGTCAGAGTCCCCTAGGTGGAAGCCAAGGGGGCACCCTGGGGCCTCTACTGCAAGTCCAGGGAGAGTTGTGGACCCCTGGGTAGCTTGCTGGGGTCTTAGGCCCCTAGGTGTAGGGCCAGGAGGCACCCTGAGGCCTATACTTCAAGTCCAGGGAGAAAGGTGGACCCCTGGGTAGCTTGCTGGGGTCAGAGGCCCCTAGGTGGAGGGCCAGGAAGTACCCTAGGGCCTCTACTGCAAGTCCAGGGAGAGAGGTGGACCCCTGGTTAGCTTGCTGGGGTCAGAGGCCCCTGGGTGGAGGGCAAGGGGGCACCCTGGGGCCTCTACTGCAAGTCCAGGCAGAGAGGTGGACCCCTGGGTAGCTGGCTGGGGTCCTAGTCCCCTAGGTGGAGGGCCAGGAGGCACCCTGGGGCCTATACTTCAAGTCAAGGGAGAGAGGTGGACCCCTGGGTAGCTTGCTGGGGTCTTAGGCCCCTAGGTGGAGGGCCAGGGGGCACCCAGGGGCCTCTACTGCAAGTCCAGGGAGAGTTGTGGACCCCTGGGTAGCTTGTTGGGGTCTTAGGCCCCTAGGTGGAGGGCCAGTGGGCATCCTTGGGCCTATACTTCAAGTCCAGGGAGAAAGGTGGACCCCTGGGTAGCTTGCTGGGGTCAGAGGCCCCTAGGTGGAGGCCAAGGGGGCACCCTGGGGCCTCTACTGCAAGTCCAGGCAGAGAGGTGGACCCCTGGGTAGCTTGCTGGGGTCCTAGTTCCCTAGGTGGAGGGCCAGGGGGCACCCTGGGGCCTATACTTCAAGTCAAGGGAGAGAGGTGGACCCCTGGGTAGCTTGCTGGGGTCAGAGGCCCCTAGGTGGAGGGCCAGGAGGTACCCTAGGGCCTCTACTGCAAGTCCAGGGAAAGAGGTGGACCCCCTGGGTAGCTTGCTGGGGTCAGAGGCCCCTGGGTGGAGGCCAAGGGGGTACCCTGGGGCCTCTACTGCAAGTCCAGGGAGAGTTGTGGTCCCCTGGGTAGCTTGCTGGGGTCAGATGCTCCTAGGTGGAGGCCAAGGGGGCACCCTGGGGCCTGTACTGCAAGTCCAGGGAGAGTTGTGCACCCCTGGGTAGTTTGCTGGGGTCAAAGACCCCTAGGTGGAGGGCCAGGAGGTACCCTAGGGCCTCTACTGCAAGTCCAGGGAAAAAGGAGGACCCCCTGGGTAGCTTGCTGGGGTCAGAGGCCCCTGGGTGGAGGCCAAGGGGGCACCCTGGGGCCTCTACTGCAAGTCCAGGGAAAGAGGAGGACCCCCAGGGTAGCTTGCTGGGGTCAGAGGCCCCTAGGTGGAGGGCCAGGGGGCACCCTGGGGCCTATCCTCCAAGTCCAGGGAAAGAGGTGGACCACTGGGTAGGTTGCTGGGGTCAAAGACTCCTTTTTGGAGGGCAAGGGGGCACCCTGGGGCCTCTACTGCAAGTCCAGGGAGAGAGGTGGACCCCTGGGTAGCTTTCTGGGGTCCTAGGCCCCTAGATGGAGGGCCAGGTGGCCTTCTTGGGCCTCTACTGCAAGTCCAGGGAGCAAGGTGGAACCCTGGATAGCTTCCTGGGGTCAAAGGCCACTAGGTTGAGGGCCAGGAGGCACCCTGGGGCGTCTACTGCATGTCTAGGGAGAGAGGTGGACCCCTGGGTAGCTTGCTGGGGTCTTAGGCCCCTAGGTGGAGGGCCAGGGGGAACCCTGGGGCCTCTACTGCAAGTCCAGGGAGAGTTGTGGACCCCTGGGTAGCTTGTTGTTGTCTTAGGCCCCTAGGTGGAGGGCCAGAGGGCACCCTTGGGCCTATACTTCAAGTCCAAGGAGAAAGGTGGACCCCTGGGTAGCTTGCTGGGGTCAGAGGCCCCTGGGTGGAGGCCAAGGGGGCACCCTGCGGCCTCTACTGCAAGTCCAGGGAGAGTTGTGGACCCCTGGGTAGCTTGCTGGGGTCAGAGGCCCCTATGTGGAGGCCAAGGGGGCACCCTGGGGCCTCTACTTCAAGTCCAGGCAGAGAGGTGGACCCCTGGGTAGCTTGCTGGGGTCCTAGTCCCCTAGGTGGAGGGCCAGGGGGCACCCTGGGGCCTATACTTCAAGTCAAGGGAGAGAGGTGGACCCCAGGGTAGCTTGCTGGGGTCTTAGGTCCCTAGGTGGAGGGCCAGGGGGCACCCTGGGGCCTATACTGCAAGTCCAGGGAGAGAGGTGGACCCCTGGGTAGCTTGCTGGGGTCAGAGGCCCCTAGGTGGAGGGCCAGGGGGCACCCTGGGGCCTCTACTGCAAGTCCAGGGAGAGTTTTGGACCCCTGGGTAGCTTGCTGGGGTCAGAGGCCCCTAGGTGGAGGGCCAGGGGGCACAATGGGGCCTCTACTGCAAGTACAGGGAGAGTTGTGGACACCTGGGTAGCTTGCTGGGGTCTTAGGCCCCTAGGTGGAGGGCCAGGGGGCACCCTGAGGCCTATACTTCAAGTCCAGGGAGAAAGGTGGACCCCTGGGTAGCTTGCTGGGGTCGGAAGCCCCTGGGTGGAGGGCCAGGGGGCACCCTGGGGCCTTTCCTCCAAGTCCAGGGAAAGAGGTGGACCACTGGGTAGGTTGCTGGGGTCAAAGACTCCTTTTTGGAGGGCAAGGGGGCACCCTGGGGCCTCTACTGCAAGTACAGGGAGAGTTGTGGACCCCTGGGTAGCTTTCTGGGGTCCTAGGCCCCTAGATGGAGGGCCAGGTGGCCTTCTTGGGCCTCTACTGCAAGTCCAGGGAGCAAGGTGGACCCCTGGATAGCTTCCTGGGGTCAAAGGCCACTAGGTTGAGGGCCAGGAGGCACCCTGGGGCGTCTACTGCATGTCTAGGGAGAGAGTGGACCCCTGGGTAGCTTGCTGGGGTCAGAGGCCCCTGGGTGGAGGCCAAGGGGGCACCCTGGGGCCTCTACTGCAAAACCAGGGAGAGTTGTGGACCCCTGGGTAGCTTGCTGGGGTCAGAGGCCCCTACGTGGAGGGCCAGGAGGTACCCTAGGGCCTCTACTGCAAGTCCAGGGAGAGAGGTGGACCCCTGGGTAGCTTGCTGGGGTCAGAGGTCCCTGGGTGGAGGCCAAGGGGGCACCCTGCGGCCTCTACTGCAAGTCCATGGAGAGTTGTGGACCCCTGGGTAGCTTGCTGGGGTCAGAGGCCCCTAGGTGGAGGCCAAGGGGGCACCCTGGGGCCTCTACTTCAAGTCCAGGCAGAGAGGTGGACCCCTGGGTAGCTTGCTGGGGTCCTAGTCCCCTAGGTGGAGGGCCAGGGGGCACCCTGGGGCCTATACTTCAAGTCAAGGGAGAGAGGTGGACCCCTGTGTAGCTTGCTGGGGTCTTAGGTCCCTAGGTGGAGGGCCAGGGGGCACCCTGGGGCCTATACTGCAAGTCCAGGGAGAGAGGTGGACCCCTGGGTAGCTTGCTGGGGTCAGAGGCCCCTGGGTGGAGGGCCAGGGGGCACCCTGGGGCCTCTACTGCAAGTCCATGGGAAGTTTTGGACCCCTGGGTAGCTTGCTGGGGTCAGAGGCCCCTAGGTGGAGGGCCAGGGGGCACAATGGGGCCTCTACTGCAAGTACAGGGAGAGTTGTGGACCCCTGGGTAGCTTGCTGGGGTCTTAGGCCCCTAGGTGGAGGGCCAGGGGGCACCCTGAGGCCTATACTTCAAGTCCAGGGAGAAAGGTGGACCCCTGGGTAGCTTACTGGGGTCGGAATCCCCTGGGTGGAGGCCAATGGGGCACCCTGGGGCCTCTACTGCAAGTCCAGGGAGAGTTGAGGACCCCTGGGTAGCTTGCTGGGGTCAGAAGCCCCTAGGTGGAGGGCCAGGAGGTACCCTAGGGCCTCTACTGCAAGTCCAGGGAGAGAGCTGGACCCCTGGGTAGCTTGCTGGGGTCAGAGGCCCCTAGGTGGAGGGCAAGGGGGCACCCTGGGGCCTCTACTGCAAGTCCAGGCAGAGAGGTGGACCCCTGGGTAGCTAGCTGGGGTCCTAGTCTCCTAGGTGGAGGGCCAGGGGCACCCTGGGGCCTATACTTCAAGTCAAGGGAGAGAGGTGGACCCCTGGGTAGCTTGCTGGGGTCTTAGGCCCCTAGGTGGAGGGCCAGGGGGCACCCTTGGGCCTATACTTCAAGTCCAGGGAGAAAGGTGGACGCCTGGGTAGCTTGCTGGTATTCAGAGGCCCCTGGGTGGAGGCCAAGGGGGCACCCTGGGGCCTCAACTGCAAGTCCAGGGAGAGTTGTGGACCCCTGGGTAGCTTGTTGGGGTCAGAGGCCCCTAGGTGGAGGCCAAGGGGGCACCCTGGGGCCTCTACTGCAAGTCCAAGCATTGAGGCGGACCCCTGGGTAGCTTGCTGGGGTCCTAGTCCCCTAGGTGGAGGGCCAGGGGGAACCATGGGGCCTATACTTCAAGTCAAGGGAGAGAGGTGTACCCCTGGGTAGCTTGCTGGGGTCTTAGGTCCCTAGGTGGAGGGCCAGAGGGCACCCTGGGGCCTATACTGCAAGTCCAGGGAGAGAGGTTGACCCCTGGGTAGCTTGCTGGGGTCAGAGGCCCCTAGGTGGAGGGCCAGGGAACACCCTGGGGCCTCTACTGCAAGTCCAGGGAGAGTTGTGGACCCCTGGGTAGCTTGTTGGGGTCTTAGGCCCCTATGTGGATGGCCAGTGGGCACCCTTGGGCCTATACGTCAAGTCCAGGGAGAAAGGTGGACCCCTGGGTAGCTTGCTGGGGTCAGAGGCCCCTGGGTGGAGGCCAAGGGGGCACCCTGGGGCCTCTACTGCAAGTCCAGGGAGAGTTGTGGACCCCTGGGTAGCTTGCTGGGGTCAGAGGCCCCTAGGTGGAGGCCAAGGGGGCACCCTGGGGCCTCTACTGCAAGTCCAGGGAGAGTTGTGGACCCCTGGGTAGCTTGCTGGGGTCAAAGGCCCCTAGGTGGAAGGCCAGGAGGTAACCTAGGGCCTCTACTGCAAGACCAGGGAAAGAGGTGGACCCCCTGGGTAGCTTGCTGGGGTCAGAGGCCCCTGGGTGGAGGCCAAGGGGTTACCCTGGGGCCTCTACTGCAAGTCCAGGGAGAGTTGTGGACCCCTGGGTAGATTGCTGGGGTCAGAGTGCCCTAAGTAGAGGCCAAGGGGGCACCCTGGGGCCTCTACTGCAAGTCCAGGCAGAGAGGTGGACCCCTGGGTACCTTGCTGGGGTCCTAGTCCCCTAGGTGGAGGGCCAGGGGGCACCCTGGGGCCTATACTTCAAATCAAGGGAGAGAGGTGGACCCCTGGGTAGCTTGCTGGGGTCTTAGGTCCCTAGGTGGAGGGCCAGGGGGCACCCTGGGGCCTATACTGCAAGTCCAGGGAGAGAGGTGGACCCTGGGTAGCTTGCTGGGGTCAGAGGCCCCTAGGTGGAGGGCCAGGGGGCACCCTGGGGCCTCTACTGCAAGTCCAAGGAGAGTTGTGGACCCCTGGGTAGCTTGTTGGGGTCTTAGGCCCCTAGGTGGATGGCCAGTGGGCACCCTTGGGCCTATACTTCAAGTCCAGGGAGAAAGGTGGACCCCTGGGTAGCTTGCTGGGGTCAGAGGCCCCTGGGTAGAGGCCAAGGGGGCACCCTGGGGCCTCTACTGCAAGTCCAGGGAGAGTTGTGGACCCCTGGGTAGCTTGCTGGGGTCAGAGGCCCCTAGGTGGAGGCCAAGGGGTTACCCTGGGGCCTCTACTGCAAGTCCAGGGAGAGTTGTGGTCCCCTGGGTAGCTTGCTGGGGTCAGAGGCCCCTAGGTGGAGGCCAAGGGGGCACCCTGGGGCCTCTACTGCAAGTCCAGGGAGAGTTTTGGACCCCTGGGTAGCTTGCTGGGGTCAGAGGCCCCTAGGTGGAAGCCAAGGGGGCACCCTGGGGCCTGTACTGCAAGTCCAGTGAGAGTTGTGGACCCCTGGGTAGCTTGCTGGGGTCTTAGGCCCCTAGGTGGAGGGCCAGGGGGCACCCTGGGGCCTGTACTGCAAGTCCAGGGAGAGTTGTGGACCCCTGGGTAGCTTGCTGGGGTCAAAGGCCCCTAGGTGGAGGGCCAGGAGGTACCCTAGGGCCTCTACTGCAAGTCCAGGGAAAGAGGTGGACCCCCTGGGTAGCTTGCTGGGGTCAGAGGCCCCTGGGTGGAGGCCAAGGGGGCACCCTGGGGCCTCTACTGCAAGTCCAGGGAGAGTTTTGGACCCTTGGGTAGCTTGCTGGGGTAAGAGGCCCTTAGGTGGAGGCCAAGGGGGCACCCTAGGGCCTCTACTGCAAGTCCAGGCAAAGAGGAGGACCCCCAGGGTAGCTTGCTGTGGTCAAAGGCCCCTAGGTGGAGGGCCAGGGGGCACCCTGGGGCCTATCCTCCAAGTCCAGGGAAAGAGGTGGACTACTGGGTAGGTTGCTGGGGTCAAAGACTCCTTTTTGGAGGGCAAGGGGGCACCCTGGGGCCTCTACTGCAAGTCCAGGGAGAGAGGTGGACCCCTGGGTAGCTTGCTGGGGTCAGAGGCCCCTGGGTGGAGGGCCAGTGGGCACCCTTGGGCCTATACTTCAAGTCCAGGGAGAAAGGTGGACCCCTGGGTAGCTTGTTGGGGTCTTAGGCCCCTAGGTGGATGGCCAGTGGGCACCCTTGGGACTATACTTCAAGTCCAGGGAGAAAGGCGGACCCCTTGGTAGCTTGCTGGGGTCAGAGGCCCCTGGGTGGAGGCCAAGGGGGCACCCTGGGGCCTCTACTGCAAGTCCAGGGAGAGTTGTGGGCCCCTGGGTAGCTTGCTGGGGTCAGAGGCCCCTAGGTGGAGGCCAAGGGGGCACCCTGGGGCCTCTACTGCAAGTCCAGGGAGAGTTGTGGACCCCTGGGTAGCTTGCTGGGGTCAAAGGCCCCTAGGTGGAGGGCCAGAAGGTACCCTAGGGCCTCTACTGCAAGTCCAGGGAAAGAGGTGGACCCCCTGGGTAGCTTGCTGGGGTCAGAGGCCCCTGGGTGGAGGCCAAGGGGGCACCCTGGGGCCTCTACTGCAAGTCCAGGGAGAGTTTTGAACCCCTGGGTAGCTTGCTGGGGTCAGAGTCCCCTAGGTGGAAGCCAAGGGGGCATCCTGGGGCCTCTACTGCAAGTCCAGGGAGAGTTGTGGACCCCTGGGTAGCTTGCTGGGGTCTTAGGCCCCTAGGTGGAGGGCCAGGAGGCACCCTGAGGCCTATACTTCAAGTCCAGGGAGAAAGGTGGACCCCTGGGTAGCTTGCTGGGGTCAGAGGCCCCTGGGTGGAGGCCAAGGGGGCACCCTTGGGCCTCTACTGCAAGTCAAGGGAGAGTTGTGGACCCCTGGGTAGCTTGCTGGGGTCAGAGGCCCCTAGGTGGAGGGCCAGGAGGTACCCCAGAGCCTCTACTGCAAGTCCAGGGAGAGAGGT
The DNA here is from genome assembly GCF_049306965.1 of Danio rerio. Taxonomy (NCBI): domain Eukaryota; kingdom Metazoa; phylum Chordata; class Actinopteri; order Cypriniformes; family Danionidae; genus Danio; species Danio rerio. The sequence goes on along the minus strand of NC_133195.1, from coordinate 18,951,515 downwards.
GGACCCCTGGGTAGCTTGCTGGGGTCAGAGGCCCCTAGGTGGAGGGCCAGGGGGCACCCTGGGGCCTATACTTCAAGTCAAGGGAGAGAGGTGGACCCCTGGGTAGCTTGCTGGGGTCTTAGGTCCCTAGATGTAGGGCCAGGGGGCACCCTGGGGCCTATACTGCAAGTCCAGGGAGAGAGGTGGACCCCTGGGTAGCTTGCTGGGGTCAGTGGCCCCTAGGTGGAGGGCCAGGGGGCACCCTGGGGCCTCTACTGCAAGTCCAGGGAGAGTTGTGGACCCCTGGGTAGCTTGTTGGGGTCTTAGGCCCCTAGGTGGATGGCCAGTGGGCACCCTTGGGCCTATACTTCAAGTACAGGGAGAAAGGTGGACCCCTGGGTAGCTTACTGGGGTCAGAGGCCCCAGGGTGGAGGCCAAGGGGGCACCCTGGGGCCTCTACTGCAAGTCCAGGGAGAGTTGTGGACCCCTGGGTAGCTTGTTGTGGTCAAAGGCCCCTAGGTGGAGGGCCAGGGGGCACCCTGGGGCCTATCCTCCAAGTCCAGGGAAAGAGGTGGACTACTGGGTAGGTTGCTGGGGTCAAAGACTCCTTTTTGGAGGGCAAGGGGGCACCCTGGGGCCTCTACTGCAAGTCCAGGGAGAGAGGTGGACCCCTGGGTAGCTTTCTGGGGTCCTAGGCCCCTAGATGGAGGGCCAGGTGGCCTTCTTGGGCCTCTACTGCAAGTCCAGGGAGCAAGGCGGACCCCTGGATAGCTTCCTGGGGTCAAAGGCCACTAGGTTGAGGGCCAGGAGGCACCCTGGGGCGTCTACTGCATGTCTAGGGAGAGAGGTGGACCCCTGGGTAGCTTGCTGGGGTCTTAGGCCCCTAGGTGGAGGGCCAGGGGGAATCCTGGGGCCTCTACTGCAAGTCCAGGGAGAGTTGTGGACCCCTGGGTAGCTTGTTGGGGTCTTAGGCCCCTAGGTGGAGGGCCAGAGGGCACCCTTGGGCCTATACTTCAAGTCCAGGGAGAAAGGTGGACCCCTGGGTAGCTTGCTGGGGTCAGAGGCCCCTGGGTGGAGGCCAAGGGGGCACCCTGTGGCCTCTACTGCAAGTCCAGGGAGAGTTGTGGACCCCTGGGTAGCTTGCTGGGGTCAGAGGCCCCTAGGTGGAGGCCAAGGGGGCACCCTGGGGCCTCTACTTCAAGTCCAGGCAGAGAGGTGGACCCCTGGGTAGCTTGCTGGGGTCCTAGTCCCCTAGGTGGAGGGCCAGGGGGCACCCTGGGGCCTATACTTCAAGTCAAGGGAGAGAGGTGGACCCCTGGGTAGCTTGCTGGGGTCTTAGGTCCCTAGGTGGAGGGCCAGGGGGCACCCTGGGGCCTATACTGCAAGTCCAGGGAGAGAGGTGGACCCCTGGGTAGCTTGCTGGGGTCAGAGGCCCCTAGGTGGAGGGCCAGGGGGCACCCTGGGGCCTCTACTGCAAGTCCAGGGGAAGTTTTGGACCCCTGGGTAGCTTGCTGGGGTCAGAGGCCCCTAGGTGGAGGGCCAGGGGGCACAATGGGGCCTCTACTGCAAGTACAGGGAGAGTTGTGGACCCCTGGGTAGCTTGCTGGGGTCTTAGGCCCCTAGGTGGAGGGCCAGGGGGCACCCTGAGGCCTATACTTCAAGTCCAGGGAGAAAGGTGGACCCCTGGGTAGCTTGCTGGGGTCGGAATCCCCTGGGTGGAGGCCAATGGGGCACCCTGGGGCCTCTACTGCAAGTCCAGGGAGAGTTGAGGACCCCTGGGTAGCTTGCTGGGGTCAGAGGCCCCTAGGTGGAGGGCCAGGAGGTACCCTAGGGCCTCTACTGCAAGTCCAGGGAGAGAGCTGGACCCCTGGGTAGCTTGCTGGGGTCAGAGGCCCCTAGGTGGAGGGCAAGGGGGCACCCTGGGGCCTCTACTGCAAGTCCAGGCAGAGAGGTGGACCCCTGGGTAGCTAACTGGGGTCCTAGTCTCCTAGGTGGAGGGCCAGGGGGCACCCTGGGGCCTATACTTCAGGTCAAGGGAGAGAGGTTGACCCCTGGGCAGCTTGCTGGGGTCTTAGGCCATTAGGTGGAGGGCCAGGGGGCACCCTGGGGCCTCTACTGCAAGTCCAGGGAGAGTTGTGGACCCCTGGGTAGCTTATTGGGGTCTTAGGCCCCTAGGTGGAGGGCCAGTGGGCACCCTTGGGCCTATACTTCAAGTCCAGGGAGAGTTGTGGACCCCTGGGTAGCTTGTTGGGGTCTTAGGCCCCTAGGTGGAGGGCCAGTGGGCACCCTTGGGCCTATACTTCAAGTCCAGGGAGAAAGGTGGACCCCTGGGTAGCTTGCTGGGGTCTTAGGTCCCTAGGTGGAGGGCCAGGGGGCACCCTGGGGCCTTTACTGCAAGTCCAGGGAGAGAGGTGGACCCCTGGGTAGCTTGCTGGGGTCAGAGGCCCCTAAGTGGAGGGCCAGGGGGCACCCTGGGGCCTCTACTGCAAGTCCAGGGAGAGTTGTGGACCCCTGGGTAGCTTGTTGGGGTCTTAGGCCCCTAAGTGGATGGACAGTGGGCACCCTTGGGCCTATACTTCAAGTCCAGGGAGAAAGGTGGACCCCTGGGTAGCTTGCTGGGGTCAGAGGCCCCTGGGTGGAGGGCCAGTGGGCACCCTTGGGCCTATACTTCAAGTCCAGGGAGAAAGGTGGACCCCTGGGTAGCTTGTTGGGGTCTTAGGCCCCTAGGTGGATGGCCAGTGGGCACCCTTGGGCCTATACTTCAAGTCCAGGGAGAAAGGCGGACCCCTTGGTAGCTTGCTGGGGTCAGAGGCCCCTGGGTAAAGGCCAAGGGGGCACCCTGGGGCCTCTACTGCAAGTCCAGGGAGAGTTGTGGGCCCCTGGGTAGCTTGCTGGGGTCAGAGGCCCCTAGGTGGAGGCCAAGGGGGCACCCTGGGGCCTCTACTGCAAGTCCAGGGAGAGTTGTGGACCCCTGGGTAGCTTGCTGGGGTCAAAGGCCCCTAGGTGGAGGGCCAGAAGGTACCCTAGGGCCTCTACTGCAAGTCCAGGGAAAGAGGTGGACCCCCTGGGTAGCTTGCTGGGGTCAGAGGCCCCTGAGTGGAGGCCAAGGGGGTACCCTGGGGCCTCTACTGCAAGTCCAGGGAGAGTTGTGGTCCCCTGGGTAGCTTGCTGGGGTCAGAGGCCCCTAGGTGGAGGCCAAGGGGGCACCCTGGGGCCTGTACTGCAAGTCCAGGGAGAGTTGTGGACCCCTGGGTAGCTTGCCGGGGTCAAAGGCCCCTAAGTGGAGGGCCAGGAGGTACCCTAGGGCCTCTACTGCAAGTCCAGGGAAAGAGGTGGACCCCCTGGGTAGCTTGGTGGGGTCAGAGGCCCCTGGGTGGAGGCCAAGGGGGCACCCTGGGGCCTCCACTGCAAGTCCAGGGAGAGTTTTGAACCCCTGGGTAGCTTGCTGGGGTCAGAGTCCCCTAGGTGGAAGCCAAGGGGGCATCCTGGGGCCTCTACTGCAAGTCCAGGGAGAGTTGTGGACCCCTGGGTAGCTTGCTGGGGTCTTAGGCCCCTAGGTGGAGGGCCAGGAGGCACCCTGAGGCCTATACTTCAAGTCCAGGGAGAAATGTGGACCCCTGGGTAGCTTGCTGGGGTCAGAGGCCCCTGGGTGGAGGCCAAGGGGGCACCCTTGGGCCTCTACTGCAAGTCCAGGGAGAGTTGTGGACCCCTGGGTAGCTTGCTGGGGTCAAAGGCCCCTAGGTGGAGGGCCAGGAGGTACCCCAGGGCCTCTACTGCAAGTCCAGTGAGAGAGGTGGACCCCTGGGTAGCTTGCTGGGGTCAGAGGCCCCTAGGTGGAGGGCCAGGGGGCACCCTGGGGCCAATACTTCAAGTCAAGGGAGAGAGGTGGACCGCTGGGTAGCTTGCTGGGGTCTTAGGTCCCTAGGTGGAGGGCCAGGGGGCACCCTGGGGCCTATACTGCAAGTCCAGGGAGAGAGGTGGACCCCTGGGTAGCTTGCTGGGGTCAGTGGCCCCTAGGTGGAGGGCCAGGGGGCACCCTGGGGCCTCTACTGCAAGTCCAGGGAGAGTTGTGGACCCCTGGGTAGCTTGTTGGGGTCTTAGGCCCCTAGGTGGATGGCCAGTGGGCACCCTTGGGCCTATACTTCAAGTCCAGGGAGAAAGGTGGACCCCTGGGTAGCTTACTGGGGTCAGAGGCCCCAGGGTGGAGGCCAAGGGGGCACCCTGGGGCCTCTACTGCAAGTCCAGGGAGAGTTGTGGACCCCTGGGTAGCTTGTTGTGGTCAAAGGCCCCTAGGTGGAGGGCCAGGGGGCACCCTGGGGCCTATCCTCCAAGTCCAGGGAAAGAGGTGGACTACTGGGTAGGTTGCTGGGGTCAAAGACTCCTTTTTGGAGGGCAAGGGGGCACCCTGGGGCCTCTACTGCAAGTCCAGGGAGAGAGGTGGACCCCTGGGTAGCTTTCTGGGGTCCTAGGCCCCTAGATGGAGGGCCAGGTGGCCTTCTTGGGCCTCTACTGCAAGTCCAGGGAGCAAGGTGGACCCCTGGATAGCTTCCTGGGGTCAAAGGCCACTAGGTTGAGGGCCAGGAGGCACCCTGGGGCGTCTACTGCATGTCTAGGGAGAGAGGTGGACCCCTGGGTAGCTTGCTGGGGTCTTAGGCCCCTAGGTGGAGGGCCAGGGGGAATCCTGGGGCCTCTACTGCAAGTCCAGGGAGAGTTGTGGACCCCTGGGTAGCTTGTTGGGGTCTTAGGCCCCTAGGTGGAGGGCCAGAGGGCACCCTTGGGCCTATACTTCAAGTCCAGGGAGAAAGGTGGACCCCTGGGTAGCTTGCTGGGGTCAGAGGCCCCTGGGTGGAGGCCAAGGGGGCACCCTGCGGCCTCTACTGCAAGTCCAGGGAGAGTTGTGGACCCCTGGGTAGCTTGCTGGGGTCAGAGGCCCCTAGGTGGAGGCCAAGGGGGCACCCTGGGGCCTCTACTTCAAGTCCAGGCAGAGAGGTGGACCCCTGGGTAGCTTGCTGGGGTCCTAGTCCCCTAGGTGGAGGGCCAGGGGGCACCCTGGGGCCTATACTTCAAGTCAAGGGAGAGAGGTGGACCCCTGGGTAGCTTGCTGGGGTCTTAGGTCCCTAGGTGGAGGGCCAGGGGGCACCCTGGGGCCTATACTGCAAGTCCAGGGAGAGAGGTGGACCCCTGGGTAGCTTGCTGGGGTCAGAGGCCCCTAGGTGGAGGGCCAGGGGGCACCCTGGGGCCTCTACTGCAAGTCCAGGGGAAGTTTTGGACCCCTGGGTAGCTTGCTGGGGTCAGAGGCCCCTAGTTGGAAGGCCAGGGGGCACAATGGGGCCTCTACTGCAAGTACAGGGAGAGTTGTGGACCCCTGGGTAGCTTGCTGGGGTCTTAGGCCCCTAGGTGGAGGGCCAGGGGGCACCCTGAGGCCTATACTTCAAGTCCAGGGAGAAAGGTGGACCCCTGGGTAGCTTACTGGGGTCGGAATCCCCTGGGTGGAGGCCAATGGGGCACCCTGGGGCCTCTACTGCAAGTCCAGGGAGAGTTGAGGACCCCTGGGTAGCTTGCTGGGGTCAGAAGCCCCTAGGTGGAGGGCCAGGAGGTACCCTAGGGCCTCTACTGCAAGTCCAGGGAAAGAGGTGGACCCCCTGGGTAGCTTGCTGGGGTCAGAGGCCCCTGAGTGGAGGCCAAGGGGGTACCCTGGGGCCTCTACTGCAAGTCCAGGGAGAGTTGTGGTCCCCTGGGTAGCTTGCTGGGGTCAGAGGCCCCTAGGTGGAGGCCAAGGGGGCACCCTGGGGCCTGTACTGCAAGTCCAGGAAGAGTTGTGGACCCCTGGGTAGCTTGCCGGGGTCAATGGCCCCTAAGTGGAGGGCCAGGAGGTACCCTAGGGCCTCTACTGCAAGTCCAGGGAAAGAGGTGGACCCCCTGGGTAGCTTGCTGGGGTCAGAGGCCCCTGGGTGGAGGCCAAGGGGGCACCCTGGGGCCTCCACTGCAAGTCAAGGGAGAGTTTTGAACCCCTGGGTAGCTTGCTGGGGTCAGAGTCCCCTAGGTGGAAGCCAAGGGGGCATCCTGGGGCCTCTACTGCAAGTCCAGGGAGAGTTGTGGATCCCTGGGTAGCTTGCTGGGGTCTTAGGCCCCTAGGTGGAGGGCCAGGAGGCACCCTGAGGCCTATACTTCAAGTCCAGGGAGAAATGTGGACCCCTGGGTAGCTTGCTGGGGTCAGAGGCCCCTGGGTGGAGGCCAAGGGGGCACCCTTGGGCCTCTACTGCAAGTCCAGGGAGAGTTGTGGACCCCTGGGTAGCTTGCTGGGGTCAAAGGCCCCTAGGTGGAGGGCCAGGAGGTACCCCAGGGCCTCTACTGCAAGTCCAGTGAGAGAGGTGGACCCCTGGGTAGCTTGCTGGGGTCAGAGGCCCCTAGGTGGAGGGCCAGGGGGCACCCTGGGGCCAATACTTCAAGTCAAGGGAGAGAGGTGGACCCCTGGGTAGCTTGCTGGGGTCTTAGGTCCCTAGGTGGAGGGCCAGGGGGCACCCTGGGGCCTATACTGCAAGTCCAGGGAGAGAGGTGGACCCCTGGGTAGCTTGCTGGGGTCAGTGGCCCCTAGGTGGAGGGCCAGGGGGCACCCTGGGGCCTCTACTGCAAGTCCAGGGAGAGTTGTGGACCCCTGGGTAGCTTGTTAGGGTCTTAGGCCCCTAGGTGGATGGCCAGTGGGCACCCTTGGGCCTATACTTCAAGTCCAGGGAGAAAGGTGGACCCCTGGGTAGCTTACTGGGGTCAGAGGCCCCAGGGTGGAGGCCAAGGGGGCACCCTGGGGCCTCTACTGCAAGTCCAGGGAGAGTTGTGGACCCCTGGGTAGCTTGTTGTGGTCAAAGGCCCCTAGGTGGAGGGCCAGGGGGCACCCTGGGGCCTATCCTCCAAGTCCAGGGAAAGAGGTGGACTACTGGGTAGGTTGCTGGGGTCAAAGACTCCTTTTTGGAGGGCAAGGGGGCACCCTGGGGCCTCTACTGCAAGTCCAGGGAGAGAGGTGGACCCCTGGGTAGCTTTCTGGGGTCCTAGGCCCCTAGATGGAGGGCCAGGTGGCCTTCTTGGGCCTCTACTGCAAGTCCAGGGAGCAAGGTGGACCCCTGGATAGCTTCCTGGGGTCAAAGGCCACTAGGTTGAGGGCCAGGAGGCACACTGGGGCGTCTACTGCATGTCTAGGGAGAGAGGTGGACCCCTGGGTAGCTTGCTGGGGTCTTAGGCCCCTAGGTGGAGGGCCAGGGGGAATCCTGGGGCCTCTACTGCAAGTCCAGGGAGAGTTGTGGACCCCTGGGTAGCTTGTTGGGGTCTTAGGCCCCTAGGTGGAGGGCCAGAGGGCACCCTTGGGCCTATACTTCAAGACCAGGGAGAAAGGTGGACCCCTGGGTAGCTTGCTGGGGTCAGAGGCCCCTGGGTGGAGGCCAAGGGGGCACCCTGCGGCCTCTACTGCAAGTCCAGGGAGAGTTGTGGACCCCTGGGTAGCTTGCTGGGGTCAGAGGCCCCTAGGTGGAGGCCAAGGGGGCACCCTGGGGCCTCTACTTTAAGTCCAGGCAGAGAGGTGGACCCCTGGGTAGCTTGCTGGGGTCCTAGTCCCCTAGGTGGAGGGCCAGGGGGCACCCTGGGGCCTATACTTCAAGTCAAGGGAGAGAGGTGGACCCCTGGGTAGCTTGCTGGGGTCTTAGGTCCCTAGGTGGAGGGCCAGGGGGCACCCTGGGGCCTATACTGCAAGTCCAGGGAGAGAGGTGGACCCCTGGGTAGCTTGCTGGGGTCAGAGGCCCCTAGGTGGAGGGCCAGGGGGCACCCTGGGGCCTCTACTGCAAGTCCAGGGGAAGTTTTGGACCCCTGGGTAGGTTGCTGGGGTCAGAGGCCCCTAGGTGGAAGGCCAGGGGGCACAATGGGGGCTCTACTGCAAGTACAGGGAGAGTTGTGGACCCCTGGGTAGCTTGCTGGGGTCTTAGGCCCCTAGGTGGAGGGCCAGGGGGCACCCTGAGGCCTATACTTCAAGTCCAGGGAGAAAGGTGGACCCCTGGGTAGCTTACTGGGGTCGGAATCCCCTGGGTGGAGGCCAATGGGGCACCCTGGGGCCTCTACTGCAAGTCCAGGGAGAGTTGAGGACCCCTGGGTAGCTTGCTGGGGTCAGAAGCCCCTAGGTGGAGGGCCAGGAGGTACCCTAGGGCCTCTACTGCAAGTCCAGGGAGAGAGCTAGACCCCTGGGTAGCTTGCTGGGGTCAGAGGCCCCTAGGTGGAGGGCAAGGGGGCACCCTGGGGCCTCTACTGCAAGTCCAGGCAGAGAGGTGGACCCCTGGGTAGCTAGCTGGGGTCCTAGTCTCCTAGGTGGAGGGCCAGGGGCACCCTGGGGCCTATACTTCAAGTCAAGGGAGAGAGGTGGACCCCTGGGTAGCTTGCTGGGGTCTTAGGCCCCTAGGTGGAGGGCCAGGGGGCACCCTGGGGCCTCTACTGTAAGTCCAGGGAGAGTTGTGGACCCTTGGGTTGCTTGTTGGGGTCTTAGGCCCTTGGTGGAGGGCCAGTGGGCACCCTTGGGCCTATACTTCAAGTCCAGGGAGAAAGGTGGACGCCTGGGTAGCTTGCTGGTATTCAGAGGCCCCTGGGTGGAGGCCAAGGGGGCACCCTGGGGCCTCAACTGCAAGTCCAGGGAGAGTTGTGGACCCCTGGGTAACTTGCTGGGGTCAGAGGCCCCTAGGTGGAGGCCAAGGGGGCACCCTGGGGCCTCTACTGCAAGTCCAGGCATGTAGGCGGACCCCTGGGTAGCTTGCTGGGGTCCTAGTCCCCTAGGTGGAGGGCCAGGGGGAACCATGGGGCCTATACTTCAAGTCAAGGGAGAGAGGTGTACCCCTGGGTAGCTTGCTGGGGTCTTAGGTCCCTAGGTGGAGGGCCAGAGGGCACCCTGGAGCCTATACTGCAAGTCCAGGGAGAGAGGTTGACCCCTGGGTAGCTTGCTGGGGTCAGAGGCCCCTAGGTGGAGGGCCAGGGAACACCCTGGGGCCTCTACTGCAAGTCCAGGGAGAGTTGTGGACCCCTGGGTAGCTTGTTGGGGTCTTAGGCCCCTATGTGGATGGCCAGTGGGCACCCTTGGGCCTATACTTCAAGTCCAGGGAGAAAGGTGGACCCCTGGGTAGCTTGCTGGGGTCAGAGGCCCCTGGGTGGAGGCCAAGGGGGCACCCTGGGGCCTCTACTGCAAGTCCAGGGAGAGTTGTGGACCCCTGGGTAGCTTGCTGGGGTCAGAGGCCCCTAGGTGGAGGCCAAGGGGGCACCCTGGGGCCTCTACTGCAAGTCCAGGGAGAGTTGTGGACCCCTGGGTAGCTTGCTGGGGTCAAAGGCCCCTAGGTGGAGGGCCAGGAGGTAACCTAGGGCCTCTACTGCAAGACCAGGGAAAGAGGTGGACCCCCTGGGTAGCTTGCTGGGGTCAGAGGCCCCTGGGTGGAGGCCAAGGGGTTACCCTGGGGCCTCTACTGCAAGTCCAGGGAGAGTTGTGGACCCCTGGGTAGCTTGTTGGGGTCTTAGGCCCCTAGGTGGAGGGCCAGTGGGCACCCTTGGGCCTATACTTCAAGTCCAGGGAGAAAGGTGGACCCCTGGGTAGCTTGCTGGGGTCTTAGGTCCCTAGGTGGAGGGCCAGGGGGCACCCTGGGGCCTATACTGCAAGTCCAGGGAGAGAGGTGGACCCCTGGGTAGCTTGCTGGGGTCAGAGGCCCCTAGGTGGAGGGCCAGGGGGCACCCTGGGGCCTCTACTGCAAGTCCAGGGAGAGTTGTGGACCCCTGGGTAGCTTGTTGGGGTCTTAGGCCCCTAAGTGGATGGCCAGTGGGCACCCTTGGGCCTATACTTCAAGTCCAGGGAGAAAGGTGGACCCCTGGGTAGCTTGCTGGGGTCAGAGGCCCCTGGGTGGAGGGCCAGTGGGCACCCTTGGGCCTATACTTCAAGTCCAGGGAGAAAGGTGGACCCCTGGGTAGCTTGTTGGGGTCTTAGGCCCCTAGGTGGATGGCCAGTGGGCACCCTTGGGCCTATACTTCAAGTCCAGGGAGAAAGGCGGACCCCTTGGTAGCTTGCTGGGGTCAGAGGCCCCTGGGTGGAGGCCAAGGGGGCACCCTGGGGCCTCTACTGCAAGTCCAGGGAGAGTTGTGGGCCCCTGGGTAGCTTGCTGGGGTCAGAGGCCCCTAGGTGGAGGCCAAGGGGGCACCCTGGGGCCTCTACTGCAAGTCCAGGGAGAGTTGTGGACCCCTGGGTAGCTTGCTGGGGTTAAAGGCCCCTAGGTGGAGGGCCAGAAGGTACCCTAGGGCCTCTACTGCAAGTCCAGGGAAAGAGGTGGACCCCCTGGGTAGCTTGCTGGGGTCAGAGGCCCCTGAGTGGAGGCCAAGGGGGTACCCTGGGGCCTCTACTGCAAGTCCAGGGAGAGTTGTGGTCCCCTGGGTAGCTTGCTGGGGTCAGAGGCCCCTAGGTGAAGGCCAAGGGGGCACCCTGGGGCCTGTACTGCAAGTCCAGGGAGAGTTGTGGACCCCTGGGTAGCTTGCTGGGGTCAAAGGCCCCTAAGTGGAGGGCCAGGAGGTACCCTAGGGCCTCTACTGCAAGTCCAGGGAAAGAGGTGGACCCCCTGGGTAGCTTGCTGGGGTCAGAGGCCCCTGGGTGGAGGCCAAGGGGGCACCCTGGGGCCTCTACTGCAAGTCCAGGGAGAGTTTTGAACCCCTGGGTAGCTTGCTGGGGTCAGAGTCCCCTAGGTGGAAGCCAAGGGGGCATCCTGGGGCCTCTACTGCAAGTCCAGGGAGAGTTGTGGACCCCTGGGTAGCTTGCTGGGGTCTTAGGCCCCTAGGTGGAGGGCCAGGAGGTACCCCAGGGCCTCTACTGCAAGTCCAGGGAGAGAGGTGGACCCCTGGGTAGCTTGCTGGGGTCAGAGGCCCCTAGGTGGAGGGCCAGGGGGCACCCTGGGGCCTATACTTCAAGTCAAGGGAGAGAGGTGGACCCCTGGGTAGCTTGCTGGGGTCTTAGGTCCCTAAGTGGAGGGCCAGGGGGCACCCTGGGGCCTATACTGCAAGTCCAGGGAGAGAGGTGGACCCCTGGGTAGCTTGCTGGGGTCAGTGGCCCCTAGGTGGAGGGCCAAGGGGCACCCTGGGGCCTCTACTGCAAGTCCAGGGAGAGTTGTGGACCCCTGGGTAGCTTGTTGTGGTCTTAGGCCCCTAGGTGGATGGCCAGTGGGCACCCTTGGGCCTATACTTCAAGTCCAGGGAGAAAGGTGGACCCCTGGGTAGCTTACTGGGGTCAGAGGCCCCAGGGTGGAGGCCAAGGGGGCACCCTGGGGCCTCTACTGCAAGTCCAGGGAGAGTTGTGGACCCCTGGGTAGCTTGTTGTGGTCAAAGGCCCCTACGTGGAGGGCCAGGGGGCACAATGGGGCCTCTACTGCAAGTACAGGGAGAGTTGTGGACCCCTGGGTAGCTTGCTGGGGTCTTAGGCCCCTAGGTGGAGGGCCAGGGGGCACCCGGAGGCCTATACTTCAAGTCCAGGGAGAATGGTGGACCCCTGGGTAGCTTGCTGGGGTCGGAAGCCCCTGGGTGGAGGGCCAGGGGGCACCCTGGGGCCTTTCCTCCAAGTCCAGGGAAAGAGGTGGACCACTGGGTAGGTTGCTGGGGTCAAAGACTCCTTTTTGGAGGGCAAGGGGGCACCCTGGGGCCTCTACTGCAAGTCCATGGAGAGAGGTGGTCCCCTGGGTAGCTTTCTGGCGTCCTAGGCCCCTAGATGGAGGGCCAGGTGGCCTTCTTGGGCCTCTACTGCAAGTCCAGGGAGCAAGGTGGACCCCTGGATAGCTTCCTGGGGTCAAAGGCCACTAGGTTGAGGGCCAGGAGGCACCCTGGGGCGTCTACTGCATGTCTAGGGAGAGAGTGGACCCCTGGGTAGCTTGCTGGGGTCTTAGGCCCCTAGGTGGAGGGCCAGGGGGAACCCTGGGGCCTCTACTGCAAGTCCAGGGAGAGTTGTGGACCCCTGGGTAGCTTGCTGGGGTCTTAGGCCCCTAGGTGGAGGGCCAGTGGTCACCCTGAGGCCTATACTTCAAGTCCAGGGAGAAAGGTGGACCCCTGGGTAGCTTGCTGGGGTCAGAGGCCCCTGGGTGGAGGCCAAGGGGGCACCCTGGGGCCTCTACTGCAAAACCAGGGAGAGTTGTGGACCCCTGGGTAGCTTGCTGGGGTCAGAGGCCCCTACGTGGAGGGCCAGGAGGTACCCTAGGGCCTCTACTGCAAGTCCAGGGAGAGAGGTGGACCCCTGGGTAGCTTGCTGGGGTCAGAGGTCCCTGGGTGGAGGGCAAGGGGGCACCCTGGGGCCTCTACTGCAAGTCCAGGCAGAGAGGTGGACCCCTGGGTAGCTAGCTGGGGTCCTAATCCCCTAGGTGGAGGGCCAGGGGGCACCCTGGGGCCTATACTTCAAGTCAAGGGAGAGAGGTTGACCCCTGGGTAGCTTGCTGGGGTCTTAGGCCCCTAGGTGGAGGGCCAGGGGGCACCCTGGGGCCTCTACTGCAAGTCCAGGGAGAGTTGTGGACCCCTGGGTAGCTTGTTGGGGTCTTAGGCCCCTAGGTGGAGGGCCAGTGGGCACCCTTGGGCCTATACTTCAAGTCCAGGGAGAAAGGTGGACCCCTGGGTAGCTTGCTGGGGTCTTAGGTCCCTAGGTGGAGGGCCAGGGGGCACCCTGGGGCCTATACTGCAAGTCCAGGGAGAGAGGTGGACCCCTGGGTAGCTTGCTGGGGTCAGAGGCCCCTAGGTGGAGGGCCAGGGGGCACCCTGGGGCCTCTACTGCAAGTCCAGGGAGAGTTGTGGACCCCTGGGTAGCTTGTTGGGGTCTTAGGCCCCTAAGTGGATGGCCAGTGGGCACCCTTGGGCCTATACTTCAAGTCCAGGGAGAAAGGTGGACCCCTGGGTAGCTTGCTGGGGTCAGAGGCCCCTGGGTGGAGGGCCAGTGGGCACCCTTGGGCCTATACTTCAAGTCCAGGGAGAAAGGTGGACCCCTGGGTAGCTTGTTGGGGTCTTAGGCCCCTAGGTGGATGGCCAGTGGGCACCCTTGGGCCTATACTTCAAGTCCAGGGAGAAAGGCGGACCCCTTGGTAGCTTGCTGGGGTCAGAGGCCCCTGGGTGGAGGCCAAGGGGGCATCTGGGGCCTCTACTGCAAGTCCAGGGAGAGTTGTGGGCCCCTGGGTAGCTTGCTGGGGTCAGAGGCCCCTAGGTGGAGGCCAAGGGGGCACCCTGGGGCCTCTACTGCAAGTCCAGGGAGAGTTGTGGACCCCTGGGTAGCTTGCTGGGGTCAAAGGCCCCTAGGTGGAGGGCCAGAAGGTACCCTAGGGCCTCTACTGCAAGTCCAGGGAAAGAGGTGGACCCCCTGGGTAGCTTGCTGGGGTCAGAGGCCCCTGAGTGGAGGCCAAGGGGGTACCCTGGGGCCTCTACTGCAAGTCCAGGGAGAGTTGTGGTCCCCTGAGTAGCTTGCTGGGGTCAGAGGCCCCTAGGTGAAGGCCAAGGGGGCACCCTGGGGCCTGTACTGCAAGTCCAGGGAGAGTTGTGGACCCCTGGGTAGCTTGCTGGGGTCAAAGGCCCCTAAGTGGAGGGCCAGGAGGTACCCTAGGGCCTCTACTGCAAGTCCAGGGAAAGAGGTGGACCCCCTGGGTAGCTTGCTGGGGTCAGAGGCCCCTGGGTGGAGGCCAAGGGGGCACCCTGGGGCCTCTACTGCAAGTCCAGGGAGAGTTTTGAACCCCTGGGTAGCTTGCTGGGGTCAGAGTCCCCTAGGTGGAAGCCAAGGGGGCATCCTGGGGCCTCTACTGCAAGTCCAGGGAGAGTTGTGGACCCCTGGGTAGCTTGCTGGGGTCTTAGGCCCCTAGGTGGAGGGCCAGGAGGCACCCTGAGGCCTATACTTCAAGTCCAGGGAGAAAGGTGGACCCCTGGGTAGCTTGCTGGGGTCAGAGGCCCCTGGGTGGAGGCCAAGGGGGCACCCTTGGGCCTCTACTGCAAGTCCAGGGAGAGTTGTGGACCCCTGGGTAGCTTGCTGGGGTCAGAGGCCCCTAGGTGGAGGGCCAGGAGGTACCCCAGGGCCTCTACTGCAAGTCCAGGGAGAGAGGTGGACCCCTGGGTAGCTTGCTGGGGTCAGAGGCCCCTAGGTGGAGGGCCAGGGGGCACCCTGGGGCCTATACTTCAAGTCAAGGGAGAGAGGTGGACCCCTGGGTAGCTTGCTGGGGTCTTAGGTCCCTAGGTGGAGGGCCAGGGGGCACCCTGGGGCCTATACTGCAAGTCCAGGGAGAGAGGTGGACCCCTGGGTAGCTTGCTGGGGTCAGTGGCCCCTAGGTGGATGGCCAGGGGGCACCCTGGGGCCTCTACTGCAAGTCCAGGGAGAGTTGTGGACCCCTGGGTAGCTTGTTGGGGTCTTAGGCCCCTAGGTGGATGGCCAGTGGGCACCCTTGGGCCTATACTTCAAGTCCAGGGAGAAAGGTGGACCCCTGGGTAGCTTACTGGGGTCAGAGGCCCCAGGGTGGAGGCCAAGGGGGCACCCTGGGGCCTCTACTGCAAGTCCAGGGAGAGTTGTGGACCCCTGGGTATTTTGTTGTGGTCAAAGGCCCCTAGGTGGAGGGCCAGGGGGCACCCTGGGGCCTATCCTCCAAGTCCAGGGAAAGAGGTGGACTACTGGGTAGGTTGCTGGGGTCAAAGACTCCTTTTTGGAGGGCAAGGGGGCACCCTGGGGCCTCTACTGCAAGTCCAGGGAGAGAGGTGGACCCCTGGGTAGCTTTCTGGGGTCCTAGGCCCCTAGATGGAGGGCCAGGTGGCCTTCTTGGGCCTCTACTGCAAGTCCAGGGAGCAAGGTGGACTCCTGGATAGCTTCCTGGGGTCAAAGGCCACTAGGTGGAGGGCCAGGAGGCACCCTGGGGCGTCTACTGCATGTCTAGGGAGAGAGGTGGACCCCTGGGTAGCTTGCTGGGGTCTTAGGCCCTTAGGTGGAGGGCCAGTGGGAACCCTGGGGCCTCTACTGCAAGTCCAGGGAGAGTTGTGGACCCCTGGGTAGCTTGTTGGGGTCTTAGGCCCCTAGGTGGAGGGCCAGAGGGCACCCTTGGGCCTATACTTCAAGTCCAGGGAGAAAGGTGGACCCCTGGGTAGCTTGCTGGGGTCAGAGGCCCCTGGGTGGAGGCCAAGGGGGCACCCTGCGGCCTCTACTGCAAGTCCAGGGAGAGTTGTGGACCCCTGGGTAGCTTGCTGGGGTCAGAGGCCCCTAGGTGGAGGCCAAGGGGGCACCCTGGGGCCTCTACTTCAAGTCCAGGCAGAGAGGTGGACCCCTGGGTAGCTTGCTGGGGTCCTAGTCCCCTAGGTGGAGGGCCAGGGGGCACCCTGGGGCCTATACTTCAAGTCAAGGGAGAGAGGTGGACCCCTGGGTAGCTTGCTGGGGTCTTAGGTCCCTAGGTGGAGAGCCAGGGGGCACCCTGGGGCCTATACTGCAAGTCCAGGGAGAGAGGTGGACCCCTGGGTAGCTTGCTGGGGTCAGAGGCCCCTAGGTGGAGGGCCAGGGGGCACCCTGGGGCCTCTACTGCAAGTCCAGGGGAAGTTTTGGACCCCTGGGTAGCTTGCTGGGGTCAGAGGCCCCTAGGTGGAGGGCCAGGGGGCACAATGGGGCCTCTACTGCAAGTACAGGGAGAGTTGTGGACCCCTGGGTAGCTTGCTGGGGTCTTAGGCCCCTAGGTGGAGGGCCAGGGGGCACCCTTAGGCCTATACTTCAAGTCCAGGGAGAAAGGTGGACCCCTGGGTAGCTTGCTGGGGTCGGAATCCCCTGGGTGGAGGCCAATGGGGCACCCTGGGGCCTCTACTGCAAGTCCAGGGAGAGTTGAGGACCCCTGGGTAGCTTGCTGGGGTCAGAGGCCCCTAGGTGGAGGGCCAGGAGGTACCCTAGGGCCTCTACTGCAAGTCCAGGGAGAGAGCTGGACCCCTGGGTAGCTTGCTGGGGTCAGAGGCCCCTAGGTGGAGGGCAAGGGGGCACCCTGGGGCCTCTACTGCAAGTCCAGGCAGAGAGGTGGACCCCTGGGTAGCTAGCTGGGGTTCTAGTCTCCTAGGTGGAGGGCCAGGGGGCACCCTGGGGCCTATACTTCAAGTCAAGGGAGAGAGGTTGACCCCTGGGTAGCTTGCTGGGGTCTTAGGCCCCTAGGTGGAGGGCCAGGGGGCACCCTGGGGCCTCTACTGCAAGTCCAGGGAGAGTTGTGGACCCCTGGGTAGCTTGCTGGGGTCTTAGGCCCCTAGGTGGAGGGCCAGGAGGCACCCTGAGGCCTATACTTCAAGTCCAGGGAGAAAGGTGGACCCCTGGGTAGCTTGCTGGGGTCAGAGGCCCCTGGGTGGAGGCCAAGGGGGCACCCTTGGGCCTCTACTGCAAGTCCAGGGAGAGTTGTGGACCCCTGGGTAGCTTGCTGGGGTCAGAGGCCCCTAGGTGGAGGGCCAGGAGGTACCCCAGGGCCTCTACTGCAAGTCCAGGGAGAGAGGTGGACCCCTGGGTAGCTTGCTGGGGTCAGAGGCCCCTAGGTGGAGGGCCAGGGGGCACCCTGGGGCCTATACTTCAAGTCAAGGGAGAGAGGTGGACCCCTGGGTAGCTTGCTGGGGTCTTAGGTCCCTAGGTGGAGGGCCAGGGGGCACCCTGGGGCCTATACTGCAAGTCCAGGGAGAGAGGTGGACCCCTGGGTAGCTTGCTGGGGTCAGTGGCCCCTAGGTGGAGGGCCAGGGGGCACCCTGGGGCCTCTACTGCAAGTCCAGGGAGAGTTGTGGACCCCTGGGTAGCTTGTTGGGGTCTTAGGCCCCAAGGTGGATGGCCAGTGGGCACCCTTGGGCCTATACTTCAAGTCCAGGGAGAAAGGTGGACCCCTGGGTAGCTTACTGGGGTCAGAGGCCCCAGGGTGGAGGCCAAGGGGGCACCCTGGGGCCTCTACTGCAAGTCCAGGGAGAGTTGTGGACCCCTGGGTAGCTTGTTGTGGTCAAAGGCCCCTAGGTGGAGGGCCAGGGGGCACCCTGGGGCCTATCCTCCAAGTCCAGGGAAAGAGGTGGACTACTGGGTAGGTTGCTGGGGTCAAAGACTCCTTTTTGGAGGGCAAGGGGGCACCCTGGGGCCTCTACTGCAAGTCCAGGGAGAGAGGTGGACCCCTGGGTAGCTTTCTGGGGTCCTAGGCCCCTAGATGGAGGGCCAGGTGGCCTTCTTGGGCCTCTACTGCAAGTCCAGGGAGCAAGGTGGACCCCTGGATAGCTTCCTGGGGTCAAAGGCCACTAGGTTGAGGGCCAGGAGGCACCCTGGGGCCTCTACTGCAAGTCCAGGGAGAGTTGTGGACCCCTGGGTAGCTTGCTGGGGTCTTAGGTCCCTAGGTGGAGGGCCAGGGGGCACCCTGGGGCCTATACTGCAAGTCCAGGGAGAGAGGTGGACCCCTGGGTAGCTTGCTGGGGTCAGAGGCCCCTAGGTGGAGGGCCAGGGGGCACCCTGGGGCCTCTACTGCAAGTCCAGGGGAAGTTTTGGACCCCTGGGTAGCTTGCTGGGGTCAGAAGCCCCTAGGTGGAGGGCCAGGGGGCACAATGGGGCCTCTACTGCAAGTACAGGGAGAGTTGTGGACCCCTGGGTAGCTTGCTGGGGTCTTAGGCCCCTAGGTGGAGGGCCAGGGGGCACCCTGAGGCCTATACTTCAAGTCCAGGGAGAAAGGTGGACCCCTGGGTAGCTTGCTGGGGTCAGAGGCCCCTAGGTGGAGGGCCAGGGGGCACCCTGGGGCCTCTACTGCAAGTCCAGGGAGAGTTGTGGTCCCCTGGGTAGCTTGTTGGGGTCTTAGGCCCCTAGGTGGATGGCCAGTGGGCACCCTTGGGCCTATACTTCATGTCCAGGGAGAAATGTGGACCCCTGGGTAGCTTGCTGGGGTCAGAGGCCCCTGGGTGGAGGCCAAGGGGGCACCCTGGGGCCTCTACTGCAAGTCCAGGGAGAGTTGTGGACCCCTGGGTAGCTTGCTGGGGTCTTAGGCCCCTAGGTGGAGGGCCAGTGGGCACCCTGAGGCCTATACTTCAAGTCCAGAGAGAAAGGTGGACCCCTGGGTAGCTTGCTGGGGTCAGAGGCCCCTGGGTGGAGGCCAAGGGGACACCCTGGGGCCTCTACTGCAAGTCCAGGGAGAGTTGTGGACCCCTGGGTAGCTTGCTGGGGTCAGAGGCCCCTACGTGGAGGGCCAGGAGGTAGCCTAGGGCCTCTACTGCAAGTCCAGGGAGAGAGGTGGACCCCTGGGTAGCTTGCTGGGGTCAGGGGCCCCTGGGTGGAGGGCAAGGGGGCACCCTGGGGCCTCTACTGCAAGTCCAGGCAGAGAGGTGGACCCCTGGGTAGCTAGCTGGGGTCCTAGTCCCCTAGGTGGAGGGCCAGGGGGCACCCTGGGGCCTATACTTCAAGTCAAGGGAGAGAGGTTGACCCCTGGGTAGCTTGCTGGGGTCTTAGGCCCCTAGGTGGAGGGCCAGGGGGCACCCTGGGGCCTCTACTGCAAGTCCAGGGAGAGTTATGGACCCCTGGGTAGCTTGTTGGGGTCTTAGGCTCCTAGGTGGAGGGCCAGTGGGCACCCTTGGGCCTATACTTCAAGTCCAGGGAGATAGGTGGACCCCTGGGTAGCTTGCTGGGGTCTTAAGTCCCTAGGTGGAGGGCCAGGGGGCACCCTGGGGCCTATACTGCAAGTCCAGGGAGAGAGGTGGACCCCTGGGTAGCTTGCTGGGGTCAGAGGCCCCTAGGTGGAGGGCCAGGGGGCACCCTGGGGCCTCTACTGCAAGTCCAGGGAGAGTTGTGGACCCCTGGGTAGCTTGTTGGGGTCTTAGGCATCTAAGTGGATGGCCAGTGGGCACCCTTGGGCCTATACTTCAAGTCCAGGGAGAAAGGTGGACCCCTGGGTAGCTTGCTGGGGTCAGAGGCCCCTGGGTGGAGGGCCAGTGGGCACCCTTGGGCCTATACTTCAAGTCCAGGGAGAAAGGTGGACCCCTGGGTAGATTGTTGGGGTCAGAGGCCCCTGGGTGGAGGCCAAGGGGGCACCCTTGGGCCTCTACTGCAAGTCCAGGGAGAGTTGTGGACCCCTGGGTAGCTTGCTGGGGTCAGAGGCCCCTAGGTGGAGGGCCAGGAGGTACCCCAGGGCCTCTACTGCAAGTCCAGGGAGAGAGGTGGACCCCTGGGTAGCTTGCTGGGGTCAGAGGCCCCTGGGTGGAGGCCAAGGGGGCACCCTGGGGCCTCTACTGCAAGTCCAGGGAGAGTTGTGGGCCCCTGGGTAGCTTGCTGGGGTCAGAGGCCCCTAGGTGGAGGCCAAGGGGGCACCCTGGGGCCTCTACTGCAAGTCCAGGGAGAGTTGTGGACCCCTGGGTAGCTTGCTGGGGTCAAAGGCCCCTAGGTGGAGGGCCAGAAGGTACCCTAGGGCCTCTACTGCAAGTCCAGGGAAAGAGGTGGACCCCCTGGGTAGCTTGCTGGGGTCAGAGGCCCCTGAGTGGAGGCCAAGGGGGTACCCTGGGGCCTCTACTGCAAGTCCAGGGAGAGTTGTGGTCCCCTGGGTAGCTTGCTGGGGTCAGAGGCCCCTAGGTGGAGGCCAAGGGGGCACCCTGGGGCCTGTACTGCAAGTCCAGGGAGAGTTGTGGACCCCTGGGTAGCTTGCTGGGGTCAAAGGCCCCTAAGTGGAGGGCCAGGAGGTACCCTAGGGCCTCTACTGCAAGTCCAGGGAAAGAGGTGGACCCCCTGGGTAGCTTGCTGGGGTCAGAGGCCCCTGGGTGGAGGCCAAGGGGGCACCCTGGGGCCTCTACTGCAAGTCCAGGGAGAGTTTTGAACCCCTGGGTAGCTTGCTGGGGTCAGAGTCCCCTAGGTGGAAGCAAAGGGGGCATCCTGGGGCCTCTACTGCAAGTCCAGGGAGAGTTGTGGACCCCTGGGTAGCTTGCTGGGGTCTTAGGCCCCTAGGTGGAGGGCCAGGAGGCACCCTGAGGCCTATACTTCAAGTCCAGGGAGAAAGGTGGACCCATGGGTAGCTTGCTGGGGTCAGAGGCCCCTGGGTGGAGGCCAAGGGGGCACCCTTGGGCCTCTACTGCAAGTCCAGGGAGAGTTGTGGACCCCTGGGTAGCTTGCTGGGGTCAGAGGCCCCTAGGTGGAGGGCCAGGAGGTACCCCAGGGCCTCTACTGCAAGTCCAGGGAGAGAGGTGGACCCCTGGGTAGCTTGCTGGGGTCAGAGGCCCCTTGGTGGAGGGCCAGGGGGCACCCTGGGGCCTATACTTCAAGTCAAGGGAGAGAGGTGGACCCCTGGGTAGCTTGCTGGGGTCTTAGGTCCCTAGGTGGAGGGCCAGGGGGCACCCTGGGGCCTATACTGCAAGTCCAGGGAGAGAGGTGGACCCCTGGGTAGCTTGCTGGGGTCAGTGGCCCCTAGGTGGAGGGCCAGGGGGCACCCTGGGGCCTCTACTGCAAGTCCAGGGAGAGTTGTGGACCCCTGGGTAGCTTGTTGGGGTCTTAGGCCCCTAGGTGGATGGCCAGTGGGCACCCTTGGGCCTATACTTCAAGTCCAGGGAGAAAGGTGGACCCCTGGGTAGCTTACTGGCGTCAGAGGCCCCAGGGTGGAGGCCAAGGGGGCACCCTGGGGCCTCTACTGCAAGTCCAGGGAGAGTTGTGGATCCCTGGGTAGCTTGTTGTGGTCAAAGGCCCCTAGGTGGAGGGCCAGGGGGCACCCTGGGGCGTATCCTCCAAGTCCAGGGAAAGAGGTGGACTACTGGGTAGGTTGCTGGGGTCAAAGACTCCTTTTTGGAGGGCAAGGGGGCACCCTGGGGCCTATACTTCAAGTCAAGGGAGAGAGTTGGACCCCTGGGTAGCTTGCTGGGGTCTTAGGTCCCTAGGTGGAGGGCCAGGGGGCACCCTGGGGCCTATACTGCAAGTCCAGGGAGAGAGGTGGACCCCTGGGTAGCTTGCTGGGGTCAGAGGCCCCTAGGTGGAGGGCCAGGGGGCACCCTGGGGCCTCTACTGCAAGTCCAGGGGAAGTTTTGGACCCCTGGGTAGCTTGCTGGGGTCAGAAGCCCCTAGGTGGAGGGCCAGGGGGCACAATGGGGCCTCTACTGCAAGTACAGGGAGAGTTGTGGACCCCTGGGTAGCTTGCTGGGCTCTTAGGCCCCTAGGTGGAGGGCCAGGGGGCACCCTGAGGCCTATACTTCAAGTCCAGGGAGAAAGGTGGACCCCTGGGTAGCTTGCTGGGGTCGGAATCCCCTGGGTGGAGGCCAATGGGGCACCCTGGGGCCTCTACTGCAAGTCCAGGGAGAGTTGAGGACCCCTGGGTAGCTTGCTGGGGTCAGAGGCCCCTAGGTGGAGGGCCAGGAGGTACCCTAGGGCCTCTACTGCAAGTCCAGGGAGAGAGCTGGACCCCTGGGTAGCTTGCTGGGGTCAGAGGCCCCTAGGTGGAGGGCAAGGGGGCACCCTGGGGCCTCTACTGCAAGTCCAGGCAGAGAGGTGGACCCCTGGGTAGCTAGCTGGGGTCCTAGTCTCCTAGGTGGAGGGCCAGGGGGCACCCTGGGGCCTATACTTCAAGTCAAGGGAGAGAGGTTGACCCCTGGGTAGCTTGCTGGGGTCTTAGGCCCCTAGGTGGAGGGCCAGGGGGCACCCTGGGGCCTCTACTGCAAGTCCAGGGAGAGTTGTGGACCCCTGGGTAGCTTGTTGGGGTCTTAGGCCCCTAGGTGGAGGGCCAGTGGGCACCCTTGGGCCTATACTTCAAGTCCAGGGAGAAAGGTGGACCCCTGGGTAGCTTGCTGGGGTCTTAGGTCCCTAGGTGGAGGGCCAGGGGGCACCCTGGGGCCTATACTGCAAGTCCAGGGAGAGAGGTGGACCCCTGGGTAGCTTGCTGGGGTCAGAGGCCCCTAGGTGGAGGGCCAGGGGGCACCCTGGGGCCTCTACTGCAAGTCCAGGGAGAGTTGTGGACCCCTGGGTAGCTTGTTGGGGTCTTAGGCCCCTAAGTGGATGGCCAGTGGGCACCCTTGGGCCTATACTTCAAGTCCAGGGAGAAAGGTGGACCCCTGGGTAGCTTGCTGGGGTCAGAGGCCCCTGGGTGGAGGGCCAGTGGGCACCCTTGGGCCTATACTTCAAGTCCAGGGAGAAAGGTGGACCCCTGGGTAGCTTGTTGGGGTCTTAGGCCCCTAGGTGGATGGCCAGTGGGCACCCTTGGGCCTATACTTCAAGTCCAGGGAGAAAGGCGGACCCCTTGGTAGCTTGCTGGGGTCAGAGGCCCCTGGGTGGAGGCCAAGGGGGCACCCTGGGGCCTCTACTGCAAGTCCAGGGAGAGTTGTGGGCCCCTGGGTAGCTTGCTGGGGTCAGAGGCCCCTAGGTGGAGGCCAAGGGGGCACCCTGGGTTCTCTACTGCAAGTCCAGGGAGAGTTGTGGACCCCTGGGTAGCTTGCTGGGGTCAAAGGCCCCTAGGTGGAGGGCCAGAAGGTACCCTAGGGACTCTACTGCAAGTCCAGGGAAAGAGGTGGACCCCCTGGGTAGCTTGCTGGGGTCAGAGGCCAATGAGTGGAGGCCAAGGGGGTACCCTGGGGCCTCTACTGCAAGTCCAGGGAGAGTTGTGGTCCCCTGGGTAGCTTGCTGGGGTCAGAGAACCCTAGGTGGAGGCCAAGGGGGCACCCTGGGGCCTGTACTGCAAGTCCAGGGAGAGTTGTGGACCCCTGGGTAGCTTGCTGGGGTCAAAGGCCCCTAAGTGGAGGGCCAGGAGGTACCCTAGGGCCTCTACTGCAAGTCCAGGGAAAGAGGTGGACCCCCTGGGTAGCTTGCTGGGGTCAGAGGCCCCTGGGTGGAGGCCAAGGGGGCACCCTGGGGCCTTTACTGCAAGTCCAGGGAGAGTTTTGAACCCCTGGGTAGCTTGCTGGGGTCAGAGTCCCCTAGGTGGAAGCCAAGGGGGCATCCTGGGGCCTCTACTGCAAGTCCAGGGAGAGTTGTGGACCCCTGGGTAGCTTGCTGGGGACTTAGGCCCCTAGGTGGAGGGCCAGGAGGCACCCTGAGGCCTATACTTCAAGTCCAGGGAGAAAGGTGGACCCCTGGGTAGCTTGCTGGGGTCAGAGGCCCCTGGGTGGAGGCCAAGGGGGCACCCTTGGGCCTCTACTGCAAGTCCAGGGAGAGTTGTGGACCCCTGGGTAGCTTGCTGGGGTCAGAGGCCCCTAGGTAGAGGGCCAGGAGGTACCCCAGGGCCTCTACTGCAAGTCCAGGGAGAGAGCTGGACCCCTGGGTAGCTTGCTGGGGTCAGAGGCCCCTAGGTGGAGGGCCAGGGGGCACCCTGGGGCCTATACTTCAAGTCAAGGGAGAGAGGTGGACCCCTGGGTAGCTTGCTGGGGTCTTAGGTCCCTAGGTGGAGGGCCAGGGGGCACCCTGGGGCCTATACTGCAAGTCCAGGGAGAGAGGTGGACCCCTGGGTAGCTTGCTGGGGTCAGTGGCCCCTAGGTGGAGGGCCAGGGGGCACCCTGGGGCCTCTACTGCAAGTCCAGGGAGAGTTGTGGACCCCTGGGTAGCTTGTTGGGGTCTTAGGCCCCTAGGTGGATGGCCAGTGGGCACCCTTGGGCCTATACTTCAAGTCCAGGGAGAAAGGTGGACCCCTGGGTAGCTTACTGGGGTCAGAGGCCCCAGGGTTGAGGCCAAGGGGGCACCCTGGGGCCTCTACTGCAAGTCCAGGGAGAGTTGTGGACCCCTGGGTAGCTTGTTGTCGTCAAAGGCCCCTAGGTGGAGGGCCAGGGGGCACCCTGGGGCCTATCCTCCAAGTCCAGGGAAAGAGGTGGACTACTGGGTAGGTTGCTGGGGTCAAAGACTCCTTTTTGGAGGGCAAGGGGGCACCCTGGGGCCTCTACTGCAAGTCCAGGGAGAGAGGTGGACCCCTGGGTAGCTTTCTGGGGTCCTAGGCCCCTAGATGGAGGGCCAGGTGGCCTTCTTGGGCCCCTACTGCAAGTCCAGGGAGCAAGGTGGACCACTGGATAGCTTCCTGGGGTCAAAGGCCACTAGGTTGAGGGCCAGAAGGCACCCTGGGGCGTCTACTGCATGTCTAGGGAGAGAGGTGGACCCCTGGGTAGCTTGCTGGGGTCTTAGGCCCCTAGGTGGAGGGCCAGGGGGAACCCTGGGGCCTCTACTGCAAGTCCAGGGAGAGTTGTGGACCCCTGGGTAGCTTGTTGGGGTCTTAGGCCCCTAGGTGGAGGGCCAGAGGGCACCCTTGGGCCTATACTTCAAGTCCAGGGAGAAAGGTGGACCCCTGGGTAGCTTGCTGGGGTCAGAGACCCCTGGGTGGAGGCCAAGGGGGCACCCTGCGGCCTCTACTGCAAGTCCAGGGAGAGTTGTGGACCCCTGGGTAGCTTGCTGGGGTCAGAGGCCCCTAGGTGGAGGCAAAGAGGGCACCCTGGGGCCTCTACTTCAAGTCCAGGCAGAGAGGTGGACCCCTGGGTAGCTTGCTGGGGTCCTAGTCCCCTAGGTGGAGGGCCAGGGGGCACCCTGGGGCCTATACTTCAAGTCAAGGCAGAGAGGTGGACCCCTGGGTAGCTTGCTGGGGTCTTAGGTCCCTAGGTGGAGGGCCAGGGGGCACCCTGGGGCCTATACTGCAAGTCCAGGGAGAGAGGTGGACCCCTGGGTAGCTTGCTGGGGTCAGAGGCCCCTAGGTGGAGGGCCAGGGGGCACCCTGGGGCCTCTACTGCAAGTCCAGGGGATGTTTTGGACCCCTGGGTAGCTTGCTGGGGTCTGAGGCCCCTAGGTGGAGGGCCAGGGGGCACAATGGGGCCTCTACTGCAAGTACAGGGAGAGTTGTGGACCCCTGGGTAGCTTGCTGGGGTCTTAGGCCCCTAGGTGGAGGGCCAGGGGGCACCCTGAGGCCTATACTTCAAGTCCAGGGAGAAAGGTGGACCCCTGGGTAGCTTGCTGGGGTCGGAATCCCCTGGGTGGAGGCCAATGGGGCACCCTGGGGCCTCTACTGCAAGTCCAGGGAGAGTTGAGGACCCCTGGGTAGCTTGCTGGGGTCAGAGGCCCCTAGGTGGAGGCCAAGGGGGCACCCTGGGGCCTCTACTGCAAGTCCAGGCAGAGAGTTTTGGACCCTTGGGTAGCTTGCTGGGGTAAGAGGCCCTTAGGTGGAGGCCAAGGGGGCACCCTAGGGCCTCTACTGCAAGTCCAGGCAAAGAGGAGGACCCCCAGGGTAGCTTGCTGTGGTCAAAGGCCCCTAGGTGGAGGGCCAGGGGGCACCCTGGGGCCTATCCTCCAAGTCCAGGGAAAGAGGTGGACTACTGGTTAGGTTGCTGGGGTCAAAGACTCATTTTTGGAGGGCAAGGGGGCACCCTGGGGCCTCTACTGCAAGTCCAGGGAGAGAGGTGGACCCCTGGGTAGCTTTCTGGGGTCCTAGGCCCCTAGATGGAGGGCCAGGTGGCCTTCTTGGGCCTCTACTGCAAGTCCAGGGAGCAAGGTGGACCCCTGGATAGCTTCCTGGGGTCAAAGGCCACTAGGTGGAGGGCCAGGGGGCACCCTGGGGTGTCTACTGCATGACCAGGGAGAGAGGTGGACCCCTGGGTAGCTTGCTGGGGTCTTAGGCCCCTGGGTGGAGGGCCAGGGGGCACCCTGGGGCCTCTACTGCAAGTCCAGGGAGAGTTGTGGACCCCTGGGTAGCTTGCTGGGGTCCTAGTCCCCTAGGTGGAGGGCCAGGGCGCACCCTGGGGCCTATACTTCAAGTCAAGGGAGAGAGGTGGACCCCTGGGTAGCTTGCTGGGGTCTTAGGCCCCTAGGTGGAGGGCCAGGGGGCACCCAGGGGCCTCTACTGCAAGTCCAGGGAGAGTTGTGGACCCCTGGGTAGCTTGTTGGGGTCTTAGGCCCCTAGGTGGAGGGCCAGTGGGCATCCTTGGGCCTATACTTCAAGTCCAGGGAGAAAGGTGGAACCCTGGGTAGCTTGCTGGGGTCAGAGGCCCCTAGGTGGAGGCCAAGGGGGCACCCTGGGGCCTCTACTGCAAGTCCAGGCAGAGAGGTGGACCCCTGGGTAGCTTGCTGGGGTCCTAGTTCCCTAGGTGGAGGGCCAGGGGGCACCCTGGCTCCTATACTTCAAGTCAAGGGAGAGAGGTGGACCCCTGGGTAGCTTGCTGGGGTCTTAGGTCCCTAGGTGGAGGGCCAGGGGGCACTCTGGGGCCTATACTGCAAGTCCAGGGAGAGAGATGGACCCCTGGGTAGCTTGCTGGGGTCAGAGGCCCCTAGGTGGAGGGCCAGGGGGCACCCTGGGGCCTCTACTGCAAGTCCAGGGAGAGTTGTGGACCCCTGGGTAGCTTGTTGGGGTCTTAGGCCCCTAGGTGGATGGCCAGTGGGCACCCTTGGGCCTATACTTCAAGTCCAGGGAGAAAGGTGGACCCCTGGGTAGCTTGCTGGGGTCAGAGGCCCCTGGGTGGAGGCCAAGGGGGCACCCTGGGGCCTCTACTACAAGTCCAGGGAGAGTTGTGGACCCTTGGGTAGCTTGCTGGGGTCAGAGGGCCCTAGGTGGAGGCCAAGGGGGCACCCTGGGGCCTCTACTGCAAGTCCAGGGAGAGTTGTGGGCCCCTGGGTAGCTTGCTGGGGTCAAAGGCCCCTAGGTGGAGGGCCAGGAGTTACCCTAGGGCCTCTACTGCAAGTCCAGGGAAAGAGGTGGACCCCCTGGGTAGCTTGCTGGGGTCAGAGGCCCCTGGGTGGAGGCCAAGGGGGTACCCTGGGGCCTCTACTGCAAGTCCAGGGAGAGTTGTGGTCCCCTGGGTAGCTTGCTGGGGTCAGATGCCCCTAGGTGGAGGCCAAGGGGGCACCCTGGGGCCTCTACTGCAAGTCCAGGGAGAGTTGTGCACCCCTGGGTAGTTTGCTGGGGTCAAAGGCCCCTAGGTGGAGGGCCAGGAGGTACCCTAGGGCCTCTACTGCAAGTCCAGGGAAAGAGAAGGACCCCCTGGGTAGCTTGCTGGGGTCAGAGGCCCCTGGGTGGAGGCCAAGGGGGCACCCTGGGGCCTCTACTGCAAGTCCAGGGAGAGTTTTGGACCCCTGGGTAGATTGTTTGGGTCTTAGGCCCCTAGGTGGAGGGCCAGAGGGCACCCTTGGGCCTATACTTCAAGTCCAGGGAGAAAGGTGGACCCCTGGGTAGCTTGCTGAGGTCAGAGGCCCCTGGGTGGAGGCCAAGGGGGTGCCCTGCGGCCTCTACTGCAAGTCCAGGGAGAGTTGTGGACCCCTGGGTAGCTTGCTGGGGTCAGAGGCCCCTAGGTGGAGGCCAAGGGGGCACCCTGGGGCCTCTACTGCAAGTCCAGGCAGAGAGGTGGACCCCTGGGTAGCTTGCTGGGGTCCTAGTCCCCTAGGTGGAGGGCCAGGGGGCACCCTGGGGCCTATACTTCAAGTCAAGGGAGAGAGGTGGACCCCTGGGTAGCTTGCTGGGGTCAGAGGCCCCTAGGTGGAGGCCAAGGGGGCACCCTGGGGCCTCTACTGCAAGTCCAGGGAGAGTTGTGGACCCCTGGGTAGCTTGCTGGGGTTTTAGGCCCCTAGGTGGAGGGCCAGTGGGCACCCTGAGGCCTATACTTCAAGTCCAGGGAGAAAGGTGGACCCCTGGGTAGCTTGCTGGGGTCAGAGGCCCCTGGGTGGAGGCCAAAGGGGCACCCTGGGGCCTCTACTGCAAGTCCAGGGAGAGTTGTGGACCCCTGGGTAGCTTGCTGGGGTCAGAGGCCCCCTACGTGGAGGGCCAGGAGGTACCCTAGGGCCTCTACTGCAAGTCCACGGAGAGAGGTGGACCCCTGGGTAGCTTGCTGGGGTCAAAGGCCCCTGGGTGGAGGGCAAGGGGGCACCCTGGGGCCTCTACTGCAAGTCCAGGCAGAGAGGTGGACCCCTGGGTAGCTAGCTGGGGTCCTAGTCCCCTAGGTGGAGGGCCAGGGGGCACCCTGGGGCCTATACTTCAAGTCAAGGGAGAGAGGTTGACCCCTGGGTAGCTTGCTGGGGTCTTAGGCCCCTAGGTGGAGGGCCAGGGGGCACCCTGGGGCCTCTACTGCAAGTCCAGGGAGAGTTGTGGACCCCTGGGTAGCTTGTTGGGGTCTTAGGCCCCTAGGTGGAGGGCCAGTGGGCACCCTTGGGCCTATACTTCAAGTCCAGGGAGAAAGGTGGACCCCTGGGTAGCTTGCTGGGGTCTTAGGTCCCTAGGTGGAGGGCCAGGGGGCACCCTGGGGCCTATACTGCAAGTCCAGGGAGAGAGGTGGACCCCTGGCTAGCTTGCTGGGGTCAGAGGCCCCTAGGTGGAGGGCCAGGGGGCACCCTGGGGCCTCTACTGCAAGTCCAGGGAGAGTTGTGGACCCCTGGGTAGCTTGTTGGGGTCTTAGGCCCCTAAGTGGATGGCCAGTGGGCACCCTTGGGCCTATACTTCAAGTCCAGGGAGAAAGGTGGACCCCTGGGTAGCTTGCTGGGGTCAGTGGCCCCTGGGTGGAGGGCCAGTGGAAACCCTTGGGCCTATACTTCAAGTCCAGGGAGAAAGGTGGACCCCTGGGTAGCTTGTTGGGGTCTTAGGCCCCTAGGTGGATGGCCAGTGGGCACCCTTGGGCCTATACTTCAAGTCCAGGGAGAAAGGCGGACCCCTTGGTAGCTTGCTGGGGTCAGAGGCCCCTGGGTGGAGGCCAAGGGGGCACCCTGGGGCCTCTACTGCAAGTCCAGGGAGAGTTGTGGGCCCCTGGGTAGCTTGCTGGGGTCAGAGGCCCCTAGGTGGAGGCCAAGGGGGCACCCTGGGGCCTCTACTGCAAGTCCAGGGAGAGTTGTGACCCCTGGGTAGCTTGCTGGGGTCAAAGGCCCCTAGGTGGAGGGCCAGAAGGTACCCTAGGGCCTCTACTGCAAGTCCAGGGAAAGAGGTGGACCCCCTGGGTAGCTTGCTGGGGTCAGAGGCCCCTGGGTGGAGGCCAAGGGGGCACCCTGGGGCCTCTACTGCAAGTCCAGGGAGAGTTTTGAACCCCTGGGTAGCTTGCTGGGGTCAGAGTCCCCTAGGTGGAAGCCAAGGGGGCATCCTGGGGCCTCTACTGCAAGTCCAGGGAGAGTTGTGGACCCCTGGGTAGCTTGCTGGGGTCTTAGGCCCCTAGGTGGAGGGCCAGGAGGCACCCTGAGGCCTATACTTCAAGTCAAGGGAGAAAGGTGGACCCTTGGGTAGCTTGCTGGGGTCAGAGGCCCCTGGGTGGAGGCCATGGGGGCACCCTTGGGCCTCTACTGCAAGTCCAGGGAGAGTTGTGGACCCCTGGGTAGCTTGCTGGGGTCAGAGGCCCCTAGGTGGAGGGCCAGGAGGTACCCCAGGGCCTCTACTGCAAGTCCAGGGAGAGAGGTGGACCCCTGGGTAGCTTTCTGGGGTCCTAGGCCCCTAGGTGGAGGGCCAAGGGGCACCCTGGGGCCTATACTGCAAGTCCAGGGAGAGTTGTGGACCCCTGGGTAGCTTGTTGGGGTCTTAGGCCCCTAGGTGGATGGCCAGTGGGCACCCTTGGGTCTATACTTCAAGTCCAGGGAGAAAGGTGGACCCTTAGGTAGCTTGCTGGGGTCAGAGGCCCCTGAGTGGAGGCCAAGGGGGCACCCTGGGGCCTCTACTGCAAGTCCAGGGAGAGTTGTGGACCCCTGGGTAGCTTGCTGGGGTCAGAGGCCCCTAGGTGGAGGCCAAGGGGGCATCCTGGGGCCTCTACTGCAAGTCCAGGGAGAGTTGTGGACCCCTGGGTAGCTTGCTGGGGTCAGAGGCCCCTAGGTGGAGGCCAAGGGGGCATCCTGGGGCCTCTACTGCAAGTCCAGGGAGAGAGGTGGACCCCTGGGTAGCTTTCTGGGGTCCTAGGCCCCTAGGTGGAGGGCCAAGGGGCACCCTGGGGCCTATACTGCAAGTCCAGGGAGAGTTGTGGACCCCTGGGTAGCTTGTTGGGGTCTTAGGCCCCTAGGTGGATGGCCAGTGGGCACCCTTGGGTCTATACTTCAAGTCCAGGGAGAAAGGTGGACCCTTAGGTAGCTTGCTGGGGTCAGAGGCCCCTGAGTGGAGGCCAGGGGGGCACCCTGGGGCCTCTACTGCAAGTCCAGGGAGAGTTGTGGACCCCTGGGTAGCTTGCTGGGGTCAGAGGCCCCTAGGTGGAGGCCAAGGGGGCATCCTGGGGCCTCTACTGCAAGTCCAGGGAGAGTTGTGGACCCCTGGGTAGCTTAATGGGGTGAAAGGGCCCTAGGTGGAAGGCCAGGAGATACCCTAGGGCCTCTACTGCAAGTCCAGGGAAAGAGGTGGACCCCCTGGGTAGCTTGCTGGGGTCAGAGAACCCTGGGTGGAGGCCAAGGGGGTACCCTGGGGCCTCTACTGCAAGTCCAGAGAGAGTTGTGGTCCCCTGGGTAGCTTGTTGGGGTCAGAGGCCCCTAGGTGGAGGGCCAGGAGGTACCCTAGGGCCTCTACTGCAAGTCCAGGAAAAGAGGTGGACCCCCTGGGTAGCTTGCTGGGGTCAGAGGCCCCTGGGTGGAGGCCAAGGGGGCACCCTGGGGCCTCTACTGCAAGTCCAGGGAGAGTTTTGGACCCCTGGGTAGCTTGCTGGGGTCAGAGGCCCTTAGGTGGAGGCCAAGGGGGCACCCTAGGGCCTCTACTGCAAGTCCAGGGAAAGAGGAGGACTCCCAGGGTAGCTTGCTGGGGTCAAAGGCCCCTAGGTGGAGGGCCAGGGGGCACCCTGGGGCCTATCCTCCAAGTCCAGGGAAAGAGGTGGACCACTGGGTAGGTTGCTGGGGTCAAAGACTCCTTTTTGGAGGGCAAAGGGGCACCCTGGGGCCTCTACTGCAAGTCCAGGGAAAGAGGTGGACCCCTGGGTAGCTTTCTGGGGTCCTAGGCCCCTAGATGGAGGGCCAGGTGGCCTTCTTGGGCCTCTACTGCAAGTCCAGGGAGCAAGGTGGACCCCTGGATAGCTTCCTGGGGTCAAAGGCCACTAGGTGGAGGGCCAGGGGGCACCCTGGGGCGTCTACTGCATGTCCAGGGAGTGAGGTGGACCCCTGGGTAGCTTGCTGGGGTCTTAGACCCCTGGGTGGAGGGCCAGGGGGCACCCTGGGGCCTCTACTGCAAGTCCAGGGAGAGTTGTGGACCCCTGGGTAGCTTGCTGGGGTCAGAGTTCCCTAGGTGGAGGGCCAGGGGGCTCCCTGGGGCCTCTACTGCAAGTCCAGGGAGAGTTGTGGACCCCTGGGTAGCTTGCTGGGGTCTTAGGCCCCTAGGTGGAGGGCCAGTGGGCACCCTGAGGCCTACACTTCAAGTCCAGGGAGAAAGGTGGACCCCTGGGTAGCTTGCTGGGGTCAGAGGCCCCTGGGTGGAGGCCAAGGGGGCACCCTGGGGCCTCTACTGCAAGTCCAGGGAGAGTTGTGGACCCCTGGGTAGCTTGCTGGGGTCAGAGGCCCCTAGGTGGAGGGCCAGGAGGTACCCTAGGGCCTCTACTGCAAGTCCAAGGAGAGAGGTGGACCCCTGGGTAGCTTGCTGGGGTCAGAGGCCCCTGGGTGGACGGCAAGGGGGCACCCTGGGGCCTCTACTGCAAGTCCAGGCAGAGAGGTGGACCCCTGTGTAGCTAGCTGGGGTCTTAGGCCCCTAGGTGGAGGGCCAGTGGGCACCCTGGGGCCTCTACTGCAAGTCCAGGCAGAGAGGTGGACCCCTGGGTAGCTTGCTGGGGTCCTAGTCCCCTAGGTGGAGGGCCAGGGGGCACCCTGGGGCCTATACTTCAAGTCAAGGGAGAGAGGTGGACCCCTGGGTAGCTTGCTGGGGACAGAGGCCCCTAGGTGGAGGGCCAGGGGGCACCCTGGGGCCTCTACTGCAAGTCCAGGGAAAGTTGTGGACCCCTGGGTAGCTTTATGGGGTCTTAGGCCCCTAGGTGGATGGCCAGTGGGCACCCTTGGGCCTATACTTCAAGTCCAGGGAGAAATGTGGACCCCTGGGTAGCTTGCTGGTGTCAGAGGCCCCTGGGTGGAGGCCAAGGGGGCACCCTGGGGCCTCTACTGCAAGTCCAGGGAGAGTTGTGGGCCCCTGGGTAGCTTGCTGGGGTCAGAGGCCCCTAGGTGGAGGCCAAGGGGGCACCCTGGGGCCTCTACTGCATGTCCAGGGAGAGTTGTGGACCCCTGGGTAGCTTGCTGGGGTCAAAGGCCCCTAGGTGGAGGGCCAGGAGGTACCCTAGGGCCTCTACTGCAAGTCCAGGGAAAGAGGTGGACCCCTGGGTAGCTTGCTGGGGTCAGAGGCCCCTGGGTGGAGGCCAAGGGGGTACCCTGGGGCCTCTACTGCAAGTCCAGGGAGAGTTGTGGTCCCCTGGGTAGCTTGCTGGGGTCAGAGGCCCCTAGGTGGAGGCCAAGGGGGCACCCTGGGGCCTGTACTGCAAGTCCAGGGAGAGTTGTGGACCCCTGGGTAGCTTGCTGAGGTCAAAGGCCCCTAGGTGGAGGGCCAGGAGGTACCCTAGGGCCTCTACTGCAAGTCCAGGGAAAGAGGTGGACCCCCTGGGTAGCTTGCTGGGGTCTTAGGCCCCTGGGTAGAGGCCAAGGGGGCACCCTGGGGCCTCTACTGCAAGTCCAGGGAGAGTTTTGAACCCCTGGGTAGCTTGCTGGGGTCAGAGTCCCCTAGGTGGAAGCCAAGGGGGCACCCTGGGGCCTCTACTGCAAGTCCAGGGAGAGTTGTGGACCCCTGGGTAGCTTGCTGGGGTCTTAGGCCCCTAGGTGTAGGGCCAGGAGGCACCCTGAGGCCTATAATTCAAGTCCAGGGAGAAAGGTGGACCCCTGGGTAGCTTGCTGGGGTCAGAAGCCCCTAGGTGGAGGGCCAGGAGGTACCCTAGGGCCTCTACTGCAAGTCCAGGGAGAGAGGTGGACCCCTGGGTAGCTTGCTGGGGTCAGAGGCCCCTGGGTGGAGGGCAAGGGGGCACCGTGGGGCCTCTACTGCAAGTCCAGGCAGAGAGGTGGACCCCTGGGTAGCTGGCTGGGGTCCTAGTCCCCTAGGTGGAGGGCCAGGGGGCACCCTGGGGCCTATACTTCAAGTCAAGGGAGAGAGGTGGACCCCTGGGTAGCTTGCTGGGGTCTTAGGCCCCTAGGTGGAGGGCCAGGGGGCACCCAGGGGCCTCTACTGCAAGTCCAGGGAGAGTTGTGGACCCCTGGGTAGCTTGTTGGGGTCTTAGGCCCCTAGGTGGAGGGCCAGTGGGCATCCTTGGGCCTATACTTCAAGTCCAGGGAGAAAGGTGGACCCCTGGGTAGCTTGCTGGGGTCAGAGGCCCCTAGGTGGAGGGCCAGGAGGTACCCTAGGGCCTCTACTGCAAGTCCAGGGAAAGAGGTGGACCCCCTGGGTAGCTTGCTGGGGTCAGAGGCCCCTAGGTGGAGGGCCAGGAGGCACCCTGAGGCCTATACTTCAAGTCCAGGGAGAAAGGTGGACCCCTGGGTAGCTTGCTGGGGTCAGAGGCCCCTGGGTGGAGGGCCAGGGGGCACCCTGGGGCCTCTACTGCAAGTCCAGGGAGAGTTTTGGACCCCTGGGTAGCTTGCTGGGGTCAGAGGCCCCTAGGTGGAGGGCCAGGGGGCACCCTGGGGCCTATCCTCCAAGTCCAGGGAAAGAGGTGGACCACTGGGTAGGTTGCTGGGGTCAAAGACTCCTTTTTGGAGGGCAAGGGGGCACCCTGGGGCCTCTACTGCAAGTCCAGGGAGAGAGGTGGACCCCTGGGTAGCTTTCTGGGGTCCTAGGCCCCTAGATGGTGGGCCAGGTGGCCTTCTTGGGCCTCTACTGCAAGTCCAGGGAGCAAGGTGGAACCCTGGATAGCTTCCTGGGGTCAAAGGCCACTAGGTTGAGGGCCAGGAGGCACCCTGGGGCGTCTACTGCATGTCTAGGGAGAGAGGTGGACCCCTGGGTAGCTTGCTGGGGTCTTAGGCCCCTAGGTGGAGGGCCAGGGGGAACCCTGGGGCCTCTACTGCAAGTCCAGGGAGAGTTGTGGACCCCTGGGTAGCTTGTTGTGGTCTTAGGCCCCTAGGTGGAGGGCCAGAGGGCACCCTTGGGCCTATACTTCAAGTCCAAGGAGAAAGGTGGACCCCTGGGTAGCTTGCTGGGGTCAGAGGCCCCTGGGTGGAGGCCAAGGGGGCACCCTGCGGCCTCTACTGCAAGTCCAGGGAGAGTTGTGGACCCCTGGGTAGCTTGCTGGGGTCAGAGGCCCCTAGGTGGAGGCCAAGGGGGCACCCTGGGGCCTCTACTTCAAGTTCAGGCAGAGAGGTGGACCCCTGGGTAGCTTGCTGGGGTCCTAGTCCCCTAGGTGGAGGGCCAGGGGGCACCCTGGGGCCTATACTTCAAGTCAAGGGAGAGAGGTGGACCCCTGGGTAGCTTGCTGGGGTCTTAGGTCCCTAGGTGGAGGGCCAGGGGGCACCCTGGGGCCTATACTGCAAGTCCAGGGAGAGAGGTGGACCCCTGGGTAGCTTGCTGGGGTCAGAGGCCCCTAGGTGGAGGGCCAGGGGGCACCCTGGGGCCTCTACTGCAAGTCCAGGGAGAGTTTTGGACCCCTGGGTAGCTTGCTGGGGTCAGAGGCCCCTAGGTGGAGGGCCAGGGGGCACAATGGGGCCTCTACTGCAAGTACAGGGAGAGTTGTGGACCCCTGGGTAGCTTGCTGGGGTCTTAGGCCCCTAGGTGGAGGGCCAGGGGGCACCCTGAGGCCTATACTTCAAGTCCAGTGAGAAAGGTGGACCCCTGGGTAGCTTGCTGGGGTCGGAAGCCCCTGGGTGGAGGGCCAGGGGGCACCCTGGGGCCTTTCCTCCAAGTCCAGGAAAAGAGGTGGACCACTGGGTAGGTTGCTGGGGTCAAAGACTCCTTTTTGGAGGGCAAGGGGGCACCCTGGGGCCTCTACTGCAAGTCCAGGGAGAGAGGTGGACCCCTGGGTAGCTTTCTGGGGTCCTAGGCCCCTAGATGGAGGGCCAGGTGGCCTTCTTGGGCCTCTACTGCAAGTCCAGGGAGCAAGGTGGACCCCTGGATAGCTTCCTGGGGTCAAAGGCCACTAGGTTGAGGGCCAGGAGGCACCCTGGGGCGTCTACTGCATGTCTAGGGAGAGAGTGGACCCCTGGGTAGCTTGCTGGGGTCTTAGGCCCCTAGGTGGAGGGCCAGGGGGAACCCTGGGGCCTCTACTGCAAGTCCAGGGAGAGTTGTGGACCCCTGGGTAGCTTGCTGGGGTCTTAGGCCCCTAGGTGGAGGGCCAGTGGGCACCCTGAGGCCTATACTTCAAGTCCAGGGAGAAAGGTGGACCCCTGGGTAGCTTGCTGGGGTCAGAGGCCCCTGGGTGGAGGCCAAGGGGGCACCCTGGGGCCTCTACTGCAAAACCAGGGAGAGTTGTGGACCCCTGGGTAGCTTGCTGGGGTCAGAGGCCCCTACGTGGAGGGCCAGGAGGTACCCTAGGGCCTCTACTGCAAGTCCAGGGAGAGAGGTGGACCCCTGGGTAGCTTGCTGGGGTCAGAGGTCCCTGGGTGGAGGGCAAGGGGGCACCCTGGGGCCTCTACTGCAAGTCCAGGCAGAGAGGTGGACCCCTGGGTAGCTAGCTGGGGTCCTAGTCCCCTAGGTGGAGGGCCAGGGGGCACCCTGGGGCCTATACTTCAAGTCAAGGGAGAGAGGTTGACCCCTGGGTAGCTTGCTGGGGTCTTAGGCCCCTAGGTGGAGGGCCAGGGGGCACCCTGGGGCCTCTACTGCAAGTCCAGGGAGAGTTGTGGACCCCTGGGTAGCTTGTTGGGGTCTTAGGCCCCTAGGTGGAGGGCCAGTGGGCACCCTTGGGCCTATACTTCAAGTCCAGGGAGAAAGGTGGACCCCTGGGTAGCTTGCTGGGGTCTTAGGTCCCTAGGTGGAGGGCCAGGGGGCACCCTGGGGCCTATACTGCAAGTCCAGGGAGAGAGGTGGACCCCTGGGTAGCTTGCTGGGGTCAGAGGCCCCTAGGTGGAGGGCCAGGGGGCACCCTGGGGCCTCTACTGCAAGTCCAGGGAGAGTTGTGGACCCCTGGGTAGCTTGTTGGGGTCTTAGGCCCCTAAGTGGATGGCCAGTGGGCACCCTTGGGCCTATACTTCAAGTCCAGGGAGAAAGGTGGACCCCTGGGTAGCTTGCTGGGGTCAGAGGCCCCTAGGTGGAGGGCCAGTGGGCACCCTTGGGCCTATACTTCAAGTCCAGGGAGAAAGGTGGACCCCTGGGTAGCTTGTTGGGGTCTTAGGCCCCTAGGTGGATGGCCAGTGGGCACCCTTGGGCCTATACTTCAAGTCCAGGGAGAAAGGCGGACCCCTTGGTAGCTTGCTGGGGTCAGAGGCCCCTGGGTGGAGGCCAAGGGGGCACCCTGGGGCCTCTACTGCAAGTCCAGGGAGAGTTGTGGGCCCCTGGGTAGCTTGCTGGGGTCAGAGGCCCCTAGGTGGAGGCCAAGGGGGCACCCTGGGGCCTCTACTGCAAGTCCAGGGAGAGTTGTGGACCCCTGGGTAGCTTGCTGGGGTCAAAGGCCCCTAGGTGGAGGGCCAGAAGGTACCCTAGGGCCTCTACTGCAAGTCCAGGGAAAGAGGTGGACCCCCTGGGTAGCTTGCTGGGGTCAGAGGCCCCTGAGTGGAGGCCAAGGGGGTACCCAGGGGCCTCTACTGCAAGTCCAGGGAGAGTTGTGGTCCCCTGGGTAGCTTGCTGGGGTCAGAGGCCCCTAGGTGAAGGCCAAGGGGGCACCCTGGGGCCTGTACTGCAAGTCCAGGGAGAGTTGTGGACCCCTGGGTAGCTTGCTGGGGTCAAAGGCCCCTAAGTGGAGGGCCAGGAGGTACCCTAGGGCCTCTACTGCAAGTCCAGGGAAAGAGGTGGACCCCCTGGGTAGCTTGCTGGGGTCAGAGGCCCCTGGGTGGAGGCCAAGGGGGCACCCTGGGGCCTCTACTGCAAGTCCAGGGAGAGTTTTGAACCCCTGGGTGGCTTGCTGGGGTCAGAGTCCCCTAGGTGGAAGCCAAGGGGGCATCCTGGGGCCTCTACTGCAAGTCCAGGGAGAGTTGTGGACCCCTGGGTAGCTTGCTGGGGTCTTAGGCCCCTAGGTGGAGGGCCAGGAGGTACCCCAGGGCCTCTACTGCAAGTCCAGGGAGAGAGGTGGACCCCTGGGTAGCTTGCTGGGGTCAGAGGCCCCTAGGTGGAGGGCCAGGGGGCACCCTGGGGCCTATACTTCAAGTCAAGGGAGAGAGGTGGACCCCTGGGTAGCTTGCTGGGGTCTTAGGTCCCTAAGTGGAGGGCCAGGGGGCACCCTGGGGCCTATACTGCAAGTCCAGGGAGAGAGGTGGACCCCTGGGTAGCTTGCTGGGGTCAGTGGCCCCTAGGTGGAGGGCCAAGGGGCACCCTGGGGCCTCTACTGCAAGTCCAGGGAGAGAGGTGGACCCCTGGGTAGCTTGCTGGGGTCTTAGGTCCCTAAGTGGAGGGCCAGTGGGCACCCTTGGGCCTATACTTCAAGTCCAGGGAGAAAGGTGGACCCCTGGGTAGCTTACTGGGGTCAGAGGCCCCAGGGTGGAGGCCAAGGGGGCACCCTGGGGCCTCTACTGCAAGTCCAGGGAGAGTTGTGGACCCCTGGGTAGCTTGTTGTGGTCAAAGGCCCCTACGTGGAGGGCCAGGGGGCACAATGGGGCCTCTACTGCAAGTACAGGGAGAGTTGTGGACCCCTGGGTAGCTTGCTGGGGTCTTAGGCCCCTAGGTGGAGGGCCAGGGGGCACCCTGAGGCCTATACTTCAAGTCCAGGGAGAATGGTGGACCCCTGGGTAGCTTGCTGGGGTCGGAAGCCCCTGGGTGGAGGGCCAGGGGGCACTCTGGGGCCTTTCCTCCAAGTCCAGGGAAAGAGGTGGACCACTGGGTAGGTTGCTGGGGTCAAAGACTCCTTTTTGGAGGGCAAGGGGGCACCCTGGGGCCTCTACTGCAAGTCCATGGAGAGAGGTGGTCCCCTGGGTAGCTTTCTGGCGTCCTAGGCCCCTAGATGGAGGGCCAGGTGGCCTTCTTGGGCCTCTACTGCAAGTCCAGGGAGCAAGGTGGACCCCTGGATAGCTTCCTGGGGTCAAAGGCCACTAGGTTGAGGGCCAGGAGGCACCCTGGGGCGTCTACTGCATGTCTAGGGAGAGAGTGGACCCCTGGGTAGCTTGCTGGGGTCTTAGGCCCCTAGGTGGAGGGCCAGGGGGAACCCTGGGGCCTCTACTGCAAGTCCAGGGAGAGTTGTGGACCCCTGGGTAGCTTGCTGGGGTCTTAGGCCCCTAGGTGGAGGGCCAGTGGGGACCCTGAGGCCTATACTTCAAGTCCAGGGAGAAAGGTGGACCCCTGGGTAGCTTGCTGGGGTCAGAGGCCCCTGGGTGGAGGCCAAGGGGGCACCCTGGGGCCTCTACTGCAAAACCAGGGAGAGTTGTGGACCCCTGGGTAGCTTGCTGGGGTCAGAGGCCCCTACGTGGAGGGCCAGGAGGTACCCTAGGGCCTCTACTGCAAGTCCAGGGAGAGAGGTGGACCCCTGGGTAGCTTGCTGGGGTCAGAGGTCCCTGGGTGGAGGGCAAGGGGGCACCCTGGGGCCTCTACTGCAAGTCCAGGCAGAGAGGTGGACCCCTGGGTAGCTAGCTGGGGTCCTAGTCCCCTAGGTGGAGGGCCAGGGGGCACCCTGGGGCCTATACTTCAAGTCAAGGGAGAGAGGTTGACCCCTGGGTAGCTTGCTGGGGTCTTAGGCCCCTAGGTGGAGGGCCAGGGGGCACCCTGGGGCCTCTACTGCAAGTCCAGGGAGAGTTGTGGACCCCTGGGTAGCTTGTTGGGGTCTTAGGCCCCTAGGTGGAGGGCCAGTGGGCACCCTTGGGCCTATACTTCAAGTCCAGGGAGAAAGGTGGACCCCTGGGTAGCTTGCTGGGGTCTTAGGTCCCTAGGTGGAGGGCCAGGGGGCACCCTGGGGCCTATACTGCAAGTCCAGGGAGAGAGGTGGACCCCTGGGTAGCTTGCTGGGGTCAGAGGCCCCTAGGTGGAGGGCCAGGGGGCACCCTGGGGCCTCTACTGCAAGTCCAGGGAGAGTTGTGGACCCCTGGGTAGCTTGTTGGGGTCTTAGGCCCCTAAGTGGATGGCCAGTGGGCACCCTTGGGCCTATACTTCAAGTCCAGGGAGAAAGGTGGACCCCTGGGTAGCTTGCTGGGGTCAGAGGCCCCTGGGTGGAGGGCCAGTGGGCACCCTTGGGCCTATACTTCAAGTCCAGGGAGAAAGGTGGACCCCTGGGTAGCTTGTTGGGGTCTTAGGCCCCTAGGTGGATGGCCAGTGGGCACCCTTGGGCCTATACTTCAAGTCCAGGGAGAAAGGCGGACCCCTTGGTAGCTTGCTGGGGTCAGAGGCCCCTGGGTGGAGGCCAAGGGGGCATCTGGGGCCTCTACTGCAAGTCCAGGGAGAGTTGTGGGCCCCTGGGTAGCTTGCTGGGGTCAGAGGCCCCTAGGTGGAGGCCAAGGGGGCACCCTGGGGCCTCTACTGCAAGTCCAGGGAGAGTTGTGGACCCCTGGGTAGCTTGCTGGGGTCAAAGGCCCCTAGGTGGAGGGCCAGAAGGTACCCTAGGGCCTTTACTGCAAGTCCAGGGAAAGAGGTGGACCCCCTGGGTAGCTTGCTGGGGTCAGAGGCCCCTGAGTGGAGGCCAAGGGGGTACCCTGGGGCCTCTACTGCAAGTCCAGGGAGAGTTGTGGTCCCCTGAGTAGCTTGCTGGGGTCAGAGGCCCCTAGGTGAAGGCCAAGGGGGCACCCTGGGGCCTGTACTGCAAGTCCAGGGAGAGTTGTGGACCCCTGGGTAGCTTGCTGGGGTCAAAGGCCCCTAAGTGGAGGGCCAGGAGGTACCCTAGGGCCTCTACTGCAAGTCCAGGGAAAGAGGTGGACCCCCTGGGTAGCTTGCTGGGGTCAGAGGCCCCTGGGTGGAGGCCAAGGGGGCACCCTGGGGCCTCTACTGCAAGTCCAGGGAGAGTTTTGAACCCCTGGGTAGCTTGCTGGGGTCAGAGTCCCCTAGGTGGAAGCCAAGGGGGCATCCTGGGGCCTCTACTGCAAGTCCAGGGAGAGTTGTGGACCCCTGGGTAGCTTGCTGGGGTCTTAGGCCCCTAGGTGGAGGGCCAGGAGGCACCCTGAGGCCTATACTTCAAGTCCAGGGAGAAAGGTGGACCCCTGGGTAGCTTGCTGGGGTCAGAGGCCCCTGGGTGGAGGCCAAGGGGGCACCCTTGGGCCTCTACGGCAAGTCCAGGGAGAGTTGTGGACCCCTGGGTAGCTTGCTGGGGTCAGAGGCCCCTAGGTGGAGGGCCAGGAGGTACCCCAGGGCCTCTACTGCAAGTCCAGGGAGAGAGGTGTACCCCTGGGTAGCTTGCTGGGGTCAGAGGCCCCTAGGTGGAGGGCCAGGGGGCACCCTGGGGCCTATACTTCAAGTCAAGGGAGAGAGGTGGACCCCTGGGTAGCTTGCTGGGGTCTTAGGTCCCTAGGTGGAGGGCCAGGGGGCACCCTGGGGCCTATACTGCAAGTCCAGGGAGAGAGGTGGACCCCTGGGTAGCTTGCTGGGGTCAGTGGCCCCTAGGTGGATGGCCAGGGGGCACCCTGGGGCCTCTACTGCAAGTCCAGGGAGAGTTGTGGACCCCTGGGTAGCTTGTTGGGGTCTTAGGCCCCTAGGTGGATGGCCAGTGGGCACCCTTGGGCCTATACTTCAAGTCCAGGGAGAAAGGTGGACCCCTGGGTAGCTTACTGGGGTCAGAGGCCCCAGGGTGGAGGCCAAGGGGGCACCCTGGGGCCTCTACTGCAAGTCCAGGGAGAGTTGTGGACCCCTGGGTAGCTTGTTGTGGTCAAAGGCCCCTAGGTGGAGGGCCAGGGGGCACCCTGGGGCCTATCCTCCAAGTCCAGGGAAAGAGGTGGACTACTGGGTAGGTTGCTGGGGTCAAAGACTCCTTTTTGGAGGGCAAGGGGGCACCCTGGGGCCTCTACTGCAAGTCCAGGGAGAGAGGTGGACCCCTGGGTAGCTTTCTGGGGTCCTAGGCCCCTAGATGGAGGGCCAGGTGGCCTTCTTGGGCCTCTACTGCAAGTCCAGGGAGCAAGGTGGACTCCTGGATAGCTTCCTGGGGTCAAAGGCCACTAGGTGGAGGGCCAGGAGGCACCCTGGGGCGTCTACTGCATGTCTAGGGAGAGAGGTGGACCCCTGGGTAGCTTGCTGGGGTCTTAGGCCCTTAGGTGGAGGGCCAGTGGGAACCCTGGGGCCTCTACTGCAAGTCCAGGGAGAGTTGTGGACCCCTGGGTAGCTTGTTGGGGTCTTAGGCCCCTAGGTGGAGGGCCAGAGGGCACCCTTGGGCCTATACTTCAAGTCCAGGGAGAAAGGTGGACCCCTGGGTAGCTTGCTGGGGTCAGAGGCCCCTGGGTGGAGGCCAAGGGGGCACCCTGCGGCCTCTACTGCAAGTCCAGGGAGAGTTGTGGACCCCTGGGTAGCTTGCTGGGGTCAGAGGCCCCTAGGTGGAGGCCAAGGGGGCACCCTGGGGCCTCTACTTCAAGTCCAGGCAGAGAGGTGGACCCCTGGGTAGCTTGCTGGGGTCCTAGTCCCCTAGGTGGAGGGCCAGGGGGCACCCTGGGGCCTATACTTCAAGTCAAGGGAGAGAGGTGGACCCCTGGGTAGCTTGCTGGGGTCTTAGGTCCCTAGGTGGAGGGCCAGGGGGCACCCTGGGGCCTATACTGCAAGTCCAGGGAGAGAGGTGGACCCCTGGGTAGCTTGCTGGGGTCAGAGGCCCCTAGGTGGAGGGCCAGGGGGCACCCTGGGGCCTCTACTGCAAGTCCAGGGGAAGTTTTGGACCCCTGGGTAGCTTGC
Organism: Danio rerio; assembly: GCF_049306965.1. Lineage (NCBI taxonomy): Eukaryota > Metazoa > Chordata > Actinopteri > Cypriniformes > Danionidae > Danio > Danio rerio. The sequence goes on along the minus strand of NC_133195.1, from coordinate 18,909,798 downwards.
TGGGGTCAGAGGCCCCTAGGTGGAGGGCCAGGGGGCACAATGGGGCCTCTACTGCAAGTACAGGGAGAGTTGTGGACCCCTGGGTAGCTTGCTGGGGTCTTAGGCCCCTAGGTGGAGGGCCAGGGGGCACCCTTAGGCCTATACTTCAAGTCCAGGGAGAAAGGTGGACCCCTGGGTAGCTTGCTGGGGTCGGAATCCCCTGGGTGGAGGCCAATGGGGCACCCTGGGGCCTCTACTGCAAGTCCAGGGAGAGTTGAGGACCCCTGGGTAGCTTGCTGGGGTCAGAGGCCCCTAGGTGGAGGGCCAGGAGGTACCCTAGGGCCTCTACTGCAAGTCCAGGGAGAGAGCTGGACCCCTGGGTAGCTTGCTGGGGTCAGAGGCCCCTAGGTGGAGGGCAAGGGGGCACCCTGGGGCCTCTACTGCAAGTCCAGGCAGAGAGGTGGACCCCTGGGTAGCTAGCTGGGGTTCTAGTCTCCTAGGTGGAGGGCCAGGGGGCACCCTGGGGCCTATACTTCAAGTCAAGGGAGAGAGGTTGACCCCTGGGTAGCTTGCTGGGGTCTTAGGCCCCTAGGTGGAGGGCCAGGGGGCACCCTGGGGCCTCTACTGCAAGTCCAGGGAGAGTTGTGGACCCCTGGGTAGCTTGCTGGGGTCTTAGGCCCCTAGGTGGAGGGCCAGGAGGCACCCTGAGGCCTATACTTCAAGTCCAGGGAGAAAGGTGGACCCCTGGGTAGCTTGCTGGGGTCAGAGGCCCCTGGGTGGAGGCCAAGGGGGCACCCTTGGGCCTCTACTGCAAGTCCAGGGAGAGTTGTGGACCCCTGGGTAGCTTGCTGGGGTCAGAGGCCCCTAGGTGGAGGGCCAGGAGGTACCCCAGGGCCTCTACTGCAAGTCCAGGGAGAGAGGTGGACCCCTGGGTAGCTTGCTGGGGTCAGAGGCCCCTAGGTGGAGGGCCAGGGGGCACCCTGGGGCCTATACTTCAAGTCAAGGGAGAGAGGTGGACCCCTGGGTAGCTTGCTGGGGTCTTAGGTCCCTAGGTGGAGGGCCAGGGGGCACCCTGGGGCCTATACTGCAAGTCCAGGGAGAGAGGTGGACCCCTGGGTAGCTTGCTGGGGTCAGTGGCCCCTAGGTGGAGGGCCAGGGGGCACCCTGGGGCCTCTACTGCAAGTCCAGGGAGAGTTGTGGACCCCTGGGTAGCTTGTTGGGGTCTTAGGCCCCAAGGTGGATGGCCAGTGGGCACCCTTGGGCCTATACTTCAAGTCCAGGGAGAAAGGTGGACCCCTGGGTAGCTTACTGGGGTCAGAGGCCCCAGGGTGGAGGCCAAGGGGGCACCCTGGGGCCTCTACTGCAAGTCCAGGGAGAGTTGTGGACCCCTGGGTAGCTTGTTGTGGTCAAAGGCCCCTAGGTGGAGGGCCAGGGGGCACCCTGGGGCCTATCCTCCAAGTCCAGGGAAAGAGGTGGACTACTGGGTAGGTTGCTGGGGTCAAAGACTCCTTTTTGGAGGGCAAGGGGGCACCCTGGGGCCTCTACTGCAAGTCCAGGGAGAGAGGTGGACCCCTGGGTAGCTTTCTGGGGTCCTAGGCCCCTAGATGGAGGGCCAGGTGGCCTTCTTGGGCCTCTACTGCAAGTCCAGGGAGCAAGGTGGACCCCTGGATAGCTTCCTGGGGTCAAAGGCCACTAGGTTGAGGGCCAGGAGGCACCCTGGGGCGTCTACTGCATGTCTAGGGAGAGAGGTGGACCCCTGGGTAGCTTGCTGGGGTCTTAGGCCCCTAGGTGGAGGGCCAGGGGGAACCCTGGGGCCTCTACTGCAAGTCCAGGGAGAGTTGTGGACCCCTGGGTAGCTTGCTGGGGTCTTAGGTCCCTAGGTGGAGGGCCAGGGGGCACCCTGGGGCCTATACTGCAAGTCCAGGGAGAGAGGTGGACCCCTGGGTAGCTTGCTGGGGTCAGAGGCCCCTAGGTGGAGGGCCAGGGGGCACCCTGGGGCCTCTACTGCAAGTCCAGGGGAAGTTTTGGACCCCTGGGTAGCTTGCTGGGGTCAGAAGCCCCTAGGTGGAGGGCCAGGGGGCACAATGGGGCCTCTACTGCAAGTACAGGGAGAGTTGTGGACCCCTGGGTAGCTTGCTGGGGTCTTAGGCCCCTAGGTGGAGGGCCAGGGGGCACCCTGAGGCCTATACTTCAAGTCCAGGGAGAAAGGTGGACCCCTGGGTAGCTTGCTGGGGTCAGAGGCCCCTAGGTGGAGGGCCAGGGGGCACCCTGGGGCCTCTACTGCAAGTCCAGGGAGAGTTGTGGTCCCCTGGGTAGCTTGTTGGGGTCTTAGGCCCCTAGGTGGATGGCCAGTGGGCACCCTTGGGCCTATACTTCATGTCCAGGGAGAAATGTGGACCCCTGGGTAGCTTGCTGGGGTCAGAGGCCCCTGGGTGGAGGCCAAGGGGGCACCCTGGGGCCTCTACTGCAAGTCCAGGGAGAGTTGTGGACCCCTGGGTAGCTTGCTGGGGTCTTAGGCCCCTAGGTGGAGGGCCAGTGGGCACCCTGAGGCCTATACTTCAAGTCCAGAGAGAAAGGTGGACCCCTGGGTAGCTTGCTGGGGTCAGAGGCCCCTGGGTGGAGGCCAAGGGGGCACCCTGGGGCCTCTACTGCAAGTCCAGGGAGAGTTGTGGACCCCTGGGTAGCTTGCTGGGGTCAGAGGCCCCTACGTGGAGGGCCAGGAGGTAGCCTAGGGCCTCTACTGCAAGTCCAGGGAGAGAGGTGGACCCCTGGGTAGCTTGCTGGGGTCAGGGGCCCCTGGGTGGAGGGCAAGGGGGCACCCTGGGGCCTCTACTGCAAGTCCAGGCAGAGAGGTGGACCCCTGGGTAGCTAGCTGGGGTCCTAGTCCCCTAGGTGGAGGGCCAGGGGGCACCCTGGGGCCTATACTTCAAGTCAAGGGAGAGAGGTTGACCCCTGGGTAGCTTGCTGGGGTCTTAGGCCCCTAGGTGGAGGGCCAGGGGGCACCCTGGGGCCTCTACAGCAAGTCCAGGGAGAGTTATGGACCCCTGGGTAGCTTGTTGGGGTCTTAGGCTCCTAGGTGGAGGGCCAGTGGGCACCCTTGGGCCTATACTTCAAGTCCAGGGAGAGAGGTGGACCCCTGGGTAGCTTGCTGGGGTCAGAGGCCCCTAGGTGGAGGGCCAGGGGGCACCCTGGGGCCTCTACTGCAAGTCCAGGGAGAGTTGTGGACCCCTGGGTAGCTTGTTGGGGTCTTAGGCCCCTAAGTGGATGGCCAGTGGGCACCCTTGGGCCTATACTTCAAGTCCAGGGAGAAAGGTGGACCCCTGGGTAGCTTGCTGGGGTCAGAGGCCCCTGGGTGGAGGGCCAGTGGGCACCCTTGGGCCTATACTTCAAGTCCAGGGAGAAAGGTGGACCCCTGGGTAGATTGTTGGGGTCAGAGGCCCCTGGGTGGAGGCCAAGGGGGCACCCTTGGGCCTCTACTGCAAGTCCAGGGAGAGTTGTGGACCCCTGGGTAGCTTGCTGGGGTCAGAGGCCCCTAGGTGGAGGGCCAGGAGGTACCCCAGGGCCTCTACTGCAAGTCCAGGGAGAGAGGTGGACCCCCTGGGTAGCTTGCTGGGGTCAGAGGCCCCTGGGTGGAGGCCAAGGGGGCACCCTGGGGCCTCTACTGCAAGTCCAGGGAGAGTTGTGGGCCCCTGGGTAGCTTGCTGGGGTCAGAGGCCCCTAGGTGGAGGCCAAGGGGGCACCCTGGGGCCTCTACTGCAAGTCCAGGGAGAGTTGTGGACCCCTGGGTAGCTTGCTGGGGTCAAAGGTCCCTAGGTGGAGGGCCAGAAGGTACCCTAGGGCCTCTACTGCAAGTCCAGGGAAAGAGGTGGACCCCCTGGGTAGCTTGCTGGGGTCAGAGGACCCTGAGTGGAGGCCAAGGGGGTACCCTGGGGCCTCTACTGCAAGTCCAGGGAGAGTTGTGGTCCCCTGGGTAGCTTGCTGGGGTCAGAGGCCCCTAGGTGGAGGCCAAGGGGGCACCCTGGGGCCTGTACTGCAAGTCCAGGGAGAGTTGTGGACCCCTGGGTAGCTTGCTGGGGTCAAAGGCCCCTAAGTGGAGGGCCAGGAGGTACCCTAGGGCCTCTACTGCAAGTCCAGGGAAAGAGGTGGACCCCCTGGGTAGCTTGCTGGGGTCAGAGGCCCCTGGGTGGAGGCCAAGGGGGCACCCTGGGGCCTCTACTGCAAGTCCAGGGAGAGTTTTGAACCCCTGGGTAGCTTGCTGGGGTCAGAGTCCCCTAGGTGGAAGCCAAGGGGGCATCCTGGGGCCTCTACTGCAAGTCCAGGGAGAGTTGTGGACCCCTGGGTAGCTTGCTGGGGTCTTAGGCCCCTAGGTGGAGGGCCAGGAGGCACCCTGAGGCCTATACTTCAAGTCCAGGGAGAAAGGTGGACCCATGGGTAGCTTGCTGGGGTCAGAGGCCCCTGGGTGGAGGCCAAGGGGGCACCCTTGGGCCTCTACGGCAAGTCCAGGGAGAGTTGTGGACCCCTGGGTAGCTTGCTGGGGTCAGAGGCCCCTAGGTGGAGGGCCAGGAGGTACCCCAGGGCCTCTACTGCAAGTCCAGGGAGAGAGGTGGACCCCTGGGTAGCTTGCTGGGGTCAGAGGCCCCTTGGTGGAGGGCCAGGGGGCACCCTGGGGCCTATACTTCAAGTCAAGGGAGAGAGGTGGACCCCTGGGTAGCTTGCTGGGGTCTTAGGTCCCTAGGTGGAGGGCCAGGGGGCACCCTGGGGCCTATACTGCAAGTCCAGGGAGAGAGGTGGACCCCTGGGTAGCTTGCTGGGGTCAGTGGCCCCTAGGTGGAGGGCCAGGGGGCACCCTGGGGCCTCTACTGCAAGTCCAGGGAGAGTTGTGGACCCCTGGGTAGCTTGTTGGGGTCTTAGGCCCCTAGGTGGATGGCCAGTGGGCACCCTTGGGCCTATACTTCAAGTCCAGGGAGAAAGGTGGACCCCTGGGTAGCTTACTGGCGTCAGAGGCCCCAGGGTGGAGGCCAAGGGGGCACCCTGGGGCCTCTACTGCAAGTCCAGGGAGAGTTGTGGACCCCTGGGTAGCTTGTTGTGGTCAAAGGCCCCTAGGTGGAGGGCCAGGGGGCACCCTGGGGCGTATCCTCCAAGTCCAGGGAAAGAGGTGGACTACTGGGTAGGTTGCTGGGGTCAAAGACTCCTTTTTGGAGGGCAAGGGGGCACCCTGGGGCCTATACTTCAAGTCAAGGGAGAGAGTTGGACCCCTGGGTAGCTTGCTGGGGTCTTAGGTCCCTAGGTGGAGGGCCAGGGGGCACCCTGGGGCCTATACTGCAAGTCCAGGGAGAGAGGTGGACCCCTGGGTAGCTTGCTGGGGTCAGAGGCCCCTAGGTGGAGGGCCAGGGGGCACCCTGGGGCCTCTACTGCAAGTCCAGGGGAAGTTTTGGACCCCTGGGTAGCTTGCTGGGGTCAGAAGCCCCTAGGTGGAGGGCCAGGGGGCACAATGGGGCCTCTACTGCAAGTACAGGGAGAGTTGTGGACCCCTGGGTAGCTTGCTGGGCTCTTAGGCCCCTAGGTGGAGGGCCAGGGGGCACCCTGAGGCCTATACTTCAAGTCCAGGGAGAAAGGTGGACCCCTGGGTAGCTTGCTGGGGTCGGAATCCCCTGGGTGGAGGCCAATGGGGCACCCTGGGGCCTCTACTGCAAGTCCAGGGAGAGTTGAGGACCCCTGGGTAGCTTGCTGGGGTCAGAGGCCCCTAGGTGGAGGGCCAGGAGGTACCCTAGGGCCTCTACTGCAAGTCCAGGGAGAGAGCTGGACCCCTGGGTAGCTTGCTGGGGTCAGAGGCCCCTAGGTGGAGGGCAAGGGGGCACCCTGGGGCCTCTACTGCAAGTCCAGGCAGAGAGGTGGACCCCTGGGTAGCTAGCTGGGGTCCTAGTCTCCTAGGTGGAGGGCCAGGGGGCACCCTGGGGCCTATACTTCAAGTCAAGGGAGAGAGGTTGACCCCTGGGTAGCTTGCTGGGGTCTTAGGCCCCTAGGTGGAGGGCCAGGGGGCACCCTGGGGCCTCTACTGCAAGTCCAGGGAGAGTTGTGGACCCCTGGGTAGCTTGTTGGGGTCTTAGGCCCCTAGGTGGAGGGCCAGTGGGCACCCTTGGGCCTATACTTCAAGTCCAGGGAGAAAGGTGGACCCCTGGGTAGCTTGCTGGGGTCTTAGGTCCCTAGGTGGAGGGCCAGGGGGCACCCTGGGGCCTATACTGCAAGTCCAGGGAGAGAGGTGGACCCCTGGGTAGCTTGCTGGGGTCAGAGGCCCCTAGGTGGAGGGCCAGGGGGCACCCTGGGGCCTCTACTGCAAGTCCAAGGAGAGTTGTGGACCCCTGGGTAGCTTGTTGGGGTCTTAGGCCCCTAGGTGGATGGCCAGTGGGCACCCTTGGGCCTATACTTTAAGTCCAGGGAGAAAGGTGGACCCCTGGGTAGCTTGTTGGGGTCAGAGGCCCCTGGGTGGAGGCCAAGGGGGCACCCTGGGGCCTCTACTGCAAGTCCAGGGAGAGTTGTGGACCCCTGGGTAGCTTGCTGGGGTCAGAGGCCCCTAGGTGGAGGCCAAGGGGTGACCCTGGGGCCTCTACTGCAAGTCCAGGGAGAGTTGTGGTCCCCTGGGTAGCTTGCTGGGGTCAGAGGCCCCTAGGTGGAGGCCAAGGGGGCACCCTGGGGCCTCTACTGCAAGTCCAGGGAGAGTTTTGGACCCCTGGGTAGCTTGCTGGGGTCAGAGGCCCCTAGGTGGAAGCCAAGGGGGCACCCTGGGGCCTGTACTGCAAGTCCAGTGAGAGTTGTGGACCCCTGGGTAGCTTGCTGGGGTCTTAGGCCCCTAGGTGGAGGGCAAGGGGGCACCCTGGGGCCTGTACTGCAAGTCCAGGGAGAGTTGTGGACCCCTGGGAAGCTTGCTGGGGTCAAAGGCCCCTAGGTGGAGGGCCAGGAGGTACCCTAGGGCCTCTACTGCAAGTCCAGGGAAAGAGGTGAACCCCCTGGGTAGCTTGCTGGGGTCAGAGGCCCCTGGGTGGAGGCCAAGGGGGCACCCTTGGGCCTCTACTGCAAGTCCAGGGAGAGTTTTGGACCCTTGGGTAGCTTGCTGGGGTAAGAGGCCCTTAGGTGGAGGCCAAGGGGGCACCCTAGGGCCTCTACTGCAAGTCCAGGCAAAGAGGAGGACCCCCAGGGTAGCTTGCTGTGGTCAAAGGCCCCTAGGTGGAGGGCCAGGGGGCACCCTGGGGCCTATCCTCCAAGTCCAGGGAAAGAGGTGGACTACTGGGTAGGTTGCTGGGGTCAAAGACTCCTTTTTGGAGGGCAAGGGGGCACCCTGGGGCCTCTACTGCAAGTCCAGGGAGAGAGGTGGACCCCTGGGTAGCTTTCTGGGGTCCTAGGCCCCTAGATGGAGGGCCAGGTGGCCTTCTTGGGCCTCTACTGCAAGTCCAGGGAGCAAGGTGGACCCCTGGATAGCTTCCTGGGGTCAAAGGCCACTAGGTGGAGGGCCAGGGGGCACCCTGGGGTGTCTACTGCATGTCCAGGGAGAGAGGTGGACCCCTGGGTAGCTTGCTGGGGTCTTAGGCCCCTGGGTGGAGGGCCAGGGGGCACCCTGGGGCCTCTACTGCAAGTCCAGGGAGAGTTGTGGACCCCTGGGTAGCTTGCTGGGGTCCTAGTCCCCTAGGTGGAGGGCCAGGGCGCACCCTGGGGCCTATACTTCAAGTCAAGGGAGAGAGGTGGGCCCCTGGGTAGCTTGCTGGGGTCTTAGGCCCCTAGGTGGAGGGCCAGGGGGCACCCAGGGGCCTCTACTGCAAGTCCAGGGAGAGTTGTGGACCCCTGGGTAGCTTGTTGGGGTCTTAGGCCCCTAGGTGGAGGGCCAGTGGGCATCCTTGGGCCTATACTTCAAGTCCAGGGAGAAAGGTGGAACCCTGGGTAGCTTGCTGGGGTCAGAGGCCCCTAGGTGGAGGCCAAGAGGGCACCCTGGGGCCTCTACTGCAAGTCCAGGCAGAGAGGTGGACCCCTGGGTAGCTTGCTGGGGTCCTAGTTCCCTAGGTGGAGGGCCAGGGGGCACCCTGGCTCCTATACTTCAAGTCAAGGGAGAGAGGTGGACCCCTGGGTAGCTTGCTGGGGTCTTAGGTCCCTAGGTGGAGGGCCAGGGGCCACTCTGGGGCCTATACTGCAAGTCCAGGGAGAGAGATGGACCCCTGGGTAGCTTGCTGGGGTCAGAGGCCCCTAGGTGGAGGGCCAGGGGGCACCCTGGGGCCTCTACTGCAAGTCCAGGGAGAGTTGTGGACCCCTGGGTAGCTTGTTGGGGTCTTAGGCCCCTAGGTGGATGGCCAGTGGGCACCCTTGGGCCTATACTTCAAGTCCAGGGAGAAAGGTGGACCCCTGGGTAGCTTGCTGGGGTCAGAGGCCCCTGGGTGGAGGCCAAGGGGGCACCCTGGGGCCTCTACTACAAGTCCAGGGAGAGTTGTGGACCCCTGGGTAGCTTGCTGGGGTCAGAGGCCCCTAGGTGGAGGCCAAGGGGGCACCCTGGGGCCTCTACTGCAAGTCCAGGGAGAGTTGTGGGCCCCTGGGTAGCTTGCTGGGGTCAAAGGCCCCTAGGTGGAGGGCCAGGAGTTACCCTAGGGCCTCTACTGCAAGTCCAGGGAAAGAGGTGGACCCCCTGGGTAGCTTGCTGGGGTCAGAGGCCCCTGGGTGGAGGCCAAGGGGGTACCCTGGGGCCTCTACTGCAAGTCCAGGGAGAGTTGTGGTCCCCTGGGTAGCTTGCTGGGGTCAGATGCCCCTAGGTGGAGGCCAAGGGGGCACCCTGGGGCCTCTACTGCAAGTCCAGGGAGAGTTGTGCACCCCTGGGTAGTTTGCTGGGGTCAAAGGCCCCTAGGTGGAGGGCCAGGAGGTACCCTAGGGCCTCTACTGCAAGTCCAGGGAAAGAGAAGGACCCCCTGGGTAGCTTGCTGGGGTCAGAGGCCCCTGGGTGGAGGCCAAGGGGGCACCCTGGGGCCTCTACTGCAAGTCCAGGGAGAGTTTTGGACCCCTGGGTAGATTGTTTGGGTCTTAGGCCCCTAGGTGGAGGGCCAGAGGGCACCCTTGGGCCTATACTTCAAGTCCAGGGAGAAAGGTGGACCCCTGGGTAGCTTGCTGAGGTCAGAGGCCCCTGGGTGGAGGCCAAGGGGGCGCCCTGCGGCCTCTACTGCAAGTCCAGGGAGAGTTGTGGACCCCTGGGTAGCTTGCTGGGGTCAGAGGCCCCTAGGTGGAGGCCAAGGGGGCACCCTGGGGCCTCTACTGCAAGTCCAGGCAGAGAGGTGGACCCCTGGGTAGCTTGCTAGGGTCCTAGTCCCCTAGGTGGAGGGCCAGGGGGCACCCTGGGGCCTATACTTCAAGTCAAGGGAGAGAGGTGGACCCCTGGGTAGCTTGCTGGGGTCAGAGGCCCCTAGGTGGAGGCCAAGGGGGCACCCTGGGGCCTCTACTGCAAGTCCAGGGAGAGTTGTGGACCCCTGGGTAGTTTGCTGGGGTCAGAGGCCCCTAGGTGGAGGGCCAGGGGGCACCCTGGGGCCTCTACTGCAAGTCCAAGGAGAGTTGTGGACCCCTGGGTAGCTTGTTGGGGTCTTAGGCCCCTAGGTGGATGGCCAGTGGGCACCCTTGGGCCTATACTTCAAGTCCAGGGAGAAAGGTGGACCCCTGGGTAGCTTGTTGGGGTCAGAGGCCCCTGGGTGGAGGCCAAGGGGGCACCCTGGGGCCTCTACTGCAAGTCCAGGGAGAGTTGTGGACCCCTGGGTAGCTTGCTGGGGTCAGAGGCCCCTAGGTGGAGGCCAAGGGGTGACCCTGGGGCCTCTACTGCAAGTCCAGGGAGAGTTGTGGTCCCCTGGGTAGCTTGCTGGGGTCAGAGGCCCCTAGGTGGAGGCCAAGGGGGCACCCAGGGGCCTCTACTGCAAGTCCAGGGAGAGTTTTGGACCCCTGGGTAGCTTGCTGGGGTCAGAGGCCCCTAGGTGGAAGCCAAGGGGGCACCCTGGGGCCTGTACTGCAAGTCCAGTGAGAGTTGTGGACCCCTGGGTAGCTTGCTGGGGTCTTAGGCCCCTAGGTGGAGGGCAAGGGGGCACCCTGGGGCCTGTACTGCAAGTCCAGGGAGAGTTGTGGACCCCTGGGAAGCTTGCTGGGGTCAAAGGCCCCTAGGTGGAGGGCCAGGAGGTACCCTAGGGCCTCTACTGCAAGTCCAGGGAAAGAGGTGAACCCCCTGGGTAGCTTGCTGGGGTCAGAGGCCCCTGGGTGGAGGCCAAGGGGGCACCCTTGGGCCTCTACTGCAAGTCCAGGGAGAGTTTTGGACCCTTGGGTAGCTTGCTGGGGTAAGAGGCCCTTAGGTGGAGGCCAAGGGGGCACCCTAGGGCCTCTACTGCAAGTCCAGGCAAAGAGGAGGACCCCCAGGGTAGCTTGCTGTGGTCAAAGGCCCCTAGGTGGAGGGCCAGGGGGCACCCTGGGGCCTATCCTCCAAGTCCAGGGAAAGAGGTGGACTACTGGGTAGGTTGCTGGGGTCAAAGACTCCTTTTTGGAGGGCAAGGGGGCACCCTGGGGCCTCTACTGCAAGTCCAGGGAGAGAGGTGGACCCCTGGGTAGCTTTCTGGGGTCCTAGGCCCCTAGATGGAGGGCCAGGTGGCCTTCTTGGGCCTCTACTGCAAGTCCAGGGAGCAAGGTGGACCCCTGGATAGCTTCCTGGGGTCAAAGGCCACTAGGTGGAGGGCCAGGGGGCACCCTGGGGTGTCTACTGCATGTCCAGGGAGAGAGGTGGACCCCTGGGTAGCTTGCTGGGGTCTTAGGCCCCTGGGTGGAGGGCCAGGGGGCACCCTGGGGCCTCTACTGCAAGTCCAGGGAGAGTTGTGGACCCCTGGGTAGCTTGCTGGGGTCCTAGTCCCCTAGGTGGAGGGCCAGGGCGCACCCTGGGGCCTATACTTCAAGTCAAGGGAGAGAGGTGGGCCCCTGGGTAGCTTGCTGGGGTCTTAGGCCCCTAGGTGGAGGGCCAGGGGGCACCCAGGGGCCTCTACTGCAAGTCCAGGGAGAGTTGTGGACCCCTGGGTAGCTTGTTGGGGTCTTAGGCCCCTAGGTGGAGGGCCAGTGGGCATCCTTGGGCCTATACTTCAAGTCCAGGGAGAAAGGTGGAACCCTGGGTAGCTTGCTGGGGTCAGAGGCCCCTAGGTGGAGGCCAAGAGGGCACCCTGGGGCCTCTACTGCAAGTCCAGGCAGAGAGGTGGACCCCTGGGTAGCTTGCTGGGGTCCTAGTTCCCTAGGTGGAGGGCCAGGGGGCACCCTGGCTCCTATACTTCAAGTCAAGGGAGAGAGGTGGACCCCTGGGTAGCTTGCTGGGGTCTTAGGTCCCTAGGTGGAGGGCCAGGGGCCACTCTGGGGCCTATACTGCAAGTCCAGGGAGAGAGATGGACCCCTGGGTAGCTTGCTGGGGTCAGAGGCCCCTAGGTGGAGGGCCAGGGGGCACCCTGGGGCCTCTACTGCAAGTCCAGGGAGAGTTGTGGACCCCTGGGTAGCTTGTTGGGGTCTTAGGCCCCTAGGTGGATGGCCAGTGGGCACCCTTGGGCCTATACTTCAAGTCCAGGGAGAAAGGTGGACCCCTGGGTAGCTTGCTGGGGTCAGAGGCCCCTGGGTGGAGGCCAAGGGGGCACCCTGGGGCCTCTACTACAAGTCCAGGGAGAGTTGTGGACCCCTGGGTAGCTTGCTGGGGTCAGAGGCCCCTAGGTGGAGGCCAAGGGGGCACCCTGGGGCCTCTACTGCAAGTCCAGGGAGAGTTGTGGGCCCCTGGGTAGCTTGCTGGGGTCAAAGGCCCCTAGGTGGAGGGCCAGGAGTTACCCTAGGGCCTCTACTGCAAGTCCAGGGAAAGAGGTGGACCCCCTGGGTAGCTTGCTGGGGTCAGAGGCCCCTGGGTGGAGGCCAAGGGGGTACCCTGGGGCCTCTACTGCAAGTCCAGGGAGAGTTGTGGTCCCCTGGGTAGCTTGCTGGGGTCAGATGCCCCTAGGTGGAGGCCAAGGGGGCACCCTGGGGCCTCTACTGCAAGTCCAGGGAGAGTTGTGCACCCCTGGGTAGTTTGCTGGGGTCAAAGGCCCCTAGGTGGAGGGCCAGGAGGTACCCTAGGGCCTCTACTGCAAGTCCAGGGAAAGAGAAGGACCCCCTGGGTAGCTTGCTGGGGTCAGAGGCCCCTGGGTGGAGGCCAAGGGGGCACCCTGGGGCCTCTACTGCAAGTCCAGGGAGAGTTTTGGACCCCTGGGTAGATTGTTTGGGTCTTAGGCCCCTAGGTGGAGGGCCAGAGGGCACCCTTGGGCCTATACTTCAAGTCCAGGGAGAAAGGTGGACCCCTGGGTAGCTTGCTGAGGTCAGAGGCCCCTGGGTGGAGGCCAAGGGGGCGCCCTGCGGCCTCTACTGCAAGTCCAGGGAGAGTTGTGGACCCCTGGGTAGCTTGCTGGGGTCAGAGGCCCCTAGGTGGAGGCCAAGGGGGCACCCTGGGGCCTCTACTGCAAGTCCAGGCAGAGAGGTGGACCCCTGGGTAGCTTGCTGGGGTCCTAGTCCCCTAGGTGGAGGGCCAGGGGGCACCCTGGGGCCTATACTTCAAGTCAAGGGAGAGAGGTGGACCCCTGGGTAGCTTGCTGGGGTCAGAGGCCCCTAGGTGGAGGCCAAGGGGGCACCCTGGGGCCTCTACTGCAAGTCCAGGGAGAGTTGTGGACCCCTGGGTAGCTTGCTGGGGTTTTAGGCCCCTAGGTGGAGGGCCAGTGGGCACCCTAAGGCCTATACTTCAAGTCCAGGGAGAAAGGTGGACCCCTGGGTAGCTTGCTGGGGTCAGAGGCCCCTGGGTGGAGGCCAAGGGGGCACCCTGGGGCCTCTACTGCAAGTCCAGGGAGAGTTGTGGACCCCTGGGTAGCTTGCTGGGGTCAGAGGCCCCCTACGTGGAGGGCCAGGAGGTACCCTAGGGCCTCTACTGCAAGTCCAGGGAGAGAGGTGGACCCCTGGGTAGCTTGCTGGGGTCTTAGGCCCCTGGGTGGAGGGCAAGGGGGCACCCTGGGGCCTCTACTGCAAGTCCAGGCAGAGAGGTGGACCCCTGGGTAGCTAGCTGGGGTCCTAGTCCCCTAGGTGGAGGGCCAGGGGGCACCCTGGGGCCTATACTTCAAGTCAAGGGAGAGAGGTTGACCCCTGGGTAGCTTGCTGGGGTCTTAGGCCCCTAGGTGGAAGGCCAGGGGGCACCCTGGGGCCTCTACTGCAAGTCCAGGGAGAGTTGTGGACCCCTGGGTAGCTTGTTGGGGTCTTAGGCCCCTAGGTGGAGGGCCAGTGGGCACCCTTGGGCCTATACTTCAAGTCCAGGGAGAAAGGTGGACCCCTGGGTAGCTTGCTGGGGTCTTAGGTCCCTAGGTGGAGGGCCAGGGGGCACCCTGGGTCCTATACTGCAAGTCCAGGGAGAGAGGTGGACTCCTGGCTAGCTTGCTGGGGTCAGAGGCCCCTAGGTGGAGGGCCAGGGGGCACCCTGGGGCCTCTACTGCAAGTCCAGGGAGAGTTGTGGACCCCTGGGTAGCTTGTTGGGGTCTTAGGCCCCTAAGTAGATGGCCAGTGGGCACCCTTGGGCCTATACTTCAAGTCCAGGGAGAAAGGTGGACCCCTGGGTAGCTTGCTGGGGTCAGTGGCCCCTGGGTGGAGGGCCAGTGGAAACCCTTGGGCCTATACTTCAAGTCCAGGGAGAAAGGTGGACCCGTGGGTAGCTTGTTGGGGTCTTAGGCCCCTAGGTGGATGGCCAGTGGGCACCCTTGGGCCTATACTTCAAGTCCAGGGAGAAAGGCGGACCCGTTGGTAGCTTGCTGGGGTCAGAGGCCCCTGGGTGGAGGCCGAGGGGGCACCCTGGGTTCTCTACAAAAGTCCAGGGAGAGTTGTGGGCCCCTGGGTAGCTTGCTGGGGTCAGAGGCCCCTAGGTGGAGGCCAAGGGGGCACCCTGGGGCCTCTACTGCAAGTCCAGGGAGAGTTGTGGACCCCTGGGTAGCTTGCTGGGGTCAAAGGCCCCTAGGTGGAGGGCCAGAAGGTACCCTAGGGCCTCTACTGCAAGTCCAGGGAAAGAGGTGGACCCACTGGGTAGCTTGCTGGGGTCAGAGGCCCCTGAGTGGAGGCCAAGGGGGTACCCTGGGGCCTCTACTGCAAGTCCAGGGAGAGTTGTGGTCCCCTGGGTAGCTTGCTGGGGTCAGAGGCCCCTAGGTGGAGGCCAAGGGGGCACCCTGGGGCCTGTACTGCAAGTCCAGGGAGAGTTGTGGACCCCTGGGTAGCTTGCTGGGGTCAAAGGCCCCTAAGTGGAGGGCCAGGAGGTACCCTAGGGCCTCTACTGCAAGTCCAGGGAAAGAGGTGGACCCCCTGGGTAGCTTGCTGGGGTCAGAGGCCCCTGGGTGGAGGCCAAGGGGGCACCCTGGGGCCTCTACTGCAAGTCCAGGGAGAGTTTTGAACCCCTGGGTAGCTTGCTGGGGTCAGAGTCCCCTAGGTGGAAGCCAAGGTGGCATCCTGGGGCCTCTACTGCAAGTCCAGGGAGAGTTGTGGACCCCTGGGTAGCTTGCTGGGGTCAGAGGCCCCTAGGTGCAGGGCCAGGAGGTACCACAGGGCCTCTACTGCAAGTCCAGGGAGAGAGGTGGACCCCTGGGTAGCTCTCTGGGGTCCTAGGCCCCTAGGTGGAGGGCCAAGGGGCACCCTGGGGCCTATACTGCAAGTCCAGGGAGAGTTGTGGACCCCTGGGTAGCTTGTTGGGGTCTTAGGCCCCTAGGTGGATGGCCAGTGGGCACCCTTGGGTCTATACTTCAAGTCCAGGGAGAAAAGTGGACCCCTGGGTAGCTTGCTGGGGTCAGAGGCCCCTGAGTGGAGGCCAAGGTGGCACCCTGGGGCCTCTACTGCAGGTCCAGGGAGAGTTGTGGACCCCTGGGTAGCTTGCTGGGGTCAGAGGCCCCTAGGTGGAGGCCAAGGGGGCATCCTGGGGCCTCTACTGCAAGTCCAGGGAGAGTTGTGGACCCCTGGGTAGCTTGATGGGGTCAAAGGCCCCTAGGTGGAAGGCCAGGAGGTACCCTAGGGCCTCTACTGCAAGTCCAGGGAAAGAGGTGGACCCCCTGGGTAGCTTGCTGGGGTCAGAGAACCCTGGGTGGAGGCCAAGGGGGTACCCTGGGGCCTCTACTGCAAGTCCAGAGAGAGTTGTGGTCCCCTGGGTAGCTTGTTGGGGTCAGAGGCCCCTAGGTGGTGGGCCAGGAGGTACCCTAGGGCCTCTACTGCAAGTCCAGGAAAAGAGGTGGACCCCCTGGGTAGCTTGCTGGGGTCAGAGGCCCCTGGGTGGAGGCTAAGGGGGCACCCTGGGGCCTCTACTGCAAGTCCAGGGAGAGTTTTGGACCCCTGGGTAGCTTGCTGGGGTCAGAGGCCCTTAGGTGGAGGCCAAGGGGGCACCCTAGGGCCTCTACTGCAAGTCCAGGGAAAGAGGAGGACTCCCAGGGTAGCTTGCTGGGGTCAAAGGCCCCTAGGTGGAGGGCCAGGGGGCACCCTGGGGCCTATCCTCCAAGTCCAGGGAAAGAGGTGGACAACTGGGTAGGTTGCTGGGGTCAAAGACTCCTTTTTGGAGGGCAAAGGGGCACCCTGGGGCCTCTACTGCAAGTCCAGGGAAAGAGGTGGACCCCTGGGTAGCTTTCTGGGGTCCTAGGCCCCTAGATGGAGGGCCAGGTGGCCTTCTTGGGCCTCTACTGCAAGTCCAGGGAGCAAGGTGGACCCCTGGATAGCTTCCTGGGGTCAAAGGCCACTAGGTGGAGGGCCAGGGGGCACCCTGGGGCGTCTACTGCATGTCCAGGGAGTGAGGTGGACCCCTGGGTAGCTTGCTGGGGTCTTAGACCCCTGGGTGGAGGGCCAGGGGGCACCCTGGGGCCTCTACTGCAAGTCCAGGGAGAGTTGTGGACCCCTGGGTAGCTTGCTGGGGTCAGAGTTCCCTAGGTGGAGGGCCAGGGGGCTCCCTGGGGCCTCTACTGCAAGTCCAGGGAGAGTTGTGGACCCCTGGGTAGCTTGCTGGGGTCTTAGGCCCCTAGGTGGAGGGCCAGTGGGCACCCTGAGGCCTATACTTCATGTCCAGGGAGAAAGGTGGACCCCTGGGTAGCTTGCTGGGGTCAGAGGCCCCTGGGTGGAGGCCAAGGGGGCACCCTGGGGCCTCTACTGCAAGTCCAGGGAGAGTTGTGGTCCCCTGGGTAGCTTGCTGGGGTCAGAGGCCCCTAGGTGGAGGGCCAGGGGGTACCCTAGGGCCTCTACTGCAAGTCCAGGGAGAGAGGTGGACCCCTTGGTAGCTTGCTGGGGTCAGAGGCCCCTGGGTGGAGGGCAATGGGGCACCCTGGGGCCTCTACTGCAAGTCCAGGCAGAGAGGTGGACCCCTGGGTAGCTAGCTGGGGTCCTAGTCCCCTAGGTGGAGGGCCAAGGGGCACCCTGGGGCCTATACTTCAAGTCAAGGGAGAGAAGTGGACCCCTGGGTAGCTTGCTGGGGTCTTAGGCCCCTAGGTGGAGGGCCAGGGGGCACCCTGGGGCCTCTACTGCAAGTCCAGGGAGAGTTGTGGACCCCTGGGTAGCTTGTTGGGGTCTTAGGCCCCTAGATGGAGGGCCAGTGTGCACCCTTGGGCCTATACTTCAAGTCCAGGGAGAAAGGTGGACCCCTGGGTAGCTTGCTGGGGTCAGAGGCCCCTGGGTGGAGGCCAAGGGGGCACCCTGGGGCCTCTACTGCAAGTCCAGGGAGAGTTGTGGACCCCTGGGTAGCTTGCTGGGGTCTTAGGCCCCTAGGTGGAGGGCCAGTGGGCACCCTGAGGCCTATACTTCAAGTCCAGGGAGAAAGGTGGACCCCTGGGTAGCTTGCTGGGGTCAGAGGCACCTGGGTGGAGGCCAAGGGGGCACCCTGGGGCCTCTACTGCAAGTCCAGGGAGAGTTGTGGACCCCTGGGTAGCTTGCTGGGGTCAGAGGCCCCTAGGTGGAGGGCCAGGAGGTACCCTAGGGCCTCTACTGCAAGTCCAAGGAGAGAGGTGGACCCCTGGGTAGCTTGCTGGGGTCAGAGGCCCCTGGGTGGAGGGCAAGGGGGCACCCTGGGGCCTCTACTGCAAGTCCAGGCAGAGAGGTGGACCCCTGGGTAGCTAGCTGGGGTCTTAGGCCCCTAGGTGGAGGGCCAGTGGGCACCCTGGGGCCTCTACTGCAAGTCCAGGCAGAGAGGTGGACCCCTGGGTAGCTTGCTGGGGTCCTAGTCCCCTAGGTGGAGGGCCAGGGGGCACCCTGGGGCCTATACTTCAAGTCAAGGGAGAGAGGTGGACCCCTGGGTAGCTTGCTGGGGACAGAGGCCCCTAGGTGGAGGGCCAGGGGGCACCCTGGGGCCTCTACTGCAAGTCCAGGGAAAGTTGTGGACCCCTGGGTAGCTTGTTGGGGTCTTAGGCCCCTAGGTGGATGGCCAGTGGGCACCCTTGGGCCTATACTTCAAGTCCAGGGAGAAATGTGGACCCCTGGGTAGCTTGCTGGGGTCAGAGGCCCCTGGGTGGAGGCCAAGGGGGCACCCTGGGGCCTCTACTGCAAGTCCAGGGAGAGTTGTGGGCCCCTGGGTAGCTTGCTGGGGTCAGAGGCCCCTAGGTGGAGGCCAAGGGGGCACCCTGGGGCCTCTACTGCATGTCCAGGGAGAGTTGTGGACCCCTGGGTAGCTTGCTGGGGTCAAAGGCCCCTAGGTGGAGGGCCAGGAGGTACCCTAGGGCCTCTACTGCAAGTCCAGGGAGAGTTGTGGTCCCCTGGGTAGCTTGCTGGGGTCAGAGGCCCCTAGGTGGAGGCCAAGGGGGCACCCTGGGGCCTGTACTGCAAGTCCAGGGAGAGTTGTGGACCCCTGGGTAGCTTGCTGAGGTCAAAGGCCCCTAGGTGGAGGGCCAGGAGGTACCCTAGGGCCTCTACTGCAAGTCCAGGGAAAGAGGTGGACCCCCTGGGTAGCTTGCTGGGGTCTTAGGCCCCTGGGTAGAGGCCAAGGGGGCACCCTGGGGCCTCTACTGCAAGTCCAGGGAGAGTTTTGAACCCCTGGGTAGCTTGCTGGGGTCAGAGTCCCCTAGGTGGAAGCCAAGGGGGCACCCTGGGGCCTCTACTGCAAGTCCAGGGAGAGTTGTGGACCCCTGGGTAGCTTGCTGGGGTCTTAGGCCCCTAGGTGTAGGGCCAGGAGGCACCCTGAGGCCTATACTTCAAGTCCAGGGAGAAAGGTGGACCCCTGGGTAGCTTGCTGGGGTCAGAGGCCCCTAGGTGGAGGGCCAGGAAGTACCCTAGGGCCTCTACTGCAAGTCCAGGGAGAGAGGTGGACCCCTGGTTAGCTTGCTGGGGTCAGAGGCCCCTGGGTGGAGGGCAAGGGGGCACCCTGGGGCCTCTACTGCAAGTCCAGGCAGAGAGGTGGACCCCTGGGTAGCTGGCTGGGGTCCTAGTCCCCTAGGTGGAGGGCCAGGAGGCACCCTGGGGCCTATACTTCAAGTCAAGGGAGAGAGGTGGACCCCTGGGTAGCTTGCTGGGGTCTTAGGCCCCTAGGTGGAGGGCCAGGGGGCACCCAGGGGCCTCTACTGCAAGTCCAGGGAGAGTTGTGGACCCCTGGGTAGCTTGTTGGGGTCTTAGGCCCCTGGGTGGAGGGCCAGTGGGCATCCTTGGGCCTATACTTCAAGTCCAGGGAGAAAGGTGGACCCCTGGGTAGCTTGCTGGGGTCAGAGGCCCCTAGGTGGAGGCCAAGGGGGCACCCTGGGGCCTCTACTGCAAGTCCAGGCAGAGAGGTGGACCCCTGGGTAGCTTGCTGGGGTCCTAGTTCCCTAGGTGGAGGGCCAGGGGGCACCCTGGGGCCTATACTTCAAGTCAAGGGAGAGAGGTGGACCCCTGGGTAGCTTGCTGGGGTCAGAGGCCCCTAGGTGGAGGGCCAGGAGGTACCCTAGGGCCTCTACTGCAAGTCCAGGGAAAGAGGTGGACCCCCTGGGTAGCTTGCTGGGGTCAGAGGCCCCTGGGTGGAGGCCAAGGGGGTACCCTGGGGCCTCTACTGCAAGTCCAGGGAGAGTTGTGGTCCCCTGGGTAGCTTGCTGGGGTCAGATGCTCCTAGGTGGAGGCCAAGGGGGCACCCTGGGGCCTGTACTGCAAGTCCAGGGAGAGTTGTGCACCCCTGGGTAGTTTGCTGGGGTCAAAGACCCCTAGGTGGAGGGCCAGGAGGTACCCTAGGGCCTCTACTGCAAGTCCAGGGAAAAAGGAGGACCCCCTGGGTAGCTTGCTGGGGTCAGAGGCCCCTGGGTGGAGGCCAAGGGGGCACCCTGGGGCCTCTACTGCAAGTCCAGGGAAAGAGGAGGACCCCCAGGGTAGCTTGCTGGGGTCAGAGGCCCCTAGGTGGAGGGCCAGGGGGCACCCTGGGGCCTATCCTCCAAGTCCAGGGAAAGAGGTGGACCACTGGGTAGGTTGCTGGGGTCAAAGACTCCTTTTTGGAGGGCAAGGGGGCACCCTGGGGCCTCTACTGCAAGTCCAGGGAGAGAGGTGGACCCCTGGGTAGCTTTCTGGGGTCCTAGGCCCCTAGATGGAGGGCCAGGTGGCCTTCTTGGGCCTCTACTGCAAGTCCAGGGAGCAAGGTGGAACCCTGGATAGCTTCCTGGGGTCAAAGGCCACTAGGTTGAGGGCCAGGAGGCACCCTGGGGCGTCTACTGCATGTCTAGGGAGAGAGGTGGACCCCTGGGTAGCTTGCTGGGGTCTTAGGCCCCTAGGTGGAGGGCCAGGGGGAACCCTGGGGCCTCTACTGCAAGTCCAGGGAGAGTTGTGGACCCCTGGGTAGCTTGTTGTGGTCTTAGGCCCCTAGGTGGAGGGCCAGAGGGCACCCTTGGGCCTATACTTCAAGTCCAAGGAGAAAGGTGGACCCCTGGGTAGCTTGCTGGGGTCAGAGGCCCCTGGGTGGAGGCCAAGGGGGCACCCTGCGGCCTCTACTGCAAGTCCAGGGAGAGTTGTGGACCCCTGGGTAGCTTGCTGGGGTCAGAGGCCCCTAGGTGGAGGCCAAGGGGGCACCCTGGGGCCTCTACTTCAAGTCCAGGCAGAGAGGTGGACCCCTGGGTAGCTTGCTGGGGTCCTAGTCCCCTAGGTGGAGGGCCAGGGGGCACCCTGGGGCCTATACTTCAAGTCAAGGGAGAGAGGTGGACCCCAGGGTAGCTTGCTGGGGTCTTAGGTCCCTAGGTGGAGGGCCAGGGGGCACCCTGGGGCCTATACTGCAAGTCCAGGGAGAGAGGTGGACCCCTGGGTAGCTTGCTGGGGTCAGAGGCCCCTAGGTGGAGGGCCAGGGGGCACCCTGGGGCCTCTACTGCAAGTCCAGGGAGAGTTTTGGACCCCTGGGTAGCTTGCTGGGGTCAGAGGCCCCTAGGTGGAGGGCCAGGGGGCACAATGGGGCCTCTACTGCAAGTACAGGGAGAGTTGTGGACACCTGGGTAGCTTGCTGGGGTCTTAGGCCCCTAGGTGGAGGGCCAGGGGGCACCCTGAGGCCTATACTTCAAGTCCAGGGAGAAAGGTGGACCCCTGGGTAGCTTGCTGGGGTCGGAAGCCCCTGGGTGGAGGGCCAGGGGGCACCCTGGGGCCTTTCCTCCAAGTCCAGGGAAAGAGGTGGACCACTGGGTAGGTTGCTGGGGTCAAAGACTCCTTTTTGGAGGGCAAGGGGGCACCCTGGGGCCTCTACTGCAAGTACAGGGAGAGTTGTGAACCCCTGGGTAGCTTTCTGGGGTCCTAGGCCCCTAGATGGAGGGCCAGGTGGCCTTCTTGGGCCTCTACTGCAAGTCCAGGGAGCAAGGTGGACCCCTGGATAGCTTCCTGGGGTCAAAGGCCACTAGGTTGAGGGCCAGGAGGCACCCTGGGGCGTCTACTGCATGTCTAGGGAGAGAGTGGACCCCTGGGTAGCTTGCTGGGGTCTTAGGCCCCTAGGTGGAGGGCCAGGGGGAATCCTGGGGCCTATACTTCAAGTCCAGGGAGAAAGGTGGACCCCTGGGTAGCTTGCTGGGGTCAGAGGCCCCTGGGTGGAGGCCAAGGGGGCACCCTGGGGCCTCTACTGCAAAACCAGGGAGAGTTGTGGACCCCTGGGTAGCTTGCTGGGGTCAGAGGCCCCTACGTGGAGGGCCAGGAGGTACCCTAGGGCCTTTACTGCAAGTCCAGGGAGAGAGGTGGACCCCTGGGTAGCTTGCTGGGGTCAGAGGTCCCTGGGTGGAGGCCAAGGGGGCACCCTGCGGCCTCTACTGCAAGTCCAGGGAGAGTTGTGGACCCCTGGGTAGCTTGCTGGGGTCAGAGGCCCCTAGGTGGAGGCCAAGGGGGCACCCTGGGGCCTCTACTGCAAGTCCAGGCAGAGAGGTGGACCCCTGGGTAGCTAGCTGGGGTCCTAGTCCCCTAGGTGGAGGGCCAAGGGGCACCCTGGGGCCTATACTTCAAGTCAAGGGAGAGAGGTGGACCCCTGGGTAGCTTGCTGGGGTCTTAGGCCCCTAGGTGGAGGGCCAGGGGGCACCCTGGGGCCTCTACTGCAAGTCCAGGGAGAGTTGTGGACCCCTGGGTAGCTTGTTGGGGTCTTAGGCCCCTAGATGGAGGGCCAGTGTGCACCCTTGGGCCTATACTTCAAGTCCAGGGAGAAAGGTGGACCCCTGGGTAGCTTGCTGGGGTCAGAGGCCCCTGGGTGGAGGCCAAGGGGGCACCCTGGGGCCTCTACTGCAAGTCCAGGGAGAGTTGTGGACCCCTGGGTAGCTTTCTGGGGTCCTAGGCCCCTAGATGGAGGGCCAGGTGGCCTTCTTGGGCCTCTACTGCAAGTCCAGGGAGCAAGGTGGACCCCTGGATAGCTTCCTGGGGTCAAAGGCCACTAGGTTGAGGGCCAGGAGGCACCCTGGGGCGTCTACTGCATGTCTAGGGAGAGAGTGGACCCCTGGGTAGCTTGCTGGGGTCTTAGGCCCCTAGGTGGAGGGCCAGGGGGAATCCTGGGGCCTATACTTCAAGTCCAGGGAGAAAGGTGGACCCCTGGGTAGCTTGCTGGGGTCAGAGGCCCCTGGGTGGAGGCCAAGGGGGCACCCTGGGGCCTCTACTGCAAAACCAGGGAGAGTTGTGGACCCCTGGGTAGCTTGCTGGGGTCAGAGGCCCCTACGTGGAGGGCCAGGAGGTACCCTAGGGCCTTTACTGCAAGTCCAGGGAGAGAGGTGGACCCCTGGGTAGCTTGCTGGGGTCAGAGGTCCCTGGGTGGAGGCCAAGGGGGCACCCTGCGGCCTCTACTGCAAGTCCAGGGAGAGTTGTGGACCCCTGGGTAGCTTGCTGGGGTCAGAGGCCCCTAGGTGGAGGCCAAGGGGGCACCCTGGGGCCTCTACTGCAAGTCCAGGCAGAGAGGTGGACCCCTGGGTAGCTAGCTGGGGTCCTAGTCCCCTAGGTGGAGGGCCAAGGGGCACCCTGGGGCCTATACTTCAAGTCAAGGGAGAGAGGTGGACCCCTGGGTAGCTTGCTGGGGTCTTAGGCCCCTAGGTGGAGGGCCAGGGGGCACCCTGGGGCCTCTACTGCAAGTCCAGGGAGAGTTGTGGACCCCTGGGTAGCTTGTTGGGGTCTTAGGCCCCTAGATGGAGGGCCAGTGTGCACCCTTGGGCCTATACTTCAAGTCCAGGGAGAAAGGTGGACCCCTGGGTAGCTTGCTGGGGTCAGAGGCCCCTGGGTGGAGGCCAAGGGGGCACCCTGGGGCCTCTACTGCAAGTCCAGGGAGAGTTGTGGACCCCTGGGTAGCTTGCTGGGGTCTTAGGCCCCTAGGTGGAGGGCCAGTGGGCACCCTGAGGCCTATACTTCAAGTCCAGGGAGAAAGGTGGACCCCTGGGTAGCTTGCTGGGGTCAGAGGCACCTGGGTGGAGGCCAAGGGGGCACCCTGGGGCCTCTACTGCAAGTCCAGGGAGAGTTGTGGACCCCTGGGTAGCTTGCTGGGGTCAGAGGCCCCTAGGTGGAGGGCCAGGAGGTACCCTAGGGCCTCTACTGCAAGTCCAAGGAGAGAGGTGGACCCCTGGGTAGCTTGCTGGGGTCAGAGGCCCCTGGGTGGAGGGCAAGGGGGCACCCTGGGGCCTCTACTGCAAGTCCAGGCAGAGAGGTGGACCCCTGGGTAGCTAGCTGGGGTCTTAGGCCCCTAGGTGGAGGGCCAGTGGGCACCCTGGGGCCTCTACTGCAAGTCCAGGCAGAGAGGTGGACCCCTGGGTAGCTTGCTGGGGTCCTAGTCCCCTAGGTGGAGGGCCAGGGGGCACCCTGGGGCCTATACTTCAAGTCAAGGGAGAGAGGTGGACCCCTGGGTAGCTTGCTGGGGACAGAGGCCCCTAGGTGGAGGGCCAGGGGGCACCCTGGGGCCTCTACTGCAAGTCCAGGGAAAGTTGTGGACCCCTGGGTAGCTTGTTGGGGTCTTAGGCCCCTAGGTGGATGGCCAGTGGGCACCCTTGGGCCTATACTTCAAGTCCAGGGAGAAATGTGGACCCCTGGGTAGCTTGCTGGGGTCAGAGGCCCCTGGGTGGAGGCCAAGGGGGCACCCTGGGGCCTCTACTGCAAGTCCAGGGAGAGTTGTGGGCCCCTGGGTAGCTTGCTGGGGTCAGAGGCCCCTAGGTGGAGGCCAAGGGGGCACCCTGGGGCCTCTACTGCATGTCCAGGGAGAGTTGTGGACCCCTGGGTAGCTTGCTGGGGTCAAAGGCCCCTAGGTGGAGGGCCAGGAGGTACCCTAGGGCCTCTACTGCAAGTCCAGGGAGAGTTGTGGTCCCCTGGGTAGCTTGCTGGGGTCAGAGGCCCCTAGGTGGAGGCCAAGGGGGCACCCTGGGGCCTGTACTGCAAGTCCAGGGAGAGTTGTGGACCCCTGGGTAGCTTGCTGAGGTCAAAGGCCCCTAGGTGGAGGGCCAGGAGGTACCCTAGGGCCTCTACTGCAAGTCCAGGGAAAGAGGTGGACCCCCTGGGTAGCTTGCTGGGGTCTTAGGCCCCTGGGTAGAGGCCAAGGGGGCACCCTGGGGCCTCTACTGCAAGTCCAGGGAGAGTTTTGAACCCCTGGGTAGCTTGCTGGGGTCAGAGTCCCCTAGGTGGAAGCCAAGGGGGCACCCTGGGGCCTCTACTGCAAGTCCAGGGAGAGTTGTGGACCCCTGGGTAGCTTGCTGGGGTCTTAGGCCCCTAGGTGTAGGGCCAGGAGGCACCCTGAGGCCTATACTTCAAGTCCAGGGAGAAAGGTGGACCCCTGGGTAGCTTGCTGGGGTCCTAGTCCCCTAGGTGGAGGGCCAGGGGGCACCCTGGGGCCTATACTTCAAGTCAAGGGAGAGAGGTGGACCCCAGGGTAGCTTGCTGGGGTCTTAGGTCCCTAGGTGGAGGGCCAGGGGGCACCCTGGGGCCTATACAGGGAGAGTTGTGGACAGGGAGAGTTGTGGACCCCTGGGTAGCCTGGGTAGTCCCCTAGGTGGAGGGCCAGGAGGCACCCTGGGGCCTATACTTCAAGTCAAGGGAGAGAGGTGGACCCCTGGGTAGCTTGCTGGGGTCTTAGGCCCCTAGGTGGAGGGCCAGGGGGCACCCAGGGGCCTCTACTGCAAGTCCAGGGAGAGTTGTGGACCCCTGGGTAGCTTGTTGGGGTCTTAGGCCCCTGGGTGGAGGGCCAGTGGGCATCCTTGGGCCTATACTTCAAGTCCAGGGAGAAAGGTGGACCCCTGGGTAGCTTGCTGGGGTCAGAGGCCCCTAGGTGGAGGCCAAGGGGGCACCCTGGGGCCTCTACTGCAAGTCCAGGCAGAGAGGTGGACCCCTGGGTAGCTTGCTGGGGTCCTAGTTCCCTAGGTGGAGGGCCAGGGGGCACCCTGGGGCCTATACTTCAAGTCAAGGGAGAGAGGTGGACCCCTGGGTAGCTTGCTGGGGTCAGAGGCCCCTAGGTGGAGGGCCAGGAGGTACCCTAGGGCCTCTACTGCAAGTCCAGGGAAAGAGGTGGACCCCCTGGGTAGCTTGCTGGGGTCAGAGGCCCCTGGGTGGAGGCCAAGGGGGTACCCTGGGGCCTCTACTGCAAGTCCAGGGAGAGTTGTGGTCCCCTGGGTAGCTTGCTGGGGTCAGATGCTCCTAGGTGGAGGCCAAGGGGGCACCCTGGGGCCTGTACTGCAAGTCCAGGGAGAGTTGTGCACCCCTGGGTAGTTTGCTGGGGTCAAAGACCCCTAGGTGGAGGGCCAGGAGGTACCCTAGGGCCTCTACTGCAAGTCCAGGGAAAAAGGAGGACCCCCTGGGTAGCTTGCTGGGGTCAGAGGCCCCTGGGTGGAGGCCAAGGGGGCACCCTGGGGCCTCTACTGCAAGTCCAGGGAAAGAGGAGGACCCCCAGGGTAGCTTGCTGGGGTCAGAGGCCCCTAGGTGGAGGGCCAGGGGGCACCCTGGGGCCTATCCTCCAAGTCCAGGGAAAGAGGTGGACCACTGGGTAGGTTGCTGGGGTCAAAGACTCCTTTTTGGAGGGCAAGGGGGCACCCTGGGGCCTCTACTGCAAGTCCAGGGAGAGAGGTGGACCCCTGGGTAGCTTTCTGGGGTCCTAGGCCCCTAGATGGAGGGCCAGGTGGCCTTCTTGGGCCTCTACTGCAAGTCCAGGGAGCAAGGTGGAACCCTGGATAGCTTCCTGGGGTCAAAGGCCACTAGGTTGAGGGCCAGGAGGCACCCTGGGGCGTCTACTGCATGTCTAGGGAGAGAGGTGGACCCCTGGGTAGCTTGCTGGGGTCTTAGGCCCCTAGGTGGAGGGCCAGGGGGAACCCTGGGGCCTCTACTGCAAGTCCAGGGAGAGTTGTGGACCCCTGGGTAGCTTGTTGTGGTCTTAGGCCCCTAGGTGGAGGGCCAGAGGGCACCCTTGGGCCTATACTTCAAGTCCAAGGAGAAAGGTGGACCCCTGGGTAGCTTGCTGGGGTCAGAGGCCCCTGGGTGGAGGCCAAGGGGGCACCCTGCGGCCTCTACTGCAAGTCCAGGGAGAGTTGTGGACCCCTGGGTAGCTTGCTGGGGTCAGAGGCCCCTAGGTGGAGGCCAAGGGGGCACCCTGGGGCCTCTACTTCAAGTCCAGGCAGAGAGGTGGACCCCTGGGTAGCTTGCTGGGGTCCTAGTCCCCTAGGTGGAGGGCCAGGGGGCACCCTGGGGCCTATACTTCAAGTCAAGGGAGAGAGGTGGACCCCAGGGTAGCTTGCTGGGGTCTTAGGTCCCTAGGTGGAGGGCCAGGGGGCACCCTGGGGCCTATACTGCAAGTCCAGGGAGAGAGGTGGACCCCTGGGTAGCTTGCTGGGGTCAGAGGCCCCTAGGTGGAGGGCCAGGGGGCACCCTGGGGCCTCTACTGCAAGTCCAGGGAGAGTTTTGGACCCCTGGGTAGCTTGCTGGGGTCAGAGGCCCCTAGGTGGAGGGCCAGGGGGCACAATGGGGCCTCTACTGCAAGTACAGGGAGAGTTGTGGACACCTGGGTAGCTTGCTGGGGTCTTAGGCCCCTAGGTGGAGGGCCAGGGGGCACCCTGAGGCCTATACTTCAAGTCCAGGGAGAAAGGTGGACCCCTGGGTAGCTTGCTGGGGTCGGAAGCCCCTGGGTGGAGGGCCAGGGGGCACCCTGGGGCCTTTCCTCCAAGTCCAGGGAAAGAGGTGGACCACTGGGTAGGTTGCTGGGGTCAAAGACTCCTTTTTGGAGGGCAAGGGGGCACCCTGGGGCCTCTACTGCAAGTACAGGGAGAGTTGTGAACCCCTGGGTAGCTTTCTGGGGTCCTAGGCCCCTAGATGGAGGGCCAGGTGGCCTTCTTGGGCCTCTACTGCAAGTCCAGGGAGCAAGGTGGACCCCTGGATAGCTTCCTGGGGTCAAAGGCCACTAGGTTGAGGGCCAGGAGGCACCCTGGGGCGTCTACTGCATGTCTAGGGAGAGAGTGGACCCCTGGGTAGCTTGCTGGGGTCTTAGGCCCCTAGGTGGAGGGCCAGGGGGAATCCTGGGGCCTATACTTCAAGTCCAGGGAGAAAGGTGGACCCCTGGGTAGCTTGCTGGGGTCAGAGGCCCCTGGGTGGAGGCCAAGGGGGCACCCTGGGGCCTCTACTGCAAAACCAGGGAGAGTTGTGGACCCCTGGGTAGCTTGCTGGGGTCAGAGGCCCCTACGTGGAGGGCCAGGAGGTACCCTAGGGCCTTTACTGC
This sequence comes from Danio rerio, assembly GCF_049306965.1. NCBI lineage: Eukaryota > Metazoa > Chordata > Actinopteri > Cypriniformes > Danionidae > Danio > Danio rerio. The sequence goes on along the minus strand of NC_133195.1, from coordinate 18,882,674 downwards.
AAGTCCAGGGAGAGAGGTGGACCCCTGGGTAGCTTGCTGGGGTCAGAGGTCCCTGGGTGGAGGCCAAGGGGGCACCCTGCGGCCTCTACTGCAAGTCCAGGGAGAGTTGTGGACCCCTGGGTAGCTTGCTGGGGTCAGAGGCCCCTAGGTGGAGGCCAAGGGGGCACCCTGGGGCCTCTACTTCAAGTCCAGGCAGAGAGGTGGACCCCTGGGTAGCTTGCTGGGGTCCTAGTCCCCTAGGTGGAGGGCCAGGGGGCACCCTGGGGCCTATACTTCAAGTCAAGGGAGAGAGGTGGACCCCTGGGTAGCTTGCTGGGGTCTTAGGTCCCTAGGTGGAGGGCCAGGGGGCACCCTGGGGCCTATACTGCAAGTCCAGGGAGAGAGGTGGACCCCTGGGTAGCTTGCTGGGGTCAGAGGCCCCTGGGTGGAGGGCCAGGGGGCACCCTGGGGCCTCTACTGCAAGTCCATGGGAAGTTTTGGACCCCTGGGTAGCTTGCTGGGGTCAGAGGCCCCTAGGTGGAGGGCCAGGGGGCACAATGGGGCCTCTACTGCAAGTACAGGGAGAGTTGTGGACCCCTGGGTAGCTTGCTGGGGTCTTAGGCCCCTAGGTGGAGGGCCAGGGGGCACCCTGAGGCCTATACTTCAAGTCCAGGGAGAAAGGTGGACCCCTGGGTAGCTTACTGGGGTCGGAATCCCCTGGGTGGAGGCCAATGGGGCACCCTGGGGCCTCTACTGCAAGTCCAGGGAGAGTTGAGGACCCCTGGGTAGCTTGCTGGGGTCAGAAGCCCCTAGGTGGAGGGCCAGGAGGTACCCTAGGGCCTCTACTGCAAGTCCAGGGAGAGAGCTGGACCCCTGGGTAGCTTGCTGGGGTCAGAGGCCCCTAGGTGGAGGGCAAGGGGGCACCCTGGGGCCTCTACTGCAAGTCCAGGCAGAGAGGTGGACCCCTGGGTAGCTAGCTGGGGTCCTAGTCTCCTAGGTGGAGGGCCAGGGGCACCCTGGGGCCTATACTTCAAGTCAAGGGAGAGAGGTGGACCCCTGGGTAGCTTGCTGGGGTCTTAGGCCCCTAGGTGGAGGGCCAGGGGGCACCCTGGGGCCTCTACTGTAAGTCCAGGGAGAGTTGTGGACCCCTGGGTTGCTTGTTGGGGTCTTAGGCCCTTGGTGGAGGGCCAGTGGGCACCCTTGGGCCTATACTTCAAGTCCAGGGAGAAAGGTGGACGCCTGGGTAGCTTGCTGGTATTCAGAGGCCCCTGGGTGGAGGCCAAGGGGGCACCCTGGGGCCTCAACTGCAAGTCCAGGGAGAGTTGTGGACCCCTGGGTAGCTTGTTGGGGTCAGAGGCCCCTAGGTGGAGGCCAAGGGGGCACCCTGGGGCCTCTACTGCAAGTCCAAGCATTGAGGCGGACCCCTGGGTAGCTTGCTGGGGTCCTAGTCCCCTAGGTGGAGGGCCAGGGGGAACCATGGGGCCTATACTTCAAGTCAAGGGAGAGAGGTGTACCCCTGGGTAGCTTGCTGGGGTCTTAGGTCCCTAGGTGGAGGGCCAGAGGGCACCCTGGGGCCTATACTGCAAGTCCAGGGAGAGAGGTTGACCCCTGGGTAGCTTGCTGGGGTCAGAGGCCCCTAGGTGGAGGGCCAGGGAACACCCTGGGGCCTCTACTGCAAGTCCAGGGAGAGTTGTGGACCCCTGGGTAGCTTGTTGGGGTCTTAGGCCCCTATGTGGATGGCCAGTGGGCACCCTTGGGCCTATACTTCAAGTCCAGGGAGAAAGGTGGACCCCTGGGTAGCTTGCTGGGGTCAGAGGCCCCTGGGTGGAGGCCAAGGGGGCACCCTGGGGCCTCTACTGCAAGTCCAGGGAGAGTTGTGGACCCCTGGGTAGCTTGCTGGGGTCAGAGGCCCCTAGGTGGAGGCCAAGGGGGCACCCTGGGGCCTCTACTGCAAGTCCAGGGAGAGTTGTTGACCCCTGGGTAGCTTGCTGGGGTCAAAGGCCCCTAGGTGGAAGGCCAGGAGGTAACCTAGGGCCTCTACTGCAAGACCAGGGAAAGAGGTGGACCCCCTGGGTAGCTTGCTGGGGTCAGAGGCCCCTGGGTGGAGGCCAAGGGGTTACCCTGGGGCCTCTACTGCAAGTCCAGGGAGAGTTGTGGACCCCTGGGTAGATTGCTGGGGTCAGAGTGCCCTAAGTGGAGGCCAAGGGGGCACCCTGGGGCCTCTACTGCAAGTCCAGGCAGAGAGGTGGACCCCTGGGTACCTTGCTGGGGTCCTAGTCCCCTAGGTGGAGGGCCAGGGGGCACCCTGGGGCCTATACTTCAAATCAAGGGATAGAGGTGGACCCCTGGGTAGCTTGCTGGGGTCTTAGGTCCCTAGGTGGAGGGCCAGGGGGCACCCTGGGGCCTATACTGCAAGTCCAGGGAGAGAGGTGGACCCTGGGTAGCTTGCTGGGGTCAGAGGCCCCTAGGTGGAGGGCCAGGGGGCACCCTGGGGCCTCTACTGCAAGTCCAAGGAGAGTTGTGGACCCCTGGGTAGCTTGTTGGGGTCTTAGGCCCCTAGGTGGATGGCCAGTGGGCACCCTTGGGCCTATACTTCAAGTCCAGGGAGAAAGGTGGACCCCTGGGTAGCTTGCTGGGGTCAGAGGCCCCTGGGTAGAGGCCAAGGGGGCACCCTGGGGCCTCTACTGCAAGTCCAGGGAGAGTTGTGGACCCCTGGGTAGCTTGCTGGGGTCAGAGGCCCCTAGGTGGAGGCCAAGGGGTTACCCTGGGGCCTCTACTGCAAGTCCAGGGAGAGTTGTGGTCCCCTGGGTAGCTTGCTGGGGTCAGAGGCCCCTAGGTGGAGGCCAAGGGGGCACCCTGGGGCCTCTACTGCAAGTCCAGGGAGAGTTTTGGACCCCTGGGTAGCTTGCTGGGGTCAGAGGCCCCTAGGTGGAAGCCAAGGGGGCACCCTGGGGCCTGTACTGCAAGTCCAGTGAGAGTTGTGGACCCCTGGGTAGCTTGCTGGGGTCTTAGGCCCCTAGGTGGAGGGCCAGGGGGCACCCTGGGGCCTGTACTGCAAGTCCAGGGAGAGTTGTGGACCCCTGGGTAGCTTGCTGGGGTCAAAGGCCCCTAGGTGGAGGGCCAGGAGGTACCCTAGGGCCTCTACTGCAAGTCCAGGGAAAGAGGTGGACCCCCTGGGTAGCTTGCTGGGGTCAGAGGCCCCTGGGTGGAGGCCAAGGGGGCACCCTGGGGCCTCTACTGCAAGTCCAGGGAGAGTTTTGGACCCTTGGGTAGCTTGCTGGGGTAAGAGGCCCTTAGGTGGAGGCCAAGGGGGCACCCTAGGGCCTCTACTGCAAGTCCAGGCAAAGAGGAGGACCCCCAGGGTAGCTTGCTGTGGTCAAAGGCCCCTAGGTGGAGGGCCAGGGGGCACCCTGGGGCCTATCCTCCAAGTCCAGGGAAAGAGGTGGACTACTGGGTAGGTTGCTGGGGTCAAAGACTCCTTTTTGGAGGGCAAGGGGGCACCCTGGGGCCTCTACTGCAAGTCCAGGGAGAGAGGTGGACCCCTGGGTAGCTTGCTGGGGTCAGAGGCCCCTGGGTGGAGGGCCAGTGGGCACCCTTGGGCCTATACTTCAAGTCCAGGGAGAAAGGTGGACCCCTGGGTAGCTTGTTGGGGTCTTAGGCCCCTAGGTGGATGGCCAGTGGGCACCCTTGGGACTATACTTCAAGTCCAGGGAGAAAGGCGGACCCCTTGGTAGCTTGCTGGGGTCAGAGGCCCCTGGGTGGAGGCCAAGGGGGCACCCTGGGGCCTCTACTGCAAGTCCAGGGAGAGTTGTGGGCCCCTGGGTAGCTTGCTGGGGTCAGAGGCCCCTAGGTGGAGGCCAAGGGGGCACCCTGGGGCCTCTACTGCAAGTCCAGGGAGAGTTGTGGACCCCTGGGTAGCTTGCTGGGGTCAAAGGCCCCTAGATGGAGGGCCAGAAGGTACCCTAGGGCCTCTACTGCAAGTCCAGGGAAAGAGGTGGACCCCCTGGGTAGCTTGCTGGGGTCAGAGGCCCCTGAGTGGAGGCCAAGGGGGTACCCTGGGGCCTCTACTGCAAGTCCAGGGAGAGTTGTGGTCCCCTGGGTAGCTTGCTGGGGTCCTAGGCCCCTAGGTGGAGGGCCAGGAGGCACCCTGAGGCCTATACTTCAAGTCCAGGGAGAAAGGTGGACCCCTGGGTAGCTTGCTGGGGTCAGAGGCCCCTGGGTGGAGGCCAAGGGGGCACCCTTGGGCCTCTACTGCAAGTCAAGGGAGAGTTGTGGACCCCTGGGTAGCTTGCTGGGGTCAGAGGCCCCTAGGTGGAGGGCCAGGAGGTACCCCAGAGCCTCTACTGCAAGTCCAGGGAGAGAGGTGGACCCCTGGGTAGCTTGCTGGGGTCAGAGGCCCCTAGGTGGAGGGCCAGGGGGCACCCTGGGGCCTATACTTCAAGTCAAGGGAGAGAGGTGGACCCCTGGGTAGCTTGCTGGGGTCTTAGGTCCCTAGGTGGAGGGCCAGGGGGCACCCTGGGGCCTATACTGCAAGTCCAGGGATAGAGGTGGACCCCTGGGTAGCTTGCTGGGGTCAGTGGCCCCTAGGTGGAGGGCCAGGGGGCACCCTGGGGCCTCTACTGCAAGTCCAGGGAGAGTTGTGGACCCCTGGGTAGCTTGTTGGGGTCTTAGGCCCCTAGGTGGATGGCCAGTGGGCACCCTTGGGCCTATACTTCAAGTCCAGGGAGAAAGGTGGACCCCTGGGTAGCTTACTGGGGTCAGAGGCCCCAGGGTGGAGGCCAAGGGGGCACCCTGGGGCCTCTACTGCAAGTCCAGGGAGAGTTGTGGACCCCTGGGTAGCTTGCTGGGGTCAGAGGCCCCTGGGTGGAGGCCAAGGGGGCACCCTGGGGCCTCTACTACAAGTCCAGGGAGAGTTGTGGACCCCTGGGTAGCTTGCTGGGGTCAGAGGCCCCTAGGTGGAGGCCAAGGGGGCACCCTGGGGCCTCTACTGCAAGTCCAGGGAGAGTTGTGGGCCCCTGGGTAGCTTGCTGGGGTCAAAGGCCCCTAGGTGGAGGGCCAGGAGTTACCCTAGGGCCTCTACTGCAAGTCCAGGGAAAGAGGTGGACCCCCTGGGTAGCTTGCTGGGGTCAGAGGCCCCTGGGTGGAGGCCAAAGGGGTACCCTGGGGCCTCTACTGCAAGTCCAGGGAGAGTTGTGGTCCCCTGGGTAGCTTGCTGGGGTCAGATGCCCCAAGGTGGAGGCCAAGGGGGCACCCTGGGGCCTCTACTGCAAGTCCAGGGAGAGTTGTGCACCCCTGGGTAGTTTGCTGGGGTCAAAGGCCCCTAGGTGGAGGGCCAGGAGGTACCCTAGGGCCTCTACTGCAAGTCCAGGGAAAGAGAAGGACCCCCTGGGTAGCTTGCTGGGGTCAGAGGCCCCTGGGTGGAGGCCAAGGGGGCACCCTGGGGCCTCTACTGCAAGTCCAGGGAGAGTTTTGGACCCCTGGGTAGATTGTTTGGGTCTTAGGCCCCTAGGTGGAGGGCCAGAGGGCACCCTTGGGCCTATACTTCAAGTCCAGGGAGAAAGGTGGACCCCTGGGTAGCTTGCTGAGGTCAGAGGCCCCTGGGTGGAGGCCAAGGGGGCGCCCTGCGGCCTCTACTGCAAGTCCAGGGAGAGTTGTGGACCCCTGGGTAGCTTGCTGGGGTCAGAGGCCCCTAGGTGGAGGCCAAGGGGGCACCCTGGGGCCTCTACTGCAAGTCCAGGCAGAGAGGTGGACCCCTGGGTAGCTTGCTGGGGTCCTAGTCCCCTAGGTGGAGGGCCAGGGGGCACCCTGGGGCCTATACTTCAAGTCAAGGGAGAGAGGTGGACCCCTGGGTAGCTTGCTGGGGTCAGAGGCCCCTAGGTGGAGGCCAAGGGGGCACCCTGGGGCCTCTACTGCAAGTCCAGGGAGAGTTGTGGACCCCTGGGTAGCTTGCTGGGGTTTTAGGCCCCTAGGTGGAGGGCCAGTGGGCACCCTAAGGCCTATACTTCAAGTCCAGGGAGAAAGGTGGACCCCTGGGTAGCTTGCTGGGGTCAGAGGCCCCTGGGTGGAGGCCAAGGGGGCACCCTGGGGCCTCTACTGCAAGTCCAGGGAGAGTTGTGGACCCCTGGGTAGCTTGCTGGGGTCAGAGGCCCCCTACGTGGAGGGCCAGGAGGTACCCTAGGGCCTCTACTGCAAGTCCAGGGAGAGAGGTGGACCCCTGGGTAGCTTGCTGGGGTCTTAGGCCCCTGGGTGGAGGGCAAGGGGGCACCCTGGGGCCTCTACTGCAAGTCCAGGCAGAGAGGTGGACCCCTGGGTAGCTAGCTGGGGTCCTAGTCCCCTAGGTGGAGGGCCAGCGGGCACCCTGGGGCCTATACTTCAAGTCAAGGGATAGAGGTTGACCCCTGGGTAGCTTGCTGGGGTCTTAGGCCCCTAGGTGGAAGGCCAGGGGGCACCCTGGGGCCTCTACTGCAAGTCCAGGGAGAGTTGTGGACCCCTGGGTAGCTTGTTGGGGTCTTAGGCCCCTAGGTGGAGGGCCAGTGGGCACCCTTGGGCCTATACTTCAAGTCCAGGGAGAAAGGTGGACCCCTGGGTAGCTTGCTGGGGTCTTAGGTCCCTAGGTGGAGGGCCAGGGGGCACCCTGGGTCCTATACTGCAAGTCCAGGGAGAGAGGTGGACTCCTGGCTAGCTTGCTGGGGTCAGAGGCCCCTAGGTGGAGGGCCAGGGGGCACCCTGGGGCCTCTACTGCAAGTCCAGGGAGAGTTGTGGACCCCTGGGTAGCTTGTTGGGGTCTTAGGCCCCTAAGTAGATGGCCAGTGGGCACCCTTGGGCCTATACTTCAAGTCCAGGGAGAAAGGTGGACCCCTGGGTAGCTTGCTGGGGTCAGTGGCCCCTGGGTGGAGGGCCAGTGGAAACCCTTGGGCCTATACTTCAAGTCCAGGGAGAAAGGTGGACCCGTGGGTAGCTTGTTGGGGTCTTAGGCCCCTAGGTGGATGGCCAGTGGGCACCCTTGGGCCTATACTTCAAGTCCAGGGAGAAAGGCGGACCCGTTGGTAGCTTGCTGGGGTCAGAGGCCCCTGGGTGGAGGCCGAGGGGGCACCCTGGGTTCTCTACTGCAAGTCCAGGGAGAGTTGTGGGCCCCTGGGTAGCTTGCTGGGGTCAGAGGCCCCTAGGTGGAGGCCAAGGGGGCACCCTGGGGCCTCTACTGCAAGTCCAGGGAGAGTTGTGGACCCCTGGGTAGCTTGCTGGGGTCAAAGGCCCCTAGGTGGAGGGCCAGAAGGTACCCTAGGGCCTCTACTGCAAGTCCAGGGAAAGAGGTGGACCCACTGGGTAGCTTGCTGGGGTCAGAGGCCCCTGAGTGGAGGCCAAGGGGGTACCCTGGGGCCTCTACTGCAAGTCCAGGGAGAGTTGTGGTCCCCTGGGAAGCTTGCTGGGGTCAGAGGCCCCTAGGTGGAGGCCAAGGGGGCACCCTGGGGCCTGTACTGCAAGTCCAGGGAGAGTTGTGGACCCCTGGGTAGCTTGCTGGGGTCAAAGGCCCCTAAGTGGAGGGCCAGGAGGTACCCTAGGGCCTCTACTGCAAGTCCAGGGAAAGAGGTGGACCCCCTGGGTAGCTTGCTGGGGTCAGAGGCCCCTGGGTGGAGGCCAAGGGGGCACCCTGGGGCCTCTACTGCAAGTCCAGGGAGAGTTTTGAACCCCTGGGTAGCTTGCTGGGGTCAGAGTCCCCTAGGTGGAAGCCAAGGGGGCATCCTGGGGCCTCTACTGCAAGTCCAGGGAGAGTTGTGGACCCCTGGGTAGCTTGCTGGGGTCAGAGGCCCCTAGGTGGAGGGCCAGGAGGTACCACAGGGCCTCTACTGCAAGTCCAGGGAGAGAGGTGGACCCCTGGGTAGCTTTCTGGGGTCCTAGGCCCCTAGGTGGAGGGCCAAGGGGCACCCTGGGGCCTATACTGCAAGTCCAGGGAGAGTTGTGGACCCCTGGGTAGCTTGTTGGGGTCTTAGGCCCCTAGGTGGATGGCCAGTGGGCACCCTTGGGTCTATACTTCAAGTCCAGGGAGAAAAGTGGACCCCTGGGTAGCTTGCTGGGGTCAGAGGCCCCTGAGTGGAGGCCAAGGTGGCACCCTGGGGCCTCTACTGCAGGTCCAGGGAGAGTTGTGGACCCCTGGGTAGCTTGCTGGGGTCAGAGGCCCCTAGGTGGAGGCCAAGGGGGCATCCTGGGGCCTCTACTGCAAGTCCAGGGAGAGTTGTGGACCCCTGGGTAGCTTGATGGGGTCAAAGGCCCCTAGGTGGAAGGCCAGGAGGTACCCTAGGGCCTCTACTGCAAGTCCAGGGAAAGAGGTGGACCCCCTGGGTAGCTTGCTGGGGTCAGAGAACCCTGGGTGGAGGCCAAGGGGGTACCCTGGGGCCTCTACTGCAAGTCCAGAGAGAGTTGTGGTCCCCTGGGTAGCTTGTTGGGGTCAGAGGCCCCTAGGTGGTGGGCCAGGAGGTACCCTAGGGCCTCTACTGCAAGTCCAGGAAAAGAGGTGGACCCCCTGGGTAGCTTGCTGGGGTCAGAGGCCCCTGGGTGGAGGCTAAGGGGGCACCCTGGGGCCTCTACTGCAAGTCCAGGGAGAGTTTTGGACCCCTGGGTAGCTTGCTGGGGTCAGAGGCCCTTAGGTGGAGGCCAAGGGGGCACCCTAGGGCCTCTACTGCAAGTCCAGGGAAAGAGGAGGACTCCCAGGGTAGCTTGCTGGGGTCAAAGGCCCCTAGGTGGAGGGCCAGGGGGCACCCTGGGGCCTATCCTCCAAGTCAAGGGAAAGAGGTGGACAACTGGGTAGGTTGCTGGGGTCAAAGACTCCTTTTTGGAGGACAAAGGGGCACCCTGGGGCCTCTACTGCAAGTCCAGGGAAAGAGGTGGACCCCTGGGTAGCTTTCTGGGGTCCTAGGCCCCTAGATGGAGGGCCAGGTGGCCTTCTTGGGCCTCTACTGCAAGTCCAGGGAGCAAGGTGGACCCCTGGATAGCTTCCTGGGGTCAAAGGCCACTAGGTGGAGGGCCAGGGGGCACCCTGGGGCGTCTACTGCATGTCCAGGGAGTGAGGTGGACCCCTGGGTAGCTTGCTGGGGTCTTAGACCCCTGGGTGGAGGGCCAGGGGGCACCCTGGGGCCTCTACTGCAAGTCCAGGGAGAGTTGTGGACCCCTGGGTAGCTTGCTGGGGTCAGAGTTCCCTAGGTGGAGGGCCAGGGGGCTCCCTGGGGCCTCTACTGCAAGTCCAGGGAGAGTTGTGGACCCCTGGGTAGCTTGCTGGGGTCTTAGGCCCCTAGGTGGAGGGCCAGTGGGCACCCTGAGGCCTATACTTCATGTCCAGGGAGAAAGGTGGACCCCTGGGTAGCTTGCTGGGGTCAGAGGCCCCTGGGTGGAGGCCAAGGGGGCACCCTGGGGCCTCTACTGCAAGTCCAGGGAGAGTTGTGGTCCCCTGGGTAGCTTGCTGGGGTCAGAGGCCCCTAGGTGGAGGGCCAGGGGGTACCCTAGGGCCTCTACTGCAAGTCCAGGGAGAGAGGTGGACCCCTTGGTAGCTTGCTGGGGTCAGAGGCCCCTGGGTGGAGGGCAATGGGGCACCCTGGGGCCTCTACTGCAAGTCCAGGCAGAGAGGTGGACCCCTGGGTAGCTAGCTGGGGTCCTAGTCCCCTAGGTGGAGGGCCAAGGGGCACCCTGGGGCCTATACTTCAAGTCAAGGGAGAGAGGTGGACCCCTGGGTAGCTTGCTGGGGTCTTAGGCCCCTAGGTGGAGGGCCAGGGGGCACCCTGGGGCCTCTACTGCAAGTCCAGGGAGAGTTGTGGACCCCTGGGTAGCTTGTTGGGGTCTTAGGCCCCTAGATGGAGGGCCAGTGTGCACCCTTGGGCCTATACTTCAAGTCCAGGGAGAAAGGTGGACCCCTGGGTAGCTTGCTGGGGTCAGAGGCCCCTGGGTGGAGGCCAAGGGGGCACCCTGGGGCCTCTACTGCAAGTCCAGGGAGAGTTGTGGACCCCTGGGTAGCTTGCTGGGGTCTTAGGCCCCTAGGTGGAGGGCCAGTGGGCACCCTGAGGCCTATACTTCAAGTCCAGGGAGAAAGGTGGACCCCTGGGTAGCTTGCTGGGGTCAGAGGCACCTGGGTGGAGGCCAAGGGGGCACCCTGGGGCCTCTACTGCAAGTCCAGGGAGAGTTGTGGACCCCTGGGTAGCTTGCTGGGGTCAGAGGCCCCTAGGTGGAGGGCCAGGAGGTACCCTAGGGCCTCTACTGCAAGTCCAAGGAGAGAGGTGGACCCCTGGGTAGCTTGCTGGGGTCAGAGGCCCCTGGGTGGAGGGCAAGGGGGCACCCTGGGGCCTCTACTTCAAGTCCAGGCAGAGAGGTGGACCCCTGGGTAGCTAGCTGGGGTCTTAGGCCCCTAGGTGGAGGGCCAGTGGGCACCCTGGGGCCTCTACTGCAAGTCCAGGCAGAGAGGTGGACCCCTGGGTAGCTTGCTGGGGTCCTAGTCCCCTAGGTGGAGGGCCAGGGGGCACCCTGGGGCCTATACTTCAAGTCAAGGGAGAGAGGTGGACCCCTGGGTAGCTTGCTGGGGACAGAGGCCCCTAGGTGGAGGGCCAGGGGGCACCCTGGGGCCTCTACTGCAAGTCCAGGGAAAGTTGTGGACCCCTGGGTAGCTTGTTGGGGTCTTAGGCCCCTAGGTGGATGGCCAGTGGGCACCCTTGGGCCTATACTTCAAGTCCAGGGAGAAATGTGGACCCCTGGGTAGCTTGCTGGGGTCAGAGGCCCCTGGGTGGAGGCCAAGGGGGCACCCTGGGGCCTCTACTGCAAGTCCAGGGAGAGTTGTGGGCCCCTGGGTAGCTTGCTGGGGTCAGAGGCCCCTAGGTGGAGGCCAAGGGGGCACCCTGGGGCCTCTACTGCATGTCCAGGGAGAGTTGTGGACCCCTGGGTAGCTTGCTGGGGTCAAAGGCCCCTAGGTGGAGGGCCAGGAGGTACCCTAGGGCCTCTACTGCAAGTCCAGGGAGAGTTGTGGTCCCCTGGGTAGCTTGCTGGGGTCAGAGGCCCCTAGGTGGAGGCCAAGGGGGCACCCTGGGGCCTGTACTGCAAGTCCAGGGAGAGTTGTGGACCCCTGGGTAGCTTGCTGAGGTCAAAGGCCCCTAGGTGGAGGGCCAGGAGGTACCCTAGGGCCTCTACTGCAAGTCCAGGGAAAGAGGTGGACCCCCTGGGTAGCTTGCTGGGGTCTTAGGCCCCTGGGTAGAGGCCAAGGGGGCACCCTGGGGCCTCTACTGCAAGTCCAGGGAGAGTTTTGAACCCCTGGGTAGCTTGCTGGGGTCAGAGTCCCCTAGGTGGAAGCCAAGGGGGCACCCTGGGGCCTCTACTGCAAGTCCAGGGAGAGTTGTGGACCCCTGGGTAGCTTGCTGGGGTCTTAGGCCCCTAGGTGTAGGGCCAGGAGGCACCCTGAGGCCTATACTTCAAGTCCAGGGAGAAAGGTGGACCCCTGGGTAGCTTGCTGGGGTCAGAGGCCCCTAGGTGGAGGGCCAGGAAGTACCCTAGGGCCTCTACTGCAAGTCCAGGGAGAGAGGTGGACCCCTGGTTAGCTTGCTGGGGTCAGAGGCCCCTGGGTGGAGGGCAAGGGGGCACCCTGGGGCCTCTACTGCAAGTCCAGGCAGAGAGGTGGACCCCTGGGTAGCTGGCTGGGGTCCTAGTCCCCTAGGTGGAGGGCCAGGAGGCACCCTGGGGCCTATACTTCAAGTCAAGGGAGAGAGGTGGACCCCTGGGTAGCTTGCTGGGGTCTTAGGCCCCTAGGTGGAGGGCCAGGGGGCACCCAGGGGCCTCTACTGCAAGTCCAGGGAGAGTTGTGGAACCCTGGGTAGCTTGTTGGGGTCTTAGGCCCCTAGGTGGAGGGCCAGTGGGCATCCTTGGGCCTATACTTCAAGTCCAGGGAGAAAGGTGGACCCCTGGGTAGCTTGCTGGGGTCAGAGGCCCCTAGGTGGAGGCCAAGGGGGCACCCTGGGGCCTCTACTGCAAGTCCAGGCAGAGAGGTGGACCCCTGGGTAGCTTGCTGGGGTCCTAGTTCCCTAGGTGGAGGGCCAGGGGGCACCCTGGGGCCTATACTTCAAGTCAAGGGAGAGAGGTGGACCCCTGGGTAGCTTGCTGGGGTCAGAGGCCCCTAGGTGGAGGGCCAGGAGGTACCCTAGGGCCTCTACTGCAAGTCCAGGGAAAGAGGTGGACCCCCTGGGTAGCTTGCTGGGGTCAGAGGCCCCTGGGTGGAGGCCAAGGGGGTACCCTGGGGCCTCTACTGCAAGTCCAGGGAGAGTTGTGGTCCCCTGGGTAGCTTGCTGGGGTCAGATGCTCCTAGGTGGAGGCCAAGGGGGCACCCTGGGGCCTGTACTGCAAGTCCAGGGAGAGTTGTGCACCCCTGGGTAGTTTGCTGGGGTCAAAGACCCCTAGGTGGAGGGCCAGGAGGTACCCTAGGGCCTCTACTGCAAGTCCAGGGAAAAAGGAGGACCCCCTGGGTAGCTTGCTGGGGTCAGAGGCCCCTGGGTGGAGGCCAAGGGGGCACCCTGGGGCCTCTACTGCAAGTCCAGGGAAAGAGGAGGACCCCCAGGGTAGCTTGCTGGGGTCAGAGGCCCCTAGGTGGAGGGCCAGGGGGCACCCTGGGGCCTATCCTCCAAGTCCAGGGAAAGAGGTGGACCACTGGGTAGGTTGCTGGGGTCAAAGACTCCTTTTTGGAGGGCAAGGGGGCACCCTGGGGCCTCTACTGCAAGTCCAGGGAGAGCGGTGGACCCCTGGGTAGCTTTCTGGGGTCCTAGGCCCCTAGATGGAGGGCCAGGTGGCCTTCTTGGGCCTCTACTGCAAGTCCAGGGAGCAAGGTGGAACCCTGGATAGCTTCCTGGGGTCAAAGGCCACTAGGTTGAGGGCCAGGAGGCACCCTGGGGCGTCTACTGCATGTCTAGGGAGAGAGGTGGACCCCTGGGTAGCTTGCTGGGGTCTTAGGCCCCTAGGTGGAGGGCCAGGGGGAACCCTGGGGCCTCTACTGCAAGTCCAGGGAGAGTTGTGGACCCCTGGGTAGCTTGTTGTGGTCTTAGGCCCCTAGGTGGAGGGCCAGAGGGCACCCTTGGGCCTATACTTCAAGTCCAAGGAGAAAGGTGGACCCCTGGGTAGCTTGCTGGGGTCAGAGGCCCCTGGGTGGAGGCCAAGGGGGCACCCTGCGGCCTCTACTGCAAGTCCAGGGAGAGTTGTGGACCCCTGGGTAGCTTGCTGGGGTCAGAGGCCCCTAGGTGGAGGCCAAGGGGGCACCCTGGGGCCTCTACTTCAAGTCCAGGCAGAGAGGTGGACCCCTGGGTAGCTTGCTGGGGTCCTAGTCCCCTAGGTGGAGGGCCAGGGGGCACCCTGGGGCCTATACTTCAAGTCAAGGGAGAGAGGTGGACCCCAGGGTAGCTTGCTGGGGTCTTAGGTCCCTAGGTGGAGGGCCAGGGGGCACCCTGGGGCCTCTACTGCAAGTCCAGGGAGAGAGGTGGACCCCTGGGTAGCTTGCTGGGGTCAGAGGCCCCTAGGTGGAGGGCCAGGGGGCACCCTGGGGCCTCTACTGCAAGTCCAGGGAGAGTTTTGGACCCCTGGGTAGCTTGCTGGGGTCAGAGGCCCCTAGGTGGAGGGCCAGGGGGCACAATGGGGCCTCTACTGCAAGTACAGGGAGAGTTGTGGACACCTGGGTAGCTTGCTGGGGTCTTAGGCCCCTAGGTGGAGGGCCAGGGGGCACCCTGAGGCCTATACTTCAAGTCCAGGGAGAAAGGTGGACCCCTGGGTAGCTTGCTGGGGTCGGAAGCCCCTGGGTGGAGGGCCAGGGGGCACCCTGGGGCCTTTCCTCCAAGTCCAGGGAAAGAGGTGGACCACTGGGTAGGTTGCTGGGGTCAAAGACTCCTTTTTGGAGGGCAAGGGGGCACCCTGGGGCCTCTACTGCAAGTACAGGGAGAGTTGTGGACCCCTGGGTAGCTTTCTGGGGTCCTAGGCCCCTAGATGGAGGGCCAGGTGGCCTTCTTGGGCCTCTACTGCAAGTCCAGGGAGCAAGGTGGACCCCTGGATAGCTTCCTGGGGTCAAAGGCCACTAGGTTGAGGGCCAGGAGGCACCCTGGGGCGTCTACTGCATGTCTAGGGAGAGAGTGGACCCCTGGGTAGCTTGCTGGGGTCTTAGGCCCCTAGGTGGAGGGCCAGGGGGAATCCTGGGGCCTATACTTCAAGTCCAGGGAGAAAGGTGGACCCCTGGGTAGCTTGCTGGGGTCAGAGACCCCTGGGTGGAGGCCAAGGGGGCACCCTGGGGCCTCTACTGCAAAACCAGGGAGAGTTGTGGACCCCTGGGTAGCTTGCTGGGGTCAGAGGCCCCTACGTGGAGGGCCAGGAGGTACCCTAGGGCCTCTACTGCAAGTCCAGGGAGAGAGGTGGACCCCTGGGTAGCTTGCTGGGGTCAGAGGTCCCTGGGTGGAGGCCAAGGGGGCACCCTGCGGCCTCTACTGCAAGTCCAGGGAGAGTTGTGGACCCCTGGGTAGCTTGCTGGGGTCAGAGGCCCCTAGGTGGAGGCCAAGGGGGCACCCTGGGGCCTCTACTTCAAGTCCAGGCAGAGAGGTGGACCCCTGGGTAGCTTGCTGGGGTCCTAGTCCCCTAGGTGGAGGGCCAGGGGGCACCCTGGGGCCTATACTTCAAGTCAAGGGAGAGAGGTGGACCCCTGGGTAGCTTGCTGGGGTCTTAGGTCCCTAGGTGGAGGGCCAGGGGGCACCCTGGGGCCTATACTGCAAGTCCAGGGAGAGAGGTGGACCCCTGGGTAGCTTGCTGGGGTCAGAGGCCCCTGGGTGGAGGGCCAGGGGGCACCCTGGGGCCTCTACTGCAAGTCCATGGGAAGTTTTGGACCCCTGGGTAGCTTGCTGGGGTCAGAGGCCCCTAGGTGGAGGGCCAGGGGGCACAATGGGGCCTCTACTGCAAGTACAGGGAGAGTTGTGGACCCCTGGGTAGCTTGCTGGGGTCTTAGGCCCCTAGGTGGAGGGCCAGGGGGCACCCTGAGGCCTATACTTCAAGTCCAGGGAGAAAGGTGGACCCCTGGGTAGCTTACTGGGGTCGGAATCCCCTGGGTGGAGGCCAATGGGGCACCCTGGGGCCTCTACTGCAAGTCCAGGGAGAGTTGAGGACCCCTGGGTAGCTTGCTGGGGTCAGAAGCCCCTAGGTGGAGGGCCAGGAGGTACCCTAGGGCCTCTACTGCAAGTCCAGGGAGAGAGCTGGACCCCTGGGTAGCTTGCTGGGGTCAGAGGCCCCTAGGTGGAGGGCAAGGGGGCACCCTGGGGCCTCTACTGCAAGTCCAGGCAGAGAGGTGGACCCCTGGGTAGCTAGCTGGGGTCCTAGTCTCCTAGGTGGAGGGCCAGGGGCACCCTGGGGCCTATACTTCAAGTCAAGGGAGAGAGGTGGACCCCTGGGTAGCTTGCTGGGGTCTTAGGCCCCTAGGTGGAGGGCCAGGGGGCACCCTGGGGCCTCTACTGTAAGTCCAGGGAGAGTTGTGGACCCCTGGGTTGCTTGTTGGGGTCTTAGGCCCTTGGTGGAGGGCCAGTGGGCACCCTTGGGCCTATACTTCAAGTCCAGGGAGAAAGGTGGACGCCTGGGTAGCTTGCTGGTATTCAGAGGCCCCTGGGTGGAGGCCAAGGGGGCACCCTGGGGCCTCAACTGCAAGTCCAGGGAGAGTTGTGGACCCCTGGGTAGCTTGTTGGGGTCAGAGGCCCCTAGGTGGAGGCCAAGGGGGCACCCTGGGGCCTCTACTGCAAGTCCAAGCATTGAGGCGGACCCCTGGGTAGCTTGCTGGGGTCCTAGTCCCCTAGGTGGAGGGCCAGGGGGAACCATGGGGCCTATACTTCAAGTCAAGGGAGAGAGGTGTACCCCTGGGTAGCTTGCTGGGGTCTTAGGTCCCTAGGTGGAGGGCCAGAGGGCACCCTGGGGCCTATACTGCAAGTCCAGGGAGAGAGGTTGACCCCTGGGTAGCTTGCTGGGGTCAGAGGCCCCTAGGTGGAGGGCCAGGGAACACCCTGGGGCCTCTACTGCAAGTCCAGGGAGAGTTGTGGACCCCTGGGTAGCTTGGTGGGGTCTTAGGCCCCTATGTGGATGGCCAGTGGGCACCCTTGGGCCTATACTTCAAGTCCAGGGAGAAAGGTGGACCCCTGGGTAGCTTGCTGGGGTCAGAGGCCCCTGGGTGGAGGCCAAGGGGGCACCCTGGGGCCTCTACTGCAAGTCCAGGGAGAGTTGTGGACCCCTGGGTAGCTTGCTGGGGTCAGAGGCCCCTAGGTGGAGGCCAAGGGGGCACCCTGGGGCCTCTACTGCAAGTCCAGGGAGAGTTGTGGACCCCTGGGTAGCTTGCTGGGGTCAAAGGCCCCTAGGTGGAAGGCCAGGAGGTAACCTAGGGCCTCTACTGCAAGACCAGGGAAAGAGGTGGACCCCCTGGGTAGCTTGCTGGGGTCAGAGGCCCCTGGGTGGAGGCCAAGGGGTTACCCTGGGGCCTCTACTGCAAGTCCAGGGAGAGTTGTGGACCCCTGGGTAGATTGCTGGGGTCAGAGTGCCCTAAGTGGAGGCCAAGGGGGCACCCTGGGGCCTCTACTGCAAGTCCAGGCAGAGAGGTGGACCCCTGGGTACCTTGCTGGGGTCCTAGTCCCCTAGGTGGAGGGCCAGGGGGCACCCTGGGGCCTATACTTCAAATCAAGGGAGAGAGGTGGACCCCTGGGTAGCTTGCTGGGGTCTTAGGTCCCTAGGTGGAGGGCCAGGGGGCACCCTGGGGCCTATACTGCAAGTCCAGGGAGAGAGGTGGACCCTGGGTAGCTTGCTGGGGTCAGAGGCCCCTAGGTGGAGGGCCAGGGGGCACCCTGGGGCCTCTACTGCAAGTCCAAGGAGAGTTGTGGACCCCTGGGTAGCTTGTTGGGGTCTTAGGCCCCTAGGTGGATGGCCAGTGGGCACCCTTGGGCCTATACTTCAAGTCCAGGGAGAAAGGTGAACCCCTGGGTAGCTTGCTGGGGTCAGAGGCCCCTGGGTAGAGGCCAAGGGGGCACCCTGGGGCCTCTACTGCAAGTCCAGGGAGAGTTGTGGACCCCTGGGTAGCTTGCTGGGGTCAGAGGCCCCTAGGTGGAGGCCAAGGGGTTACCCTGGGGCCTCTACTGCAAGTCCAGGGAGAGTTGTGGTCCCCTGGGTAGCTTGCTGGGGTCAGAGGCCCCTAGGTGGAGGCCAAGGGGGCACCCTGGGGCCTCTACTGCAAGTCCAGGGAGAGTTTTGGACCCCTGGGTAGCTTGCTGGGGTCAGAGGCCCCTAGGTGGAAGCCAAGGGGGCACCCTGGGGCCTGTACTGCAAGTCCAGTGAGAGTTGTGGACCCCTGGGTAGCTTGCTGGGGTCTTAGGCCCCTAGGTGGAGGGCCAGGGGGCACCCTGGGGCCTGTACTGCAAGTCCAGGGAGAGTTGTGGACCCCTGGGTAGCTTTCTGGGGTCAAAGGCCCCTAGGTGGAGGGCCAGGAGGTACCCTAGGGCCTCTACTGCAAGTCCAGGGAAAGAGGTGGACCCCCTGGGTAGCTTGCTGGGGTCAGAGGCCCCTGGGTGGAGGCCAAGGGGGCACCCTGGGGCCTCTACTGCAAGTCCAGGGAGAGTTTTGGACCCTTGGGTAGCTTGCTGGGGTAAGAGGCCCTTAGGTGGAGGCCAAGGGGGCACCCTAGGGCCTCTACTGCCAGTCCAGGCAAAGAGGAGGACCCCCAGGGTAGCTTGCTGTGGTCAAAGGCCCCTAGGTGGAGGGCCAGGGGGCACCCTGGGGCCTATCCTCCAAGTCCAGGAAAAGAGGTGGACTACTGGGTAGGTTGCTGGGGTCAAAGACTCCTTTTTGGAGGGCAAGGGGGCACCCTGGGGCCTCTACTGCAAGTCCAGGGAGAGAGGTGGACCCCTGGGTAGCTTGCTGGGGTCAGAGGCCCCTGGGTGGAGGGCCAGTGGGCACCCTTGGGCCTATACTTCAAGTCCAGGGAGAAAGGTGGACCCCTGGGTAGCTTGTTGGGGTCTTAGGCCCCTAGGTGGATGGCCAGTGGGCACCCTTGGGACTATACTTCAAGTCCAGGGAGAAAGGCGGACCCCTTGGTAGCTTGCTGGGGTCAGAGGCCCCTGGGTGGAGGCCAAGGGGGCACCCTGGGGCCTCTACTGCAAGTCCAGGGAGAGTTGTGGGCCCCTGGGTAGCTTGCTGGGGTCAGAGGCCCCTAGGTGGAGGCCAAGGGGGCACCCTGGGGCCTCTACTGCAAGTCCAGGGAGAGTTGTGGACCCCTGGGTAGCTTGCTGGGGTCAAAGGCCCCTAGGTGGAGGGCCAGAAGGTACCCTAGGGCCTCTACTGCAAGTCCAGGGAAAGAGGTGGACCCCCTGGGTAGCTTGCTGGGGTCAGAGGCCCCTGAGTGGAGGCCAAGGGGGTACCCTGGGGCCTCTACTGCAAGTCCAGGGAGAGTTGTGGTCCCCTGGGTAGCTTGCTGGGGTCAGAGGCCCCTAGGTGAAGGCCAAGGGGGCAGCCTGGGGCCTGTACTGCAAGTCCAGGGAGAGTTGTGGACCCCTGGGTAGCTTGCTGGGGTCAAAGGCCCCTAAGTGGAGGGCCAGGAGGTACCCTAGGGCCTCTACTGCAAGTCCAGGGAAAGAGGTGGACCCCCTGGGTAGCTTGCTGGGGTCAGAGGCCCCTGGGTGGAGGCCAAGGGGGCACCCTGGGGCCTCTACTGCAAGTCCAGGGAGAGTTTTGAACCCCTGGGTAGCTTGCTGGGGTCAGAGTCCCCTAGGTGGAAGCCAAGGGGGCATCCTGGGGCCTCTACTGCAAGTCCAGGGAGAGTTGTGGACCCCTGGGTAGCTTGCTGGGGTCTTAGGCCCCTAGGTGGAGGGCCAGGAGGCACCCTGAGGCCTATACTTCAAGTCCAGGGAGAAAGGTGGACCCCTGGGTAGCTTGCTGGGGTCAGAGGCCCCTGGGTGGAGGCCAAGGGGGCACCCTTGGGCCTCTACTGCAAGTCAAGGGAGAGTTGTGGACCCCTGGGTAGCTTGCTGGGGTCAGAGGCCCCTAGGTGGAGGGCCAGGAGGTACCCCAGAGCCTCTACTGCAAGTCCAGGGAGAGAGGTGGACCCCTGGGTAGCTTGCTGGGGTCAGAGGCCCCTAGGTGGAGGGCCAGGGGGCACCCTGGGGCCTATACTTCAAGTCAAGGGAGAGAGGTGGACCCCTGGGTAGCTTGCTGGGGTCTTAGGTCCCTAGGTGGAGGGCCAGGGGGCACCCTGGGGCCTATACTGCAAGTCCAGGGAGAGAGGTGGACCCCTGGGTAGCTTGCTGGGGTCAGTGGCCCCTAGGTGGAGGGCCAGGGGGCACCCTGGGGCCTCTACTGCAAGTCCAGGGAGAGTTGTGGACCCCTGGGTTGCTTGTTGGGGTCTTAGGCCCTTGGTGGAGGGCCAGTGGGCACCCTTGGGCCTATACTTCAAGTCCAGGGAGAAAGGTGGACGCCTGGGTAGCTTGCTGGTATTCAGAAGCCCCTGGGTGGAGGCCAAGGGGGCACCCTGGGGCCTCAACTGCAAGTCCAGGGAGAGTTGTGGACCCCTGGGTAGCTTGTTGGGGTCAGAGGCCCCTAGGTGGAGGCCAAGGGGGCACCCTGGGGCCTCTACTGCAAGTCCACGCATTGAGGCGGACCCCTGGGTAGCTTGCTGGGGTCCTAGTCCCCTAGGTGGAGGGCCAGGGGGAACCATGGGGCCTATACTTCAAGTCAAGGGAGAGAGGTGTACCCCTGGGTAGCTTGCTGGGGTCTTAGGTCCCTAGGTGGAGGGCCAGAGGGCACCCTGGGGCCTATACTGCAAGTCCAGGGAGAGAGGTTGACCCCTGGGTAGCTTGCTGGGGTCAGAGGCCCCTAGGTGGAGGGCCAGGGAACACCCTGGGGCCTCTACTGCAAGTCCAGGGAGAGTTGTGGACCCCTGGGTAGCTTGGTGGGGTCTTAGGCCCCTATGTGGATGGCCAGTGGGCACCCTTGGGCCTATACTTCAAGTCCAGGGAGAAAGGTGGACCCCTGGGTAGCTTGCTGGGGTCAGAGGCCCCTGGGTGGAGGCCAAGGGGGCACCCTGGGGCCTCTACTGCAAGTCCAGGGAGAGTTGTGGACCCCTGGGTAGCTTGCTGGGGTCAGAGGCCCCTAGGTGGAGGCCAAGGGGGCACCCTGGGGCCTCTACTGCAAGTCCAGGGAGAGTTGTGGACCCCTGGGTAGCTTGCTGGGGTCAAAGGCCCCTAGGTGGAAGGCCAGGAGGTAACCTAGGGCCTCTACTGCAAGACCAGGGAAAGAGGTGGACCCCCTGGGTAGCTTGCTGGGGTCAGAGGCCCCTGGGTGGAGGCCAAGGGGTTACCCTGGGGCCTCTACTGCAAGTCCAGGGAGAGTTGTGGACCCCTGGGTAGATTGCTGGGGTCAGAGTGCCCTAAGTGGAGGCCAAGGGGGCACCCTGGGGCCTCTACTGCAAGTCCAGGCAGAGAGGTGGACCCCTGGGTACCTTGCTGGGGTCCTAGTCCCCTAGGTGGAGGGCCAGGGGGCACCCTGGGGCCTATACTTCAAATCAAGGGAGAGAGGTGGACCCCTGGGTAGCTTGCTGGGGTCTTAGGTCCCTAGGTGGAGGGCCAGGGGGCACCCTGGGGCCTATACTGCAAGTCCAGGGAGAGAGGTGGACCCTGGGTAGCTTGCTGGGGTCAGAGGCCCCTAGGTGGAGGGCCAGGGGGCACCCTGGGGCCTCTACTGCAAGTCCAAGGAGAGTTGTGGACCCCTGGGTAGCTTGTTGGGGTCTTAGGCCCCTAGGTGGATGGCCAGTGGGCACCCTTGGGCCTATACTTCAAGTCCAGGGAGAAAGGTGGACCCCTGGGTAGCTTGCTGGGGTCAGAGGCCCCTGGGTAGAGGCCAAGGGGGCACCCTGGGGCCTCTACTGCAAGTCCAGGGAGAGTTGTGGACCCCTGGGTAGCTTGCTGGGGTCAGAGGCCCCTAGGTGGAGGCCAAGGGGTTACCCTGGGGCCTCTACTGCAAGTCCAGGGAGAGTTGTGGTCCCCTGGGTAGCTTGCTGGGGTCAGAGGCCCCTAGGTGGAGGCCAAGGGGGCACCCTGGGGCCTCTACTGCAAGTCCAGGGAGAGTTTTGGACCCCTGGGTAGCTTGCTGGGGTCAGAGGCCCCTAGGTGGAAGCCAAGGGGGCACCCTGGGGCCTGTACTGCAAGTCCAGTGAGAGTTGTGGACCCCTGGGTAGCTTGCTGGGGTCTTAGGCCCCTAGGTGGAGGGCCAGGGGGCACCCTGGGGCCTGTACTGCAAGTCCAGGGAGAGTTGTGGACCCCTGGGTAGCTTGCTGGGGTCAAAGGCCCCTAGGTGGAGGGCCAGGAGGTACCCTAGGGCCTCTACTGCAAGTCCAGGGAAAGAGGTGGACCCCCTGGGTAGCTTGCTGGGGTCAGAGGCCCCTGGGTGGAGGCCAAGGGGGCACCCTGGGGCCTCTACTGCAAGTCCAGGGAGAGTTTTGGACCCTTGGGTAGCTTGCTGGGGTAAGAGGCCCTTAGGTGGAGGCCAAGGGGGCACCCTAGGGCCTCTACTGCCAATCCAGGCAAAGAGGAGGACCCCCAGGGTAGCTTGCTGTGGTCAAAGGCCCCTAGGTGGAGGGCCAGGGGGCACCCTGGGGCCTATCCTCCAAGTCCAGGAAAAGAGGTGGACTACTGGGTAGGTTGCTGGGGTCAAAGACTCCTTTTTGGAGGGCAAGGGGGCACCCTGGGGCCTCTACTGCAAGTCCAGGGAGAGAGGTGGACCCCTGGGTAGCTTGCTGGGGTCAGAGGCCCCTGGGTGGAGGGCCAGTGGGCACCCTTGGGCCTATACTTCAAGTCCAGGGAGAAAGGTGGACCCCTGGGTAGCTTGTTGGGGTCTTAGGCCCCTAGGTGGATGGCCAGTGGGCACCCTTGGGACTATACTTCAAGTCCAGGGAGAAAGGCGGACCCCTTGGTAGCTTGCTGGGGTCAGAGGCCCCTGGGTGGAGGCCAAGGGGGCACCCTGGGGCCTCTACTGCAAGTCCAGGGAGAGTTGTGGGCCCCTGGGTAGCTTGCTGGGGTCAGAGGCCCCTAGGTGGAGGCCAAGGGGGCACCCTGGGGCCTCTACTGCAAGTCCAGGGAGAGTTGTGGACCCCTGGGTAGCTTGCTGGGGTCAAAGGCCCCTAGGTGGAGGGCCAGAAGGTACCCTAGGGCCTCTACTGCAAGTCCAGGGAAAGAGGTGGACCCCCTGGGTAGCTTGCTGGGGTCAGAGGCCCCTGAGTGGAGGCCAAGGGGGTACCCTGGGGCCTCTACTGCAAGTCCAGGGAGAGTTGTGGTCCCCTGGGTAGCTTGCTGGGGTCAGAGGCCCCTAGGTGAAGGCCAAGGGGGCAGCCTGGGGCCTGTACTGCAAGTCCAGGGAGAGTTGTGGACCCCTGGGTAGCTTGCTGGGGTCAAAGGCCCCTAAGTGGAGGGCCAGGAGGTACCCTAGGGCCTCTACTGCAAGTCCAGGGAAAGAGGTGGACCCCCTGGGTAGCTTGCTGGGGTCAGAGGCCCCTGGGTGGAGGCCAAGGGGGCACCCTGGGGCCTCTACTGCAAGTCCAGGGAGAGTTTTGAACCCCTGGGTAGCTTGCTGGGGTCAGAGTCCCCTAGGTGGAAGCCAAGGGGGCATCCTGGGGCCTCTACTGCAAGTCCAGGGAGAGTTGTGGACCCCTGGGTAGCTTGCTGGGGTCTTAGGCCCCTAGGTGGAGGGCCAGGAGGCACCCTGAGGCCTATACTTCAAGTCCAGGGAGAAAGGTGGACCCCTGGGTAGCTTGCTGGGGTCAGAGGCCCCTGGGTGGAGGCCAAGGGGGCACCCTTGGGCCTCTACTGCAAGTCAAGGGAGAGTTGTGGACCCCTGGGTAGCTTGCTGGGGTCAGAGGCCCCTAGGTGGAGGGCCAGGAGGTACCCCAGAGCCTCTACTGCAAGTCCAGGGAGAGAGGTGGACCCCTGGGTAGCTTGCTGGGGTCAGAGGCCCCTAGGTGGAGGGCCAGGGGGCACCCTGGGGCCTATACTTCAAGTCAAGGGAGAGAGGTGGACCCCTGGGTAGCTTGCTGGGGTCTTAGGTCCCTAGGTGGAGGGCCAGGGGGCACCCTGGGGCCTATACTGCAAGTCCAGGGAGAGAGGTGGACCCCTGGGTAGCTTGCTGGGGTCAGTGGCCCCTAGGTGGAGGGCCAGGGGGCACCCTGGGGCCTCTACTGCAAGTCCAGGGAGAGTTGTGGACCCCTGGGTAGCTTGTTGGGGTCTTAGGCCCCTAGGTGGATGGCCAGTGGGCACCCTTGGGCCTATACTTCAAGTCCAGGGAGAAAGGTGGACCCCTGGGTAGCTTACTGGGGTCAGAGGCCCCAGGGTGGAGGCCAAGGGGGCACCCTGGGGCCTCTACTGCAAGTCCAGGGAGAGTTGTGGACCCCTGGGTAGCTTGTTGTGGTCAAAGGCCCCTAGGTGGAGGGCCAGGGGGCACCCTGGGGCCTATCCTCCAAGTCCAGGGAAAGAGGTGGACTACTGGGTAGTTTGCTGGGGTCAAAGACTCCTTTTTGGAGGGCAAGGGGGCACCCTGGGGCCTCTACTGCAAGTCCAGGGAGAGAGGTGGACCCCTGGGTAGCTTTCTGGGGTCCTAGGCCCCTAGATGGAGGGCCAGGTGGCCTTCTTGGGCCTCTACTGCAAGTCCAGGGAGCAAGGCGGACCCCTGGATAGCTTCCTGGGGTCAAAGGCCACTAGGTTGAGGGCCAGGAGGCACCCTGGGGCGTCTACTGCATGTCTAGGGTGAGAGGTGGACCCCTGGGTAGCTTGCTGGGGTCTTAGGCCCCTAGGTGGAGGGCCAGGGGGAATCCTGGGGCCTCTACTGCAAGTCCAGGGAGAGTTGTGGACCCCTGGGTAGCTTGTTGGGGTCTTAGGCCCCTAGGTGGAGGGCCAGAGGGCACCCTTGGGCCTATACTTCAAGTCCAGGGAGAAAGGTGGACCCCTGGGTAGCTTGCTGGGGTCAGAGGCCCCTGGATGGAGGCCAAGGGGGCACCCTGTGGCCTCTACTGCAAGTCCAGGGAGAGTTGTGGACCCCTGGGTAGCTTGCTGGGGTCAGAGGCCCCTAGGTGGAGGCCAAGGGGGCACCCTGGGGCCTCTACTTCAAGTCCAGGCAGAGAGGTGGACCCCTGGGTAGCTTGCTGGGGTCCTAGTCCCCTAGGTGGAGGGCCAGGGGGCACCCTGGGGCCTATACTTCAAGTCAAGGGAGAGAGGTGGACCCCTGGGTAGCTTGCTGGGGTCTTAGGTCCCTAGGTGGAGGGCCAGGGGGCACCCTGGGGCCTATACTGCAAGTCCAGGGAGAGAGGTGGACCCCTGGGTAGCTTGCTGGGGTCAGAGGCCCCTAGGTGGAGGGCCAGGGGGCACCCTGGGGCCTCTACTGCAAGTCCAGGGGAAGTTTTGGACCCCTGGGTAGCTTGCTGGGGTCAGAGGCCCCTAGGTGGAGGGCCAGGGGGCACAATGGGGCCTCTACTGCAAGTACAGGGAGAGTTGTGGACCCCTGGGTAGCTTGCTGGGGTCTTAGGCCCCTAGGTGGAGGGCCAGGGGGCACCCTGAGGCCTATACTTCAAGTCCAGGGAGAAAGGTGGACCCCTGGGTAGCTTGCTGGGGTCGGAATCCCCTGGGTGGAGGCCAATGGGGCACCCTGGGGCCTCTACTGCAAGTCCAGGGAGAGTTGAGGACCCCTGGGTAGCTTGCTGGGGTCAGAGGCCCCTAGGTGGAGGGCCAGGAGGTACCCTAGGGCCTCTACTGCAAGTCCAGGGAGAGAGCTGGACCCCTGGGTAGCTTGCTGGGGTCAGAGGCCCCTAGGTGGAGGGCAAGGGGGCACCCTGGGGCCTCTACTGCAAGTCCAGGCAGAGAGGTGGACCCCTGGGTAGCTAACTGGGGTCCTAGTCTCCTAGGTGGAGGGCCAGGGGGCACCCTGGGGCCTATACTTCAGGTCAAGGGAGAGAGGTTGACCCCTGGGCAGCTTGCTGGGGTCTTAGGCCATTAGGTGGAGGGCCAGGGGGCACCCTGGGGCCTCTACTGCAAGTCCAGGGAGAGTTGTGGACCCCTGGGTAGCTTATTGGGGTCTTAGGCCCCTAGGTGGAGGGCCAGTGGGCACCCTTGGGCCTATACTTCAAGTCCAGGGAGAGTTGTGGACCCCTGGGTAGCTTGTTGGGGTCTTAGGCCCCTAGGTGGAGGGCCAGTGGGCACCCTTGGGCCTATACTTCAAGTCCAGGGAGAAAGGTGGACCCCTGGGTAGCTTGCTGGGGTCTTAGGTCCCTAGGTGGAGGGCCAGGGGGCACCCTGGGGCCTTTACTGCAAGTCCAGGGAGAGAGGTGGACCCCTGGGTAGCTTGCTGGGGTCAGAGGCCCCTAGGTGGAGGGCCAGGGGGCACCCTGGGGCCTCTACTGCAAGTCCAGGGAGAGTTGTGGACCCCTGGGTAGCTTGTTGGGGTCTTAGGCCCCTAAGTGGATGGACAGTGGGCACCCTTGGGCCTATACTTCAAGTCCAGGGAGAAAGGTGGACCCCTGGGTAGCTTGCTGGGGTCAGAGGCCCCTGGGTGGAGGGCCAGTGGGCACCCTTGGGCCTATACTTCAAGTCCAGGGAGAAAGATGGACCCCTGGGTAGCTTGTTGGGGTCTTAGGCCCCTAGGTGGATGGCCAGTGGGCACCCTTGGGCCTATACTTCAAGTCCAGGGAGAAAGGCGGACCCCTTGGTAGCTTGCTGGGGTCAGAGGCCCCTGGGTGGAGGCCAAGGGGGCACCCTGGGGCCTCTACTGCAAGTCCAGGGAGAGTTGTGGGCCCCTGGGTAGCTTGCTGGGGTCAGAGGCCCCTAGGTGGAGGCCAAGGGGGCACCCTGGGGCCTCTACTGCAAGTCCAGGGAGAGTTGTGGACCCCTGGGTAGCTTGCTGGGGTCAAAGGCCCCTAGGTGGAGGGCCAGAAGGTACCCTAGGGCCTCTACTGCAAGTCCAGGGAAAGAGGTGGACCCCCTGGGTAGCTTGCTGGGGTCAGAGGCCCCTGAGTGGAGGCCAAGGGGGTACCCTGGGGCCTCTACTGCAAGTCCAGGGAGAGTTGTGGTCCCCTGGGTAGCTTGCTGGGGTCAGAGGCCCCTAGGTGGAGGCCAAGGGGGCACCCTGGGGCCTGTACTGCAAGTCCAGGGAGAGTTGTGGACCCCTGGGTAGCTTGCCGGGGTCAAAGGCCCCTAAGTGGAGGGCCAGGAGGTACCCTAGGGCCTCTACTGCAAGTCCAGGGAAAGAGGTGGACCCCCTGGGTAGCTTGGTGGGGTCAGAGGCCCCTGGGTGGAGGCCAAGGGGGCACCCTGGGGCCTCCACTGCAAGTCCAGGGAGAGTTTTGAACCCCTGGGTAGCTTGCTGGGGTCAGAGTCCCCTAGGTGGAAGCCAAGGGGGCATCCTGGGGCCTCTACTGCAAGTCCAGGGAGAGTTGTGGACCCCTGGGTAGCTTGCTGGGGTCTTAGGCCCCTAGGTGGAGGGCCAGGAGGCACCCTGAGGCCTATACTTCAAGTCCAGGGAGAAATGTGGACCCCTGGGTAGCTTGCTGGGGTCAGAGGCCCCTGGGTGGAGGCCAAGGGGGCACCCTTGGGCCTCTACTGCAAGTCCAGGGAGAGTTGTGGACCCCTGGGTAGCTTGCTGGGGTCAAAGGCCCCTAGGTGGAGGGCCAGGAGGTACCCCAGGGCCTCTACTGCAAGTCCAGTGAGAGAGGTGGACCCCTGGGTAGCTTGCTGGGGTCAGAGGCCCCTAGGTGGAGGGCCAGGGGGCACCCTGGGGCCAATACTTCAAGTCAAGGGAGAGAGGTGGACCGCTGGGTAGCTTGCTGGGGTCTTAGGTCCCTAGGTGGAGGGCCAGGGGGCACCCTGGGGCCTATACTGCAAGTCCAGGGAGAGAGGTGGACCCCTGGGTAGCTTGCTGGGGTCAGTGGCCCCTAGGTGGAGGGCCAGGGGGCACCCTGGGGCCTCTACTGCAAGTCCAAGGAGAGTTGTGGACCCCTGGGTAGCTTGTTGGGGTCTTAGGCCCCTAGGTGGATGGCCAGTGGGCACCCTTGGGCCTATACTTCAAGTCCAGGGAGAAAGGTGGACCCCTGGGTAGCTTACTGGGGTCAGAGGCCCCAGGGTGGAGGCCAAGGGGGCACCCTGGGGCCTCTACTGCAAGTCCAGGGAGAGAGGTGGACCCCTGGGTAGCTTTCTGGGGTCCTAGGCCCCTAGATGGAGGGCCAGGTGGCCTTCTTGGGCCTCTACTGCAAGTCCAGGGAGCAAGGTGGACCCCTGGATAGCTTCCTGGGGTCAAAGGCCACTAGGTTGAGGGCCAGGAGGCACCCTGGGGCGTCTACTGCATGTCTAGGGAGAGAGGTGGACCCCTGGGTAGCTTGCTGGGGTCTTAGGCCCCTAGGTGGAGGGCCAGGGGGAATCCTGGGGCCTCTACTGCAAGTCCAGGGAGAGTTGTGGACCCCTGGGTAGCTTGTTGGGGTCTTAGGCCCCTAGGTGGAGGGCCAGAGGGCACCCTTGGGCCTATACTTCAAGTCCAGGGAGAAAGGTGGACCCCTGGGTAGCTTGCTGGGGTCAGAGGCCCCTGGGTGGAGGCCAAGGGGGCACCCTGCGGCCTCTACTGCAAGTCCAGGGAGAGTTGTGGACCCCTGGGTAGCTTGCTGGGGTCAGAGGCCCCTAGGTGGAGGCCAAGGGGGCACCCTGGGGCCTCTACTTCAAGTCCAGGCAGAGAGGTGGACCCCTGGGTAGCTTGCTGGGGTCCTAGTCCCCTAGGTGGAGGGCCAGGGGGCACCCTGGGGCCTATACTTCAAGTCAAGGGAGAGAGGTGGACCCCTGGGTAGCTTGCTGGGGTCTTAGGTCCCTAGGTGGAGGGCCAGGGGGCACCCTGGGGCCTATACTGCAAGTCCAGGGAGAGAGGTGGACCCCTGGGTAGCTTGCTGGGGTCAGAGGCCCCTAGGTGGAGGGCCAGGGGGCACCCTGGGGCCTCTACTGCAAGTCCAGGGGAAGTTTTGGACCCCTGGGTAGCTTGCTGGGGTCAGAGGCCCCTAGGTGGAAGGCCAGGGGGCACAATGGGGCCTCTACTGCAAGTACAGGGAGAGTTGTGGACCCCTGGGTAGCTTGCTGGGGTCTTAGGCCCCTAGGTGGAGGGCCAGGGGGCACCCTGAGGCCTATACTTCAAGTCCAGGGAGAAAGGTGGACCCCTGGGTAGCTTACTGGGGTCGGAATCCCCTGGGTGGAGGCCAATGGGGCACCCTGGGGCCTCTACTGCAAGTCCAGGGAGAGTTGAGGACCCCTGGGTAGCTTGCTGGGGTCAGAAGCCCCTAGGTGGAGGGCCAGGAGGTACCCTAGGGCCTCTACTGCAAGTCCAGGGAAAGAGGTGGACCCCCTGGGTAGCTTGCTGGGGTCAGAGGCCCCTGAGTGGAGGCCAAGGGGGTACCCTGGGGCCTCTACTGCAAGTCCAGGGAGAGTTGTGGTCCCCTGGGTAGCTTGCTGGGGTCAGAGGCCCCTAGGTGGAGGCCAAGGGGGCACCCTGGGGCCTGTACTGCAAGTCCAGGAAGAGTTGTGGACCCCTGGGTAGCTTGCCGGGGTCAAAGGCCCCTAAGTGGAGGGCCAGGAGGTACCCTAGGGCCTCTACTGCAAGTCCAGGGAAAGAGGTGGACCCCCTGGGTAGCTTGCTGGGGTCAGAGGCCCCTGGGTGGAGGCCAAGGGGGCACCCTGGGGCCTCCACTGCAAGTCCAGGGAGAGTTTTGAACCCCTGGGTAGCTTGCTGGGGTCAGAGTCCCCTAGGTGGAAGCCAAGGGGGCATCCTGGGGCCTCTACTGCAAGTCCAGGGAGAGTTGTGGATCCCTGGGTAGCTTGCTGGGGTCTTAGGCCCCTAGGTGGAGGGCCAGGAGGCACCCTGAGGCCTATACTTCAAGTCCAGGGAGAAATGTGGACCCCTGGGTAGCTTGCTGGGGTCAGAGGCCCCTGGGTGGAGGCCAAGGGGGCACCCTTGGGCCTCTACTGCAAGTCCAGGGAGAGTTGTGGACCCCTGGGTAGCTTGCTGGGGTCAAAGGCCCCTAGGTGGAGGGCCAGGAGGTACCCCAGGGCCTCTACTGCAAGTCCAGTGAGAGAGGTGGACCCCTGGGTAGCTTGCTGGGGTCAGAGGCCCCTAGGTGGAGGGCCAGGGGGCACCCTGGGGCCAATACTTCAAGTCAAGGGAGAGAGGTGGACCCCTGGGTAGCTTGCTGGGGTCTTAGGTCCCTAGGTGGAGGGCCAGGGGGCACCCTGGGGCCTATACTGCAAGTCCAGGGAGAGAGGTGGACCCCTGGGTAGCTTGCTGGGGTCAGTGGCCCCTAGGTGGAGGGCCAGGGGGCACCCTGGGGCCTCTACTGCAAGTCCAGGGAGAGTTGTGGACCCCTGGGTAGCTTGTTAGGGTCTTAGGCCCCTAGGTGGATGGCCAGTGGGCACCCTTGGGCCTATACTTCAAGTCCAGGGAGAAAGGTGGACCCCTGGGTAGCTTACTGGGGTCAGAGGCCCCAGGGTGGAGGCCAAGGGGGCACCCTGGGGCCTCTACTGCAAGTCCAGGGAGAGTTGTGGACCCCTGGGTAGCTTGTTGTGGTCAAAGGCCCCTAGGTGGAGGGCCAGGGGGCACCCTGGGGCCTATCCTCCAAGTCCAGGGAAAGAGGTGGACTACTGGGTAGGTTGCTGGGGTCAAAGACTCCTTTTTGGAGGGCAAGGGGGCACCCTGGGGCCTCTACTGCAAGTCCAGGGAGAGAGGTGGACCCCTGGGTAGCTTTCTGGGGTCCTAGGCCCCTAGATGGAGGGCCAGGTGGCCTTCTTGGGCCTCTACTGCAAGTCCAGGGAGCAAGGTGGACCCCTGGATAGCTTCCTGGGGTCAAAGGCCACTAGGTTGAGGGCCAGGAGGCACCCTGGGGCGTCTACTGCATGTCTAGGGAGAGAGGTGGACCCCTGGGTAGCTTGCTGGGGTCTTAGGCCCCTAGGTGGAGGGCCAGGGGGAATCCTGGGGCCTCTACTGCAAGTCCAGGGAGAGTTGTGGACCCCTGGGTAGCTTGTTGGGGTCTTAGGCCCCTAGGTGGAGGGCCAGAGGGCACCCTTGGGCCTATACTTCAAGACCAG
Source organism: Danio rerio (assembly GCF_049306965.1). NCBI lineage: Eukaryota > Metazoa > Chordata > Actinopteri > Cypriniformes > Danionidae > Danio > Danio rerio. The sequence continues at coordinate 18,852,558 of NC_133195.1, read as the reverse complement.
GGAGAAAGGTGGACCCCTGGGTAGCTTGCTGGGGTCAGAGGCCCCTGGGTGGAGGCCAAGGGGGCACCCTGGGGCCTCTACTGCAAGTCCAGGGAGAGTTGTGGACCCCTGGGTAGCTTGTTAGGGTCTTAGGCCCCTAGGTGGATGGCCAGTGGGCACCCTTGGGCCTATACTTCAAGTCCAGGGAGAAAGGTGGACCCCTGGGTAGCTTACTGGGGTCAGAGGCCCCAGGGTGGAGGCCAAGGGGGCACCCTGGGGCCTCTACTGCAAGTCCAGGGAGAGTTGTGGACCCCTGGGTAGCTTGTTGTGGTCAAAGGCCCCTAGGTGGAGGGCCAGGGGGCACCCTGGGGCCTATCCTCCAAGTCCAGGGAAAGAGGTGGACTACTGGGTAGGTTGCTGGGGTCAAAGACTCCTTTTTGGAGGGCAAGGGGGCACCCTGGGGCCTCTACTGCAAGTCCAGGGAGAGAGGTGGACCCCTGGGTAGCTTTCTGGGGTCCTAGGCCCCTAGATGGAGGGCCAGGTGGCCTTCTTGGGCCTCTACTGCAAGTCCAGGGAGCAAGGTGGACCCCTGGATAGCTTCCTGGGGTCAAAGGCCACTAGGTTGAGGGCCAGGAGGCACCCTGGGGCGTCTACTGCATGTCTAGGGAGAGAGGTGGACCCCTGGGTAGCTTGCTGGGGTCTTAGGCCCCTAGGTGGAGGGCCAGGGGAATCCTGGGGCCTCTACTGCAAGTCCAGGGAGAGTTGTGGACCCCTGGGTAGCTTGTTGGGGTCTTAGGCCCCTAGGTGGAGGGCCAGAGGGCACCCTTGGGCCTATACTTCAAGACCAGGGAGAAAGGTGGACCCCTGGGTAGCTTGCTGGGGTCAGAGGCCCCTGGGTGGAGGCCAAGGGGGCACCCTGCGGCCTCTACTGCAAGTCCAGGGAGAGTTGTGGACCCCTGGGTAGCTTGCTGGGGTCAGAGGCCCCTAGGTGGAGGCCAAGGGGGCACCCTGGGGCCTCTACTTCAAGTCCAGGCAGAGAGGTGGACCCCTGGGTAGCTTGCTGGGGTCCTAGTCCCCTAGGTGGAGGGCCAGGGGGCACCCTGGGGCCTATACTTCAAGTCAAGGGAGAGAGGTGGACCCCTGGGTAGCTTGCTGGGGTCTTAGGTCCCTAGGTGGAGGGCCAGGGGGCACCCTGGGGCCTATACTGCAAGTCCAGGGAGAGAGGTGGACCCCTGGGTAGCTTGCTGGGGTCAGAGGCCCCTAGGTGGAGGGCCAGGGGGCACCCTGGGGCCTCTACTGCAAGTCCAGGGGAAGTTTTGGACCCCTGGGTAGGTTGCTGGGGTCAGAGGCCCCTAGGTGGAAGGCCAGGGGGCACAATGGGGGCTCTACTGCAAGTACAGGGAGAGTTGTGGACCCCTGGGTAGCTTGCTGGGGGTCTTAGGCCCCTAGGTGGAGGGCCAGGGGGCACCCTGAGGCCTATACTTCAAGTCCAGGGAGAAAGGTGGACCCCTGGGTAGCTTACTGGGGTCGGAATCCCCTGGGTGGAGGCCAATGGGGCACCCTGGGGCCTCTACTGCAAGTCCAGGGAGAGTTGAGGACCCCTGGGTAGCTTGCTGGGGTCAGAAGCCCCTAGGTGGAGGGCCAGGAGGTACCCTAGGGCCTCTACTGCAAGTCCAGGGAGAGAGCTAGACCCCTGGGTAGCTTGCTGGGGTCAGAGGCCCCTAGGTGGAGGGCAAGGGGGCACCCTGGGGCCTCTACTGCAAGTCCAGGCAGAGAGGTGGACCCCTGGGTAGCTAGCTGGGGTCCTAGTCTCCTAGGTGGAGGGCCAGGGGCACCCTGGGGCCTATACTTCAAGTCAAGGGAGAGAGGTGGACCCCTGGGTAGCTTGCTGGGGTCTTAGGCCCCTAGGTGGAGGGCCAGGGGGCACCCTGGGGCCTCTACTGTAAGTCCAGGGAGAGTTGTGGACCCTTGGGTTGCTTGTTGGGGTCTTAGGCCCTTGGTGGAGGGCCAGTGGGCACCCTTGGGCCTATACTTCAAGTCCAGGGAGAAAGGTGGACGCCTGGGTAGCTTGCTGGTATTCAGAGGCCCCTGGGTGGAGGCCAAGGGGGCACCCTGGGGCCTCAACTGCAAGTCCAGGGAGAGTTGTGGACCCCTGGGTAACTTGCTGGGGTCAGAGGCCCCTAGGTGGAGGCCAAGGGGGCACCCTGGGGCCTCTACTGCAAGTCCAGGCATGTAGGCGGACCCCTGGGTAGCTTGCTGGGGTCCTAGTCCCCTAGGTGGAGGGCCAGGGGGAACCATGGGGCCTATACTTCAAGTCAAGGGAGAGAGGTGTACCCCTGGGTAGCTTGCTGGGGTCTTAGGTCCCTAGGTGGAGGGCCAGAGGGCACCCTGGAGCCTATACTGCAAGTCCAGGGAGAGAGGTTGACCCCTGGGTAGCTTGCTGGGGTCAGAGGCCCCTAGGTGGAGGGCCAGGGAACACCCTGGGGCCTCTACTGCAAGTCCAGGGAGAGTTGTGGACCCCTGGGTAGCTTGTTGGGGTCTTAGGCCCCTATGTGGATGGCCAGTGGGCACCCTTGGGCCTATACTTCAAGTCCAGGGAGAAAGGTGGACCCCTGGGTAGCTTGCTGGGGTCAGAGGCCCCTGGGTGGAGGCCAAGGGGGCACCCTGGGGCCTCTACTGCAAGTCCAGGGAGAGTTGTGGACCCCTGGGTAGCTTGCTGGGGTCAGAGGCCCCTAGGTGGAGGCCAAGGGGGCACCCTGGGGCCTCTACTGCAAGTCCAGGGAGAGTTGTGGACCCCTGGGTAGCTTGCTGGGGTCAAAGGCCCCTAGGTGGAGGGCCAGGAGGTAACCTAGGGCCTCTACTGCAAGACCAGGGAAAGAGGTGGACCCCCTGGGTAGCTTGCTGGGGTCAGAGGCCCCTGGGTGGAGGCCAAGGGGTTACCCTGGGGCCTCTACTGCAAGTCCAGGGAGAGTTGTGGACCCCTGGGTAGCTTGTTGGGGTCTTAGGCCCCTAGGTGGAGGGCCAGTGGGCACCCTTGGGCCTATACTTCAAGTCCAGGGAGAAAGGTGGACCCCTGGGTAGCTTGCTGGGGTCTTAGGTCCCTAGGTGGAGGGCCAGGGGGCACCCTGGGGCCTATACTGCAAGTCCAGGGAGAGAGGTGGACCCCTGGGTAGCTTGCTGGGGTCAGAGGCCCCTAGGTGGAGGGCCAGGGGGCACCCTGGGGCCTCTACTGCAAGTCCAGGGAGAGTTGTGGACCCCTGGGTAGCTTGTTGGGGTCTTAGGCCCCTAAGTGGATGGCCAGTGGGCACCCTTGGGCCTATACTTCAAGTCCAGGGAGAAAGGTGGACCCCTGGGTAGCTTGCTGGGGTCAGAGGCCCCTGGGTGGAGGGCCAGTGGGCACCCTTGGGCCTATACTTCAAGTCCAGGGAGAAAGGTGGACCCCTGGGTAGCTTGTTGGGGTCTTAGGCCCCTAGGTGGATGGCCAGTGGGCACCCTTGGGCCTATACTTCAAGTCCAGGGAGAAAGGCGGACCCCTTGGTAGCTTGCTGGGGTCAGAGGCCCCTGGGTGGAGGCCAAGGGGGCACCCTGGGGCCTCTACTGCAAGTCCAGGGAGAGTTGTGGGCCCCTGGGTAGCTTGCTGGGGTCAGAGGCCCCTAGGTGGAGGCCAAGGGGGCACCCTGGGGCCTCTACTGCAAGTCCAGGGAGAGTTGTGGACCCCTGGGTAGCTTGCTGGGGTCAAAGGCCCCTAGGTGGAGGGCCAGAAGGTACCCTAGGGCCTCTACTGCAAGTCCAGGGAAAGAGGTGGACCCCCTGGGTAGCTTGCTGGGGTCAGAGGCCCCTGAGTGGAGGCCAAGGGGGTACCCTGGGGCCTCTACTGCAAGTCCAGGGAGAGTTGTGGTCCCCTGGGTAGCTTGCTGGGGTCAGAGGCCCCTAGGTGAAGGCCAAGGGGGCACCCTGGGGCCTGTACTGCAAGTCCAGGGAGAGTTGTGGACCCCTGGGTAGCTTGCTGGGGTCAAAGGCCCCTAAGTGGAGGGCCAGGAGGTACCCTAGGGCCTCTACTGCAAGTCCAGGGAAAGAGGTGGACCCCCTGGGTAGCTTGCTGGGGTCAGAGGCCCCTGGGTGGAGGCCAAGGGGGCACCCTGGGGCCTCTACTGCAAGTCCAGGGAGAGTTTTGAACCCCTGGGTAGCTTGCTGGGGTCAGAGTCCCCTAGGTGGAAGCCAAGGGGGCATCCTGGGGCCTCTACTGCAAGTCCAGGGAGAGTTGTGGACCCCTGGGTAGCTTGCTGGGGTCTTAGGCCCCTAGGTGGAGGGCCAGGAGGTACCCCAGGGCCTCTACTGCAAGTCCAGGGAGAGAGGTGGACCCCTGGGTAGCTTGCTGGGGTCAGAGGCCCCTAGGTGGAAGGCCAGGGGGCACCCTGGGGCCTATACTTCAAGTCAAGGAAGAGAGAGGTGGACCCCTGGGTAGCTTGCTGGGTTCTTAGGTCCCTAAGTGGAGGGCCAGGGGGCACCCTGGGGCCTATACTGCAAGTCCAGGGAGAGAGGTGGACCCCTGGGTAGCTTGCTGGGGTCAGTGGCCCCTAGGTGGAGGGCCAAGGGGCACCCTGGGGCCTCTACTGCAAGTCCAGGGAGAGTTGTGGACCCCTGGGTAGCTTGTTGTGGTCTTAGGCCCCTAGGTGGATGGCCAGTGGGCACCCTTGGGCCTATACTTCAAGTCCAGGGAGAAAGGTGGACCCCTGGGTAGCTTACTGGGGTCAGAGGCCCCAGGGTGGAGGCCAAGGGGGCACCCTGGGGCCTCTACTGCAAGTCCAGGGAGAGTTGTGGACCCCTGGGTAGCTTGTTGTGGTCAAAGGCCCCTACGTGGAGGGCCAGGGGGCACAATGGGGCCTCTACTGCAAGTACAGGGAGAGTTGTGGACCCCTGGGTAGCTTGCTGGGGTCTTAGGCCCCTAGGTGGAGGGCCAGGGGGCACCCGGAGGCCTATACTTCAAGTCCAGGGAGTATGGTGGACCCCTGGGTAGCTTGCTGGGGTCGGAAGCCCCTGGGTGGAGGGCCAGGGGGCACCCTGGGGCCTTTCCTCCAAGTCCAGGGAAAGAGGTGGACCACTGGGTAGGTTGCTGGGGTCAAAGACTCCTTTTTGGAGGGCAAGGGGGCACCCTGGGGCCTCTACTGCAAGTCCATGGAGAGAGGTGGTCCCCTGGGTAGCTTTCTGGCGTCCTAGGCCCCTAGATGGAGGGCCAGGTGGCCTTCTTGGGCCTCTACTGCAAGTCCAGGGAGCAAGGTGGACCCCTGGATAGCTTCCTGGGGTCAAAGGAAACTAGGTTGAGGGCCAGGAGGCACCCTGGGGCGTCTACTGCATGTCTAGGGAGAGAGTGGACCCCTGGGTAGCTTGCTGGGGTCTTAGGCCCCTAGGTGGAGGGCCAGGGGGAACCCTGGGGCCTCTACTGCAAGTCCAGGGAGAGTTGTGGACCCCTGGGTAGCTTGCTGGGGTCTTAGGCCCCTAGGTGGAGGGCCAGTGGGCACCCTGAGGCCTATACTTCAAGTCCAGGGAGAAAGGTGGACCCCTGGGTAGCTTGCTGGGGTCAGAGGCCCCTGGGTGGAGGCCAAGGGGGCACCCTGGGGCCTCTACTGCAAAACCAGGGAGAGTTGTGGACCTCTGGGTAGCTTGCTGGGGTCAGAGGCCCCTACGTGGAGGGCCAGGGGGTACCCTAGGGCCTCTACTGCAAGTCCAGGGAGAGAGGTGGACCCCTGGGTAGCTTGCTGGGGTCAGAGGTCCCTGGGTGGAGGGCAAGGGGGCACCCTGGGGCCTCTACTGCAAGTCCAGGCAGAGAGGTGGACCCCTGGGTAGCTAGCTGGGGTCCTAGTCCCCTAGGTGGAGGGCCAGGGGGCACCCTGGGGCCTATACTTCAAGTCAAGGGAGAGAGGTTGACCCCTGGGTAGCTTGCTGGGGTCTTAGGCCCCTAGGTGGAGGGCCAGGGGGCACCCTGGGGCCTCTACTGCAAGTCCAGGGAGAGTTGTGGACCCCTGGGTAGCTTGTTGGGGTCTTAGGCCCCTAGGTGGAGGGCCAGTGGGCACCCTTGGGCCTATACTTCAAGTCCAGGGAGAAAGGTGGACCCCTGGGTAGCTTGCTGGGGTCTTAGGTCCCTAGGTGAAGGGCCAGGGGGCACCCTGGGGCCTATACTGCAAGTCCAGGGAGAGAGGTGGACCCCTGGGTAGCTTGCTGGGGTCAGAGGCCCCTAGGTGGAGGGCCAGGGGGCACCCTGGGGCCTCTACTGCAAGTCCAGGGAGAGTTGTGGACCCCTGGGTAGCTTGTTGGGGTCTTAGGCCCCTAAGTGGATGGCCAGTGGGCACCCTTGGGCCTATACTTCAAGTCCAGGGAGAAAGGTGGACCCCTGGGTAGCTTGCTGGGGTCAGAGGCCCCTGGGTGGAGGGCCAGTGGGCACCCTTGGGCCTATACTTCAAGTCCAGGGAGAAAGGTGGACCCCTGGGTAGCTTGTTGGGGTCTTAGGCCCCTAGGTGGATGGCCAGTGGGCACCCTTGGGCCTATACTTCAAGTCCAGGGAGAAAGGCGGACCCCTTGGTAGCTTGCTGGGGTCAGAGGCCCCTGGGTGGAGGCCAAGGGGGCATCTGGGGCCTCTACTGCAAGTCCAGGGAGAGTTGTGGGCCCCTGGGTAGCTTGCTGGGGTCAGAGGCCCCTAGGTGGAGGCCAAGGGGGCACCCTGGGGCCTCTACTGCAAGTCCAGGGAGAGTTGTGGACCCCTGGGTAGCTTGCTGGGGTCAAAGGCCCCTAGGTGGAGGGCCAGAAGGTACCCTAGGGCCTCTACTGCAAGTCCAGGGAAAGAGGTGGACCCCCTGGGTAGCTTGCTGGGGTCAGAGGCCCCTGAGTGGAGGCCAAGGGGGTACCCTGGGGCCTCTACTGCAAGTCCAGGGAGAGTTGTGGTCCCCTGAGTAGCTTGCTGGGGTCAGAGGCCCCTAGGTGAAGGCCAAGGGGCACCCTGGGGCCTGTACTGCAAGTCCAGGGAGAGTTGTGGACCCCTGGGTAGCTTGCTGGGGTCAAAGGCCCCTAAGTGGAGGGCCAGGAGGTACCCTAGGGCCTCTACTGCAAGTCCAGGGAAAGAGGTGGACCCCCTGGGTAGCTTGCTGGGGTCAGAGGCCCCTGGGTGGAGGCCAAGGGGGCACCCTGGGGCCTCTACTGCAAGTCCAGGGAGAGTTTTGAACCCCTGGGTAGCTTGCTGGGGTCAGAGTCCCCTAGGTGGAAGCCAAGGGGGCATCCTGGGGCCTCTACTGCAAGTCCAGGGAGAGTTGTGGACCCCTGGGTAGCTTGCTGGGGTCTTAGGCCCCTAGGTGGAGGGCCAGGAGGCACCCTGAGGCCTATACTTCAAGTCCAGGGAGAAAGGTGGACCCCTGGGTAGCTTGCTGGGGTCAGAGGCCCCTGGGTGGAGGCCAAGGGGGCACCCTTGGGCCTCTACTGCAAGTCCAGGGAGAGTTGTGGACCCCTGGGTAGCTTGCTGGGGTCAGAGGCCCCTAGGTGGAGGGCCAGGAGGTACCCCAGGGCCTCTACTGCAAGTCCAGGGAGAGAGGTGGACCCCTGGGTAGCTTGCTGGGGTCAGAGGCCCCTAGGTGGAGGGCCAGGGGGCACCCTGGGGCCTATACTTCAAGTCAAGGGAGAGAGGTGGACCCCTGGGTAGCTTGCTGGGGTCTTAGGTCCCTAGGTGGAGGGCCAGGGGGCACCCTGGGGCCTATACTGCAAGTCCAGGGAGAGAGGTGGACCCTGGGTAGCTTGCTGGGGTCAGTGGCCCCTAGGTGGATGGCCAGGGGGCACCCTGGGGCCTCTACTGCAAGTCCAGGGAGAGTTGTGGACCCCTGGGTAGCTTGTTGGGGTCTTAGGCCCCTAGGTGGATGGCCAGTGGGCACCCTTGGGCCTATACTTCAAGTCCAGGGAGAAAGGTGGACCCCTGGGTAGCTTACTGGGGTCAGAGGCCCCAGGGTGGAGGCCAAGGGGGCACCCTGGGGCCTCTACTGCAAGTCCAGGGAGAGTTGTGGACCCCTGGGTAGCTTGTTGTGGTCAAAGGCCCCTAGGTGGAGGGCCAGGGGGCACCCTGGGGCCTATCCTCCAAGTCCAGGGAAAGAGGTGGACTACTGGGTAGGTTGCTGGGGTCAAAGACTCCTTTTTGGAGGGCAAGGGGGCACCCTGGGGCCTCTACTGCAAGTCCAGGGAGAGAGGTGGACCCCTGGGTAGCTTTCTGGGGTCCTAGGCCCCTAGATGGAGGGCCAGGTGGCCTTCTTGGGCCTCTACTGCAAGTCCAGGGAGCAAGGTGGACTCCTGGATAGCTTCCTGGGGTCAAAGGCCACTAGGTGGAGGGCCAGGAGGCACCCTGGGGCGTCTACTGCATGTCTAGGGAGAGAGGTGGACCCCTGGGTAGCTTGCTGGGGTCTTAGGCCCTTAGGTGGAGGGCCAGTGGGAACCCTGGGGCCTCTACTGCAAGTCCAGGGAGAGTTGTGGACCCCTGGGTAGCTTGTTGGGGTCTTAGGCCCCTAGGTGGAGGGCCAGAGGGCACCCTTGGGCCTATACTTCAAGTCCAGGGAGAAAGGTGGACCCCTGGGTAGCTTGCTGGGGTCAGAGGCCCCTGGGTGGAGGCCAAGGGGGCACCCTGCGGCCTCTACTGCAAGTCCAGGGAGAGTTGTGGACCCCTGGGTAGCTTGCTGGGGTCAGAGGCCCCTAGGTGGAGGCCAAGGGGGCACCCTGGGGCCTCTACTTCAAGTCCAGGCAGAGAGGTGGACCCCTGGGTAGCTTGCTGGGGTCCTAGTCCCCTAGGTGGAGGGCCAGGGGGCACCCTGGGGCCTATACTTCAAGTCAAGGGAGAGAGGTGGACCCCTGGGTAGCTTGCTGGGGTCTTAGGTCCCTAGGTGGAGGGCCAGGGGGCACCCTGGGGCCTATACTGCAAGTCCAGGGAGAGAGGTGGACCCCTGGGTAGCTTGCTGGGGTCAGAGGCCCCTAGGTGGAGGGCCAGGGGGCACCCTGGGGCCTCTACTGCAAGTCCAGGGGAAGTTTTGGACCCCTGGGTAGCTTGCTGGGTCAGAGGCCCCTAGGTGGAGGGCCAGGGGGCACAATGGGGCCTCTACTGCAAGTACAGGGAGAGTTGTGGACCCCTGGGTAGCTTGCTGGGGTCTTAGGCCCCTAGGTGGAGGGCCAGGGGGCACCCTTAGGCCTATACTTCAAGTCCAGGGAGAAAGGTGGACCCCTGGGTAGCTTGCTGGGGTCGGAATCCCCTGGGTGGAGGCCAATGGGGCACCCTGGGGCCTCTACTGCAAGTCCAGGGAGAGTTGAGGACCCCTGGGTAGCTTGCTGGGGTCAGAGGCCCCTAGGTGGAGGGCCAGGAGGTACCCTAGGGCCTCTACTGCAAGTCCAGGGAGAGAGCTGGACCCCTGGGTAGCTTGCTGGGGTCAGAGGCCCCTAGGTGGAGGGCAAGGGGGCACCCTGGGGCCTCTACTGCAAGTCCAGGCAGAGAGGTGGACCCCTGGGTAGCTAGCTGGGGTTCTAGTCTCCTAGGTGGAGGGCCAGGGGGCACCCTGGGGCCTATACTTCAAGTCAAGGGAGAGAGGTTGACCCCTGGGTAGCTTGCTGGGGTCTTAGGCCCCTAGGTGGAGGGCCAGGGGGCACCCTGGGGCCTCTACTGCAAGTCCAGGGAGAGTTGTGGACCCCTGGGTAGCTTGCTGGGGTCTTAGGCCCCTAGGTGGAGGGCCAGGAGGCACCCTGAGGCCTATACTTCAAGTCCAGGGAGAAAGGTGGACCCCTGGGTAGCTTGCTGGGGTCAGAGGCCCCTGGGTGGAGGCCAATGGGGCACCCTTGGGCCTCTACTGCAAGTCCAGGGAGAGTTGTGGACCCCTGGGTAGCTTGCTGGGGTCAGAGGCCCCTAGGTGGAGGGCCAGGAGGTACCCCAGGGCCTCTACTGCAAGTCCAGGGAGAGAGGTGGACCCCTGGGTAGCTTGCTGGGGTCAGAGGCCCCTAGGTGGAGGGCCAGGGGGCACCCTGGGGCCTATACTTCAAGTCAAGGGAGAGAGGTGGACCCCTGGGTAGCTTGCTGGGGTCTTAGGTCCCTAGGTGGAGGGCCAGGGGGCACCCTGGGGCCTATACTGCAAGTCCAGGGAGAGAGGTGGACCCCTGGGTAGCTTGCTGGGGTCAGTGGCCCCTAGGTGGAGGGCCAGGGGGCACCCTGGGGCCTATACTGCAAGTCCAGGGAGAGTTGTGGACCCCTGGGTAGCTTGTTGGGGTCTTAGGCCCCAAGGTGGATGGCCAGTGGGCACCCTTGGGCCTATACTTCAAGTCCAGGGAGAAAGGTGGACCCCTGGGTAGCTTACTGGGGTCAGAGGCCCCAGGGTGGAGGCCAAGGGGGCACCCTGGGGCCTCTACTGCAAGTCCAGGGAGAGTTGTGGACCCCTGGGTAGCTTGTTGTGGTCAAAGGCCCCTAGGTGGAGGGCCAGGGGGCACCCTGGGGCCTATCCTCCAAGTCCAGGGAAAGAGGTGGACTACTGGGTAGGTTGCTGGGGTCAAAGACTCCTTTTTGGAGGGCAAGGGGGCACCCTGGGGCCTCTACTGCAAGTCCAGGGAGAGAGGTGGACCCCTGGGTAGCTTTCTGGGGTCCTAGGCCCCTAGATGGAGGGCCAGGTGGCCTTCTTGGGCCTCTACTGCAAGTCCAGGGAGCAAGGTGGACCCCTGGATAGCTTCCTGGGGTCAAACGCCACTAGGTTGAGGGCCAGGAGGCACCCTGGGGCCTCTACTGCAAGTCAAGGGAGAGTTGTGGACCCCTGGGTAGCTTGCTGGGGTCTTAGGTCCCTAGGTGGAGGGCCAGGGGGCACCCTGGGGCCTATACTGCAAGTCCAGGGAGAGAGGTGGACCCCTGGGTAGCTTGCTGGGGTCAGAGGCCCCTAGGTGGAGGGCCAGGGGGCACCCTGGGGCCTCTACTGCAAGTCCAGGGGAAGTTTTGGACCCCTGGGTAGCTTGCTGGGGTCAGAAGCCCCTAGGTGGAGGGCCAGGGGGCACAATGGGGCCTCTACTGCAAGTACAGGGAGAGTTGTGGACCCCTGGGTAGCTTGCTGGGGTCTTAGGCCCCTAGGTGGAGGGCCAGGGGGCACCCTGAGGCCTATACTTCAAGTCCAGGGAGAAAGGTGGACCCCTGGGTAGCTTGCTGGGGTCAGAGGCCCCTAGGTGGAGGGCCAGGGGGCACCCTGGGGCCTCTACTGCAAGTCCAGGGAGAGTTGTGGTCCCCTGGGTAGCTTGTTGGGGTCTTAGGCCCCTAGGTGGATGGCCAGTGGGCACCCTTGGGCCTATACTTCATGTCCAGGGAGAAATGTGGACCCCTGGGTAGCTTGCTGGGGTCAGAGGCCCCTGGGTGGAGGCCAAGGGGGCACCCTGGGGCCTCTACTGCAAGTCCAGGGAGAGTTGTGGACCCCTGGGTAGCTTGCTGGGGTCTTAGGCCCCTAGGTGGAGGGCCAGTGGGCACCCTGAGGCCTATACTTCAAGTCCAGAGAGAAAGGTGGACCCCTGGGTAGCTTGCTGGGGTCAGAGGCCCCTGGGTGGAGGCCAAGGGGACACCCTGGGGCCTCTACTGCAAGTCCAGGGAGAGTTGTGGACCCCTGGGTAGCTTGCTGGGGTCAGAGGCCCCTACGTGGAGGGCCAGGAGGTAGCCTAGGGCCTCTACTGCAAGTCCAGGGAGAGAGGTGGACCCCTGGGTAGCTTGCTGGGGTCAGGGGCCCCTGGGTGGAGGGCAAGGGGGCACCCTGGGGCCTCTACTGCAAGTCCAGGCAGAGAGGTGGACCCCTGGGTAGCTAGCTGGGGTCCTAGTCCCCTAGGTGGAGGGCCAGGGGGCACCCTGGGGCCTATACTTCAAGTCAAGGGAGAGAGGTTGACCCCTGGGTAGCTTGCTGGGGTCTTAGGCCCCTAGGTGGAGGGCCAGGGGGCACCCTGGGGCCTCTACTGCAAGTCCAGGGAGAGTTATGGACCCCTGGGTAGCTTGTTGGGGTCTTAGGCTCCTAGGTGGAGGGCCAGTGGGCACCCTTGGGCCTATACTTCAAGTCCAGGGAGATAGGTGGACCCCTGGGTAGCTTGCTGGGGTCTTAAGTCCCTAGGTGGAGGGCCAGGGGGCACCCTGGGGCCTATACTGCAAGTCCAGGGAGAGAGGTGGACCCCTGGGTAGCTTGCTGGGGTCAGAGGCCCCTAGGTGGAGGGCCAGGGGGCACCCTGGGGCCTCTACTGCAAGTCCAGGGAGAGTTGTGGACCCCTGGGTAGCTTGTTGTGGTCAAAGGCCCCTAGGTGGAGGGCCAGGGGGCACCCTGGGGCCTATCCTCCAAGTCCAGGGAAAGAGGTGGACTACTGGGTAGGTTGCTGGGGTCAAAGACTCCTTTTTGGAGGGCAAGGGGGCACCCTGGGGCCTCTACTGCAAGTACAGGGAGAGAGGTGGACCCCTGGGTAGCTTTCTGGGGTCCTAGGCCCCTAGATGGAGGGCCAGGTGGCCTTCTTGGGCCTCTACTGCAAGTCCAGGGAGCAAGGTGGACTCCTGGATAGCTTCCTGGGGTCAAAGGCCACTAGGTGGAGGGCCAGGAGGCACCCTGGGGCGTCTACTGCATGTCTAGGGAGAGAGGTGGACCCCTGGGTAGCTTGCTGGGGTCTTAGGCCCTTAGGTGGAGGGCCAGTGGGAACCCTGGGGCCTCTACTGCAAGTCCAGGGAGAGTTGTGGACCCCTGGGTAGCTTGTTGGGGTCTTAGGCCCCTAGGTGGAGGGCCAGAGGGCACCCTTGGGCCTATACTTCAAGTCCAGGGAGAAAGGTGGACCCCTGGGTAGCTTGCTGGGGTCAGAGGCCCCTGGGTGGAGGCCAAGGGGGCACCCTGCGGCCTCTACTGCAAGTCCAGGGAGAGTTGTGGACCCCTGGGTAGCTTGCTGGGGTCAGAGGCCCCTAGGTGGAGGCCAAGGCGGCACCCTGGGGCCTCTACTTCAAGTCCAGGCAGAGAGGTGGACCCCTGGGTAGCTTGCTGGGGTCCTAGTCCCCTAGGTGGAGGGCCAGGGGGCACCCTGGGGCCTATACTTCAAGTCAAGGGAGAGAGGTGGACCCCTGGGTAGCTTGCTGGGGTCTTAGGTCCCTAGGTGGAGGGCCAGGGGGCACCCTGGGGCCTATACTGCAAGTCCAGGGAGAGAGGTGGACCCCTGGGTAGCTTGCTGGGGTCAGAGGCCCCTAGGTGGAGGGCCAGGGGGCACCCTGGGGCCTCTACTGCAAGTCCAGGGGAAGTTTTGGACCCCTGGGTAGCTTGCTGGGGTCAGAGGCCCCTAGGTGGAGGGCCAGGGGGCACAATGGGGCCTCTACTGCAAGTACAGGGAGAGTTGTGGACCCCTGGGTAGCTTGCTGGGGTCTTAGGCCCCTAGGTGGAGGGCCAGGGGGCACCCTTAGGCCTATACTTCAAGTCCAGGGAGAAAGGTGGACCCCTGGGTAGCTTGCTGGGGTCGGAATCCCCTGGGTGGAGGCCAATGGGGCACCCTGGGGCCTCTACTGCAAGTCCAGGGAGAGTTGAGGACCCCTGGGTAGCTTGCTGGGGTCAGAGGCCCCTAGGTGGAGGGCCAGGAGGTACCCTAGGGCCTCTACTGCAAGTCCAGGGAGAGAGCTGGACCCCTGGGTAGCTTGCTGGGGTCAGAGGCCCCTAGGTGGAGGGCAAGGGGGCACCCTGGGGCCTCTACTGCAAGTCCAGGCAGAGAGGTGGACCCCTGGGTAGCTAGCTGGGGTTCTAGTCTCCTAGGTGGAGGGCCAGGGGGCACCCTGGGGCCTATACTTCAAGTCAAGGGAGAGAGGTTGACCCCTGGGTAGCTTGCTGGGGTCTTAGGCCCCTAGGTGGAGGGCCAGGGGGCACCCTGGGGCCTCTACTGCAAGTCCAGGGAGAGTTGTGGACCCCTGGGTAGCTTGCTGGGGTCTTAGGCCCCTAGGTGGAGGGCCAGGAGGCACCCTGAGGCCTATACTTCAAGTCCAGGGAGAAAGGTGGACCCCTGGGTAGCTTGCTGGGGTCAGAGGCCCCTGGGTGGAGGCCAAGGGGGCACCCTTGGGCCTCTACTGCAAGTCCAGGGAGAGTTGTGGACCCCTGGGTAGCTTGCTGGGGTCAGAGGCCCCTAGGTGGAGGGCCAGGAGGTACCCCAGGGCCTCTACTGCAAGTCCAGGGAGAGAGGTGGACCCCTGGGTAGCTTGCTGGGGTCAGAGGCCCCTAGGTGGAGGGCCAGGGGGCACCCTGGGGCCTATACTTCAAGTCAAGGGAGAGAGGTGGACCCCTGGGTAGCTTGCTGGGGTCTTAGGTCCCTAGGTGGAGGGCCAGGGGGCACCCTGGGGCCTATACTGCAAGTCCAGGGAGAGAGGTGGACCCCTGGGTAGCTTGCTGGGGTCAGTGGCCCCTAGGTGGAGGGCCAGGGGGCACCCTGGGGCCTCTACTGCAAGTCCAGGGAGAGTTGTGGACCCCTGGGTAGCTTGTTGGGGTCTTAGGCCCCAAGGTGGATGGCCAGTGGGCACCCTTGGGCCTATACTTCAAGTCCAGGGAGAAAGGTGGACCCCTGGGTAGCTTACTGGGGTCAGAGGCCCCAGGGTGGAGGCCAAGGGGGCACCCTGGGGCCTCTACTGCAAGTCCAGGGAGAGTTGTGGACCCCTGGGTAGCTTGTTGTGGTCAAAGGCCCCTAGGTGGAGGGCCAGGGGGCACCCTGGGGCCTATCCTCCAAGTCCAGGGAAAGAGGTGGACTACTGGGTAGGTTGCTGGGGTCAAAGACTCCTTTTTGGAGGGCAAGGGGGCACCCTGGGGCCTCTACTGCAAGTCCAGGGAGAGAGGTGGACCCCTGGGTAGCTTTCTGGGGTCCTAGGCCCCTAGATGGAGGGCCAGGTGGCCTTCTTGGGCCTCTACTGCAAGTCCAGGGAGCAAGGTGGACCCCTGGATAGCTTCCTGGGGTCAAACGCCACTAGGTTGAGGGCCAGGAGGCACCCTGGGGCCTCTACTGCAAGTCAAGGGAGAGTTGTGGACCCCTGGGTAGCTTGCTGGGGTCTTAGGTCCCTAGGTGGAGGGCCAGGGGGCACCCTGGGGCCTATACTGCAAGTCCAGGGAGAGAGGTGGACCCCTGGGTAGCTTGCTGGGGTCAGAGGCCCCTAGGTGGAGGGCCAGGGGGCACCCTGGGGCCTCTACTGCAAGTCCAGGGGAAGTTTTGGACCCCTGGGTAGCTTGCTGGGGTCAGAAGCCCCTAGGTGGAGGGCCAGGGGGCACAATGGGGCCTCTACTGCAAGTACAGGGAGAGTTGTGGACCCCTGGGTAGCTTGCTGGGGTCTTAGGCCCCTAGGTGGAGGGCCAGGGGGCACCCTGAGGCCTATACTTCAAGTCCAGGGAGAAAGGTGGACCCCTGGGTAGCTTGCTGGGGTCAGAGGCCCCTAGGTGGAGGGCCAGGGGGCACCCTGGGGCCTCTACTGCAAGTCCAGGGAGAGTTGTGGTCCCCTGGGTAGCTTGTTGGGGTCTTAGGCCCCTAGGTGGATGGCCAGTGGGCACCCTTGGGCCTATACTTCATGTCCAGGGAGAAATGTGGACCCCTGGGTAGCTTGCTGGGGTCAGAGGCCCCTGGGTGGAGGCCAAGGGGGCACCCTGGGGCCTCTACTGCAAGTCCAGGGAGAGTTGTGGACCCCTGGGTAGCTTGCTGGGGTCTTAGGCCCCTAGGTGGAGGGCCAGTGGGCACCCTGAGGCCTATACTTCAAGTCCAGAGAGAAAGGTGGACCCCTGGGTAGCTTGCTGGGGTCAGAGGCCCCTGGGTGGAGGCCAAGGGGACACCCTGGGGCCTCTACTGCAAGTCCAGGGAGAGTTGTGGACCCCTGGGTAGCTTGCTGGGGTCAGAGGCCCCTACGTGGAGGGCCAGGAGGTAGCCTAGGGCCTCTATTGCAAGTCCAGGGAGAGAGGTGGACCCCTGGGTAGCTTGCTGGGGTCAGGGGCCCCTGGGTGGAGGGCAAGGGGGCACCCTGGGGCCTCTACTGCAAGTCCAGGCAGAGAGGTGGACCCCTGGGTAGCTAGCTGGGGTCCTAGTCCCCTAGGTGGAGGGCCAGGGGGCACCCTGGGGCCTATACTTCAAGTCAAGGGAGAGAGGTTGACCCCTGGGTAGCTTGCTGGGGTCTTAGGCCCCTAGGTGGAGGGCCAGGGGGCACCCTGGGGCCTCTACTGCAAGTCCAGGGAGAGTTATGGACCCCTGGGTAGCTTGTTGGGGTCTTAGGCTCCTAGGTGGAGGGCCAGTGGGCACCCTTGGGCCTATACTTCAAGTCCAGGGAGATAGGTGGACCCCTGGGTAGCTTGCTGGGGTCTTAAGTCCCTAGGTGGAGGGCCAGGGGGCACCCTGGGGCCTATACTGCAAGTCCAGGGAGAGAGGTGGACCCCTGGGTAGCTTGCTGGGGTCAGAGGCCCCTAGGTGGAGGGCCAGGGGGCACCCTGGGGCCTCTACTGCAAGTCCAGGGAGAGTTGTGGACCCCTGGGTAGCTTGTTGGGGTCTTAGGCCCCTAAGTGGATGGCCAGTGGGCACCCTTGGGCCTATACTTCAAGTCCAGGGAGAAAGGTGGACCCCTGGGTAGCTTGCTGGGGTCAGAGGCCCCTGGGTGGAGGGCCAGTGGGCACCCTTGGGCCTATACTTCAAGTCCAGGGAGAAAGGTGGACCCCTGGGTAGATTGTTGGGGTCAGAGGCCCCTGGGTGGAGGCCAAGGGGGCACCCTTGGGCCTCTACTGCAAGTCCAGGGAGAGTTGTGGACCCCTGGGTAGCTTGCTGGGGTCAGAGGCCCCTAGGTGGAGGGCCAGGAGGTACCCCAGGGCCTCTACTGCAAGTCCAGGGAGAGAGGTGGACCCCTGGGTAGCTTGCTGGGGTCAGAGGCCCCTGGGTGGAGGCCAAGGGGGCACCCTGGGGCCTCTACTGCAAGTCCAGGGAGAGTTGTGGGCCCCTGGGTAGCTTGCTGGGGTCAGAGGCCCCTAGGTGGAGGCCAAGGGGGCACCCTGGGGCCTCTACTGCAAGTCCAGGGAGAGTTGTGGACCCCTGGGTAGCTTGCTGGGGTCAAAGGCCCCTAGGTGGAGGGCCAGAAGGTACCCTAGGGCCTCTACTGCAAGTCCAGGGAAAGAGGTGGACCCCCTGGGTAGCTTGCTGGGGTCAGAGGCCCCTGAGTGGAGGCCAAGGGGGTACCCTGGGGCCTCTACTGCAAGTCCAGGGAGAGTTGTGGTCCCCTGGGTAGCTTGCTGGGGTCAGAGGCCCCTAGGTGGAGGCCAAGGGGGCACCCTGGGGCCTGTACTGCAAGTCCAGGGAGAGTTGTGGACCCCTGGGTAGCTTGCTGGGGTCAAAGGCCCCTAAGTGGAGGGCCAGGAGGTACCCTAGGGCCTCTACTGCAAGTCCAGGGAAAGAGGTGGACCCCCTGGGTAGCTTGCTGGGGTCAGAGGCCCCTGGGTGGAGGCCAAGGGGGCACCCTGGGGCCTCTACTGCAAGTCCAGGGAGAGTTTTGAACCCCTGGGTAGCTTGCTGGGGTCAGAGTCCCCTAGGTGGAAGCCAAGGGGGCATCCTGGGGCCTCTACTGCAAGTCCAGGGAGAGTTGTGGACCCCTGGGTAGCTTGCTGGGGTCTTAGGCCCCTAGGTGGAGGGCCAGGAGGCACCCTGAGGCCTATACTTCAAGTCCAGGGAGAAAGGTGGACCCATGGGTAGCTTGCTGGGGTCAGAGGCCCCTGGGTGGAGGCCAAGGGGGCACCCTTGGGCCTCTACTGCAAGTCCAGGGAGAGTTGTGGACCCCTGGGTAGCTTGCTGGGGTCAGAGGCCCCTAGGTGGAGGGCCAGGAGGTACCCCAGGGCCTCTACTGCAAGTCCAGGGAGAGAGGTGGACCCCTGGGTAGCTTGCTGGGGTCAGAGGCCCCTTGGTGGAGGGCCAGGGGGCACCCTGGGGCCTATACTTCAAGTCAAGGGAGAGAGGTGGACCCCTGGGTAGCTTGCTGGGGTCTTAGGTCCCTAGGTGGAGGGCCAGGGGGCACCCTGGGGCCTATACTGCAAGTCCAGGGAGAGAGGTGGACCCCTGGGTAGCTTGCTGGGGTCAGTGGCCCCTAGGTGGAGGGCCAGGGGGCACCCTGGGGCCTCTACTGCAAGTCCAGGGAGAGTTGTGGACCCCTGGGTAGCTTGTTGGGGTCTTAGGCCCCTAGGTGGATGGCCAGTGGGCACCCTTGGGCCTATACTTCAAGTCCAGGGAGAAAGGTGGACCCCTGGGTAGCTTACTGGCGTCAGAGGCCCCAGGGTGGAGGCCAAGGGGGCACCCTGGGGCCTCTACTGCAAGTCCAGGGAGAGTTGTGGATCCCTGGGTAGCTTGTTGTGGTCAAAGGCCCCTAGGTGGAGGGCCAGGGGGCACCCTGGGGCGTATCCTCCAAGTCCAGGGAAAGAGGTGGACTACTGGGTAGGTTGCTGGGGTCAAAGACTCCTTTTTGGAGGGCAAGGGGGCACCCTGGGGCCTATACTTCAAGTCAAGGGAGAGAGTTGGACCCCTGGGTAGCTTGCTGGGGTCTTAGGTCCCTAGGTGGAGGGCCAGGGGGCACCCTGGGGCCTATACTGCAAGTCCAGGGAGAGAGGTGGACCCCTGGGTAGCTTGCTGGGGTCAGAGGCCCCTAGGTGGAGGGCCAGGGGGCACCCTGGGGCCTCTACTGCAAGTCCAGGGGAAGTTTTGGACCCCTGGGTAGCTTGCTGGGGTCAGAAGCCCCTAGGTGGAGGGCCAGGGGGCACAATGGGGCCTCTACTGCAAGTACAGGGAGAGTTGTGGACCCCTGGGTAGCTTGCTGGGCTCTTAGGCCCCTAGGTGGAGGGCCAGGGGGCACCCTGAGGCCTATACTTCAAGTCCAGGGAGAAAGGTGGACCCCTGGGTAGCTTGCTGGGGTCGGAATCCCCTGGGTGGAGGCCAATGGGGCACCCTGGGGCCTCTACTGCAAGTCCAGGGAGAGTTGAGGACCCCTGGGTAGCTTGCTGGGGTCAGAGGCCCCTAGGTGGAGGGCCAGGAGGTACCCTAGGGCCTCTACTGCAAGTCCAGGGAGAGAGCTGGACCCCTGGGTAGCTTGCTGGGGTCAGAGGCCCCTAGGTGGAGGGCAAGGGGGCACCCTGGGGCCTCTACTGCAAGTCCAGGCAGAGAGGTGGACCCCTGGGTAGCTAGCTGGGGTCCTAGTCTCCTAGGTGGAGGGCCAGGGGGCACCCTGGGGCCTATACTTCAAGTCAAGGGAGAGAGGTTGACCCCTGGGTAGCTTGCTGGGGTCTTAGGCCCCTAGGTGGAGGGCCAGGGGGCACCCTGGGGCCTCTACTGCAAGTCCAGGGAGAGTTGTGGACCCCTGGGTAGCTTGTTGGGGTCTTAGGCCCCTAGGTGGAGGGCCAGTGGGCACCCTTGGGCCTATACTTCAAGTCCAGGGAGAAAGGTGGACCCCTGGGTAGCTTGCTGGGGTCTTAGGTCCCTAGGTGGAGGGCCAGGGGGCACCCTGGGGCCTATACTGCAAGTCCAGGGAGAGAGGTGGACCCCTGGGTAGCTTGCTGGGGTCAGAGGCCCCTAGGTGGAGGGCCAGGGGGCACCCTGGGGCCTCTACTGCAAGTCCAGGGAGAGTTGTGGACCCCTGGGTAGCTTGTTGGGGTCTTAGGCCCCTAAGTGGATGGCCAGTGGGCACCCTTGGGCCTATACTTCAAGTCCAGGGAGAAAGGTGGACCCCTGGGTAGCTTGCTGGGGTCAGAGGCCCCTGGGTGGAGGGCCAGTGGGCACCCTTGGGCCTATACTTCAAGTCCAGGGAGAAAGGTGGACCCCTGGGTAGCTTGTTGGGGTCTTAGGCCCCTAGGTGGATGGCCAGTGGGCACCCTTGGGCCTATACTTCAAGTCCAGGGAGAAAGGCGGACCCCTTGGTAGCTTGCTGGGGTCAGAGGCCCCTGGGTGGAGGCCAAGGGGGCACCCTGGGGCCTCTACTGCAAGTCCAGGGAGAGTTGTGGGCCCCTGGGTAGCTTGCTGGGGTCAGAGGCCCCTAGGTGGAGGCCAAGGGGGCACCCTGGGTTCTCTACTGCAAGTCCAGGGAGAGTTGTGGACCCCTGGGTAGCTTGCTGGGGTCAAAGGCCCCTAGGTGGAGGGCCAGAAGGTACCCTAGGGACTCTACTGCAAGTCCAGGGAAAGAGGTGGACCCCCTGGGTAGCTTGCTGGGGTCAGAGGCCAATGAGTGGAGGCCAAGGGGGTACCCTGGGGCCTCTACTGCAAGTCCAGGGAGAGTTGTGGTCCCCTGGGTAGCTTGCTGGGGTCAGAGGCCCCTAGGTGGAGGCCAAGGGGGCACCCTGGGGCCTGTACTGCAAGTCCAGGGAGAGTTGTGGACCCCTGGGTAGCTTGCTGGGGTCAAAGGCCCCTAAGTGGAGGGCCAGGAGGTACCCTAGGGCCTCTACTGCAAGTCCAGGGAAAGAGGTGGACCCCCTGGGTAGCTTGCTGGGGTCAGAGGCCCCTGGGTGGAGGCCAAGGGGGCACCCTGGGGCCTTTACTGCAAGTCCAGGGAGAGTTTTGAACCCCTGGGTAGCTTGCTGGGGTCAGAGTCCCCTAGGTGGAAGCCAAGGGGGCATCCTGGGGCCTCTACTGCAAGTCCAGGGAGAGTTGTGGACCCCTGGGTAGCTTGCTGGGGACTTAGGCCCCTAGGTGGAGGGCCAGGAGGCACCCTGAGGCCTATACTTCAAGTCCAGGGAGAAAGGTGGACCCCTGGGTAGCTTGCTGGGGTCAGAGGCCCCTGGGTGGAGGCCAAGGGGGCACCCTTGGGCCTCTACTGCAAGTCCAGGGAGAGTTGTGGACCCCTGGGTAGCTTGCTGGGGTCAGAGGCCCCTAGGTGGAGGGCCAGGAGGTACCCCAGGGCCTCTACTGCAAGTCCAGGGAGAGAGCTGGACCCCTGGGTAGCTTGCTGGGGTCAGAGGCCCCTAGGTGGAGGGCCAGGGGGCACCCTGGGGCCTATACTTCAAGTCAAGGGAGAGAGGTGGACCCCTGGGTAGCTTGCTGGGGTCTTAGGTCCCTAGGTGGAGGGCCAGGGGGCACCCTGGGGCCTATACTGCAAGTCCAGGGAGAGAGGTGGACCCCTGGGTAGCTTGCTGGGGTCAGTGGCCCCTAGGTGGAGGGCCAGGGGGCACCCTGGGGCCTCTACTGCAAGTCCAGGGAGAGTTGTGGACCCCTGGGTAGCTTGTTGGGGTCTTAGGCCCCTAGGTGGATGGCCAGTGGGCACCCTTGGGCCTATACTTCAAGTCCAGGGAGAAAGGTGGACCCCTGGGTAGCTTACTGGGGTCAGAGGCCCCAGGGTTGAGGCCAAGGGGGCACCCTGGGGCCTCTACTGCAAGTCCAGGGAGAGTTGTGGACCCCTGGGTAGCTTGTTGTCGTCAAAGGCCCCTAGGTGGAGGGCCAGGGGGCACCCTGGGGCCTATCCTCCAAGTCCAGGGAAAGAGGTGGACTACTGGGTAGGTTGCTGGGGTCAAAGACTCCTTTTTGGAGGGCAAGGGGGCACCCTGGGGCCTCTACTGCAAGTCCAGGGAGAGAGGTGGACCCCTGGGTAGCTTTCTGGGGTCCTAGGCCCCTAGATGGAGGGCCAGGTGGCCTTCTTGGGCCCCTACTGCAAGTCCAGGGAGCAAGGTGGACCACTGGATAGCTTCCTGGGGTCAACGGCCACTAGGTTGAGGGCCAGAAGGCACCCTGGGGCGTCTACTGCATGTCTAGGGAGAGAGGTGGACCCCTGGGTAGCTTGCTGGGGTCTTAGGCCCCTAGGTGGAGGGCCAGGGGGAACCCAGGGGCCTCTACTGCAAGTCCAGGGAGAGTTGTGGACCCCTGGGTAGCTTGTTGGGGTCTTAGGCCCCTAGGTGGAGGGCCAGAGGGCACCCTTGGGCCTATACTTCAAGTCCAGGGAGAAAGGTGGACCCCTGGGTAGCTTGCTGGGGTCAGAGACCCCTGGGTGGAGGCCAAGGGGGCACCCTGCGGCCTCTACTGCAAGTCCAGGGAGAGTTGTGGACCCCTGGGTAGCTTGCTGGGGTCAGAGGCCCCTAGGTGGAGGCAAAGAGGGCACCCTGGGGCCTCTACTTCAAGTCCAGGCAGAGAGGTGGACCCCTGGGTAGCTTGCTGGGGTCCTAGTCCCCTAGGTGGAGGGCCAGGGGGCACCCTGGGGCCTATACTTCAAGTCAAGGCAGAGAGGTGGACCCCTGGGTAGCTTGCTGGGGTCTTAGGTCCCTAGGTGGAGGGCCAGGGGGCACCCTGGGGCCTATACTGCAAGTCCAGGGAGAGAGGTGGACCCCTGGGTAGCTTGCTGGGGTCAGAGGCCCCTAGGTGGAGGGCCAGGGGGCACCCTGGGGCCTCTACTGCAAGTCCAGGGGAAGTTTTGGACCCCTGGGTAGCTTGCTGGGGTCTGAGGCCCCTAGGTGGAGGGCCAGGGGGCACAATGGGGCCTCTACTGCAAGTACAGGGAGAGTTGTGGACCCCTGGGTAGCTTGCTGGGGTCTTAGGCCCCTAGGTGGAGGGCCAGGGGGCACCCTGAGGCCTATACTTCAAGTCCAGGGAGAAAGGTGGACCCCTGGGTAGCTTGCTGGGGTCGGAATCCCCTGGGTGGAGGCCAATGGGGCACCCTGGGGTCTCTACTGCAAGTCCAGGGAGAGTTGAGGACCCCTGGGTAGCTTGCTGGGGTCAGAGGCCCCTAGGTGGAGGCCAAGGGGGCACCCTGGGGCCTCTACTGCAAGTCCAGGCAGAGAGTTTTGGACCCTTGGGTAGCTTGCTGGGGTAAGAGGCCCTTAGGTGGAGGCCAAGGGGGCACCCTAGGGCCTCTACTGCAAGTCCAGGCAAAGAGGAGGACCCCCAGGGTAGCTTGCTGTGGTCAAAGGCCCCTAGGTGGAGGGCCAGGGGGCACCCTGGGGCCTATCCTCCAAGTCCAGGGAAAGAGGTGGACTACTGGTTAGGTTGCTGGGGTCAAAGACTCATTTTTGGAGGGCAAGGGGGCACCCTGGGGCCTCTACTGCAAGTCCAGGGAGAGAGGTGGACCCCTGGGTAGCTTTCTGGGGTCCTAGGCCCCTAGATGGAGGGCCAGGTGGCCTTCTTGGGCCTCTACTGCAAGTCCAGGGAGCAAGGTGGACCCCTGGATAGCTTCCTGGGGTCAAAGGCCACTAGGTGGAGGGCCAGGGGGCACCCTGGGGTGTCTACTGCATGACCAGGGAGAGAGGTGGACCCCTGGGTAGCTTGCTGGGGTCTTAGGCCCCTGGGTGGAGGGCCAGGGGGCACCCTGGGGCCTCTACTGCAAGTCCAGGGAGAGTTGTGGACCCCTGGGTAGCTTGCTGGGGTCCTAGTCCCCTAGGTGGAGGGCCAGGGCGCACCCTGGGGCCTATACTTCAAGTCAAGGGAGAGAGGTGGACCCCTGGGTAGCTTGCTGGGGTCTTAGGCCCCTAGGTGGAGGGCCAGGGGGCACCCAGGGGCCTCTACTGCAAGTCCAGGGAGAGTTGTGGACCCCTGGGTAGCTTGTTGGGGTCTTAGGCCCCTAGGTGGAGGGCCAGTGGGCATCCTTGGGCCTATACTTCAAGTCCAGGGAGAAAGGTGGAACCCTGGGTAGCTTGCTGGGGTCAGAGGCCCCTAGGTGGAGGCCAAGGGGGCACCCTGGGGCCTCTACTGCAAGTCCAGGCAGAGAGGTGGACCCCTGGGTAGCTTGCTGGGGTCCTAGTTCCCTAGGTGGAGGGCCAGGGGGCACCCTGGCTCCTATACTTCAAGTCAAGGGAGAGAGGTGGACCCCTGGGTAGCTTGCTGGGGTCTTAGGTCCCTAGGTGGAGGGCCAGGGGGCACTCTGGGGCCTATACTGCAAGTCCAGGGAGAGAGATGGACCCCTGGGTAGCTTGCTGGGGTCAGAGGCCCCTAGGTGGAGGGCCAGGGGGCACCCTGGGGCCTCTACTGCAAGTCCAGGGAGAGTTGTGGACCCCTGGGTAGCTTGTTGGGGTCTTAGGCCCCTAGGTGGATGGCCAGTGGGCACCCTTGGGCCTATACTTCAAGTCCAGGGAGAAAGGTGGACCCCTGGGTAGCTTGCTGGGGTCAGAGGCCCCTGGGTGGAGGCCAAGGGGGCACCCTGGGGCCTCTACTACAAGTCCAGGGAGAGTTGTGGACCCTTGGGTAGCTTGCTGGGGTCAGAGGGCCCTAGGTGGAGGCCAAGGGGGCACCCTGGGGCCTCTACTGCAAGTCCAGGGAGAGTTGTGGGCCCCTGGGTAGCTTGCTGGGGTCAAAGGCCCCTAGGTGGAGGGCCAGGAGTTACCCTAGGGCCTCTACTGCAAGTCCAGGGAAAGAGGTGGACCCCCTGGGTAGCTTGCTGGGGTCAGAGGCCCCTGGGTGGAGGCCAAGGGGGTACCCTGGGGCCTCTACTGCAAGTCCAGGGAGAGTTGTGGTCCCCTGGGTAGCTTGCTGGGGTCAGATGCCCCTAGGTGGAGGCCAAGGGGGCACCCTGGGGCCTCTACTGCAAGTCCAGGGAGAGTTGTGCACCCCTGGGTAGTTTGCTGGGGTCAAAGGCCCCTAGGTGGAGGGCCAGGAGGTACCCTAGGGCCTCTACTGCAAGTCCAGGGAAAGAGAAGGACCCCCTGGGTAGCTTGCTGGGGTCAGAGGCCCCTGGGTGGAGGCCAAGGGGGCACCCTGGGGCCTCTACTGCAAGTCCAGGGAGAGTTTTGGACCCCTGGGTAGATTGTTTGGGTCTTAGGCCCCTAGGTGGAGGGCCAGAGGGCACCCTTGGGCCTATACTTCAAGTCCAGGGAGAAAGGTGGACCCCTGGGTAGCTTGCTGAGGTCAGAGGCCCCTGGGTGGAGGCCAAGGGGGTGCCCTGCGGCCTCTACTGCAAGTCCAGGGAGAGTTGTGGACCCCTGGGTAGCTTGCTGGGGTCAGAGGCCCCTAGGTGGAGGCCAAGGGGGCACCCTGGGGCCTCTACTGCAAGTCCAGGCAGAGAGGTGGACCCCTGGGTAGCTTGCTGGGGTCCTAGTCCCCTAGGTGGAGGGCCAGGGGGCACCCTGGGGCCTATACTTCAAGTCAAGGGAGAGAGGTGGACCCCTGGGTAGCTTGCTGGGGTCAGAGGCCCCTAGGTGGAGGCCAAGGGGGCACCCTGGGGCCTCTACTGCAAGTCCAGGGAGAGTTGTGGACCCCTGGGTAGCTTGCTGGGGTTTTAGGCCCCTAGGTGGAGGGCCAGTGGGCACCCTGAGGCCTATACTTCAAGTCCAGGGAGAAAGGTGGACCCCTGGGTAGCTTGCTGGGGTCAGAGGCCCCTGGGTGGAGGCCAAAATGGCACCCTGGGGCCTCTACTGCAAGTCCAGGGAGAGTTGTGGACCCCTGGGTAGCTTGCTGGGGTCAGAGGCCCCCTACGTGGAGGGCCAGGAGGTACCCTAGGGCCTCTACTGCAAGTCCACGGAGAGAGGTGGACCCCTGGGTAGCTTGCTGGGGTCAAAGGCCCCTGGGTGGAGGGCAAGGGGGCACCCTGGGGCCTCTACTGCAAGTCCAGGCAGAGAGGTGGACCCCTGGGTAGCTAGCTGGGGTCCTAGTCCCCTAGGTGGAGGGCCAGGGGGCACCCTGGGGCCTATACTTCAAGTCAAGGGAGAGAGGTTGACCCCTGGGTAGCTTGCTGGGGTCTTAGGCCCCTAGGTGGAGGGCCAGGGGGCACCCTGGGGCCTCTACTGCAAGTCCAGGGAGAGTTGTGGACCCCTGGGTAGCTTGTTGGGGTCTTAGGCCCCTAGGTGGAGGGCCAGTGGGCACCCTTGGGCCTATACTTCAAGTCCAGGGAGAAAGGTGGACCCCTGGGTAGCTTGCTGGGGTCTTAGGTCCCTAGGTGGAGGGCCAGGGGGCACCCTGGGGCCTATACTGCAAGTCCAGGGAGAGAGGTGGACCCCTGGCTAGCTTGCTGGGGTCAGAGGCCCCTAGGTGGAGGGCCAGGGGGCACCCTTGGGTCTATACTTCAAGTCCAGGGAGAAAGGTGGACCCTTAGGTAGCTTGCTGGGGTCAGAGGCCCCTGAGTGGAGGCCAAGGGGGCACCCTGGGGCCTCTACTGCAAGTCCAGGGAGAGTTGTGGACCCCTGGGTAGCTTGCTGGGGTCAGAGGCCCCTAGGTGGAGGCCAAGGGGGCATCCTGGGGCCTCTACTGCAAGTCCAGGGAGAGTTGTGGACCCCTGGGTAGCTTAATGGGGTGAAAGGCCCCTAGGTGGAAGGCCAGGAGGTACCCTAGGGCCTCTACTGCAAGTCCAGGGAAAGAGGTGGACCCCCTGGGTAGCTTGCTGGGGTCAGAGAACCCTGGGTGGAGGCCAAGGGGGTACATTGGGGCCTCTACTGCAAGTCCAGAGAGAGTTGTGGTCCCCTGGGTAGCTTGTTGGGGTCAGAGGCCCCTAGGTGGAGGGCCAGGAGGTACCCTAGGGCCTCTACTGCAAGTCCAGGAAAAGAGGTGGACCCCCTGGGTAGCTTGCTGGGGTCAGAGGCCCCTGGGTGGAGGCCAAGGGGGCACCCTGGGGCCTCTACTGCAAGTCCAGGGAGAGTTTTGGACCCCTGGGTAGCTTGCTGGGGTCAGAGGCCCTTAGGTGGAGGCCAAGGGGGCACCCTAGGGCCTCTACTGCAAGTCCAGGGAAAGAGGAGGACTCCCAGGGTAGCTTGCTGGGGTCAAAGGCCCCTAGGTGGAGGGCCAGGGGGCACCCTGGGGCCTATCCTCCAAGTCCAGGGAAAGAGGTGGACCACTGGGTAGGTTGCTGGGGTCAAAGACTCCTTTTTGGAGGGCAAAGGGGCACCCTGGGGCCTCTACTGCAAGTCCAGGGAAAGAGGTGGACCCCTGGGTAGCTTTCTGGGGTCCTAGGCCCCTAGATGGAGGGCCAGGTGGCCTTCTTGGGCCTCTACTGCAAGTCCAGGGAGCAAGGTGGACCCCTGGATAGCTTCCTGGGGTCAAAGGCCACTAGGTGGAGGGCCAGGGGGCACCCTGGGGCGTCTACTGCATGTCCAGGGAGTGAGGTGGACCCCTGGGTAGCTTGCTGGGGTCTTAGACCCCTGGGTGGAGGGCCAGGGGGCACCCTGGGGCCTCTACTGCAAGTCCAGGGAGAGTTGTGGACCCCTGGGTAGCTTGCTGGGGTCAGAGTTCCCTAGGTGGAGGGCCAGGGGGCTCCCTGGGGCCTCTACTGCAAGTCCAGGGAGAGTTGTGGACCCCTGGGTAGCTTGCTGGGGTCTTAGGCCCCTAGGTGGAGGGCCAGTGGGCACCCTGAGGCCTACACTTCAAGTCCAGGGAGAAAGGTGGACCCCTGGGTAGCTTGCTGGGGTCAGAGGCCCCTGGGTGGAGGCCAAGGGGGCACCCTGGGGCCTCTACTGCAAGTCCAGGGAGAGTTGTGGACCCCTGGGTAGCTTGCTGGGGTCAGAGGCCCCTAGGTGGAGGGCCAGGAGGTACCCTAGGGCCTCTACTGCAAGTCCAAGGAGAGAGGTGGACCCCTGGGTAGCTTGCTGGGGTCAGAGGCCCCTGGGTGGACGGCAAGGGGGCACCCTGGGGCCTCTACTGCAAGTCCAGGCAGAGAGGTGGACCCCTGTGTAGCTAGCTGGGGTCTTAGGCCCCTAGGTGGAGGGCCAGTGGGCACCCTGGGGCCTCTACTGCAAGTCCAGGCAGAGAGGTGGACCCCTGGGTAGCTTGCTGGGGTCCTAGTCCCCTAGGTGGAGGGCCAGGGGGCACCCTAGGGCCTCTACTGCAAGTCCACGGAGAGAGGTGGACCCCTGGGTAGCTTGCTGGGGTCAAAGGCCCCTGGGTGGAGGGCAAGGGGGCACCCTGGGGCCTCTACTGCAAGTCCAGGGAGAGTTGTGGACCCCTGGGTAGCTTGTTGTGGTCTTAGGCCCCTAGGTGGATGGCCAGTGGGCACCCTTGGGCCTATACTTCAAGTCCAGGGAGAAAGGTGGACCCCTGGGTAGCTTACTGGGGTCAGAGGCCCCAGGGTGGAGGCCAAGGGGGCACCCTGGGGCCTCTACTGCAAGTCCAGGGAGAGTTGTGGACCCCTGGGTAGCTTGTTGTGGTCAAAGGCCCCTACGTGGAGGGCCAGGGGGCACAATGGGGCCTCTACTGCAAGTACAGGGAGAGTTGTGGACCCCTGGGTAGCTTGCTGGGGTCTTAGGCCCCTAGGTGGAGGGCCAGGGGGCACCCTGAGGCCTATACTTCAAGTCCAGGGAGAATGGTGGACCCCTGGGTAGCTTGCTGGGGTCGGAAGCCCCTGGGTGGAGGGCCAGGGGGCACTCTGGGGCCTTTCCTCCAAGTCCAGGGAAAGAGGTGGACCACTGGGTAGGTTGCTGGGGTCAAAGACTCCTTTTTGGAGGGCAAGGGGGCACCCTGGGGCCTCTACTGCAAGTCCATGGAGAGAGGTGGTCCCCTGGGTAGCTTTCTGGCGTCCTAGGCCCCTAGATGGAGGGCCAGGTGGCCTTCTTGGGCCTCTACTGCAAGTCCAGGGAGCAAGGTGGACCCCTGGATAGCTTCCTGGGGTCAAAGGCCACTAGGTTGAGGGCCAGGAGGCACCCTGGGGCGTCTACTGCATGTCTAGGGAGAGAGTGGACCCCTGGGTAGCTTGCTGGGGTCTTAGGCCCCTAGGTGGAGGGCCAGGGGGAACCCTGGGGCCTCTACTGCAAGTCCAGGGAGAGTTGTGGACCCCTGGGTAGCTTGCTGGGGTCTTAGGCCCCTAGGTGGAGGGCCAGTGGGCACCCTGAGGCCTATACTTTAAGTCCAGGGAGAAAGGTGGACCCCTGGGTAGCTTGCTGGGGTCAGAGGCCCCTGGGTGGAGGCCAAGGGGGCACCCTGGGGCCTCTACTGCAAAACCAGGGAGAGTTGTGGACCCCTGGGTAGCTTGCTGGGGTCAGAGGCCCCTACGTGGAGGGCCAGGAGGTACCCTAGGGCCTCTACTGCAAGTCCAGGGAGAGAGGTGGACCCCTGGGTAGCTTGCTGGGGTCAGAGGTCCCTGGGTGGAGGGCAAAGGGGCACCCTGGGGCCTCTACTGCAAGTCCAGGCAGAGAGGTGGACCCCTGGGTAGCTAGCTGGGGTCCTAGTCCCCTAGGTGGAGGGCCAGGGGGCACCCTGGGGCCTATACTTCAAGTCAAGGGAGAGAGGTTGACCCCTGGGTAGCTTGCTGGGGTCTTAGGCCCCTAGGTGGAGGGCCAGGGGGCACCCTGGGGCCTCTACTGCAAGTCCAGGGAGAGTTGTGGACCCCTGGGTAGCTTGTTGGGGTCTTAGGCCCCTAGGTGGAGGGCCAGTGGGCACCCTTGGGCCTATACTTCAAGTCCAGGGAGAAAGGTGGACCCCTGGGTAGCTTGCTGGGGTCTTAGGTCCCTAGGTGGAGGGCCAGGGGGCACCCTGGGGCCTATACTGCAAGTCCAGGGAGAGAGGTGGACCCCTGGGTAGCTTGCTGGGGTCAGAGGCCCCTAGGTGGAGGGCCAGGGGGCACCCTGGGGCCTCTACTGCAAGTCCAGGGAGAGTTGTGGACCCCTGGGTAGCTTGTTGGGGTCTTAGGCCCCTAAGTGGATGGCCAGTGGGCACCCTTGGGCCTATACTTCAAGTCCAGGGAGAAAGGTGGACCCCTGGGTAGCTTGCTGGGGTCAGAGGCCCCTGGGTGGAGGGCCAGTGGGCACCCTTGGGCCTATACTTCAAGTCCAGGGAGAAAGGTGGACCCCTGGGTAGCTTGTTGGGGTCTTAGGCCCCTAGGTGGATGGCCAGTGGGCACCCTTGGGCCTATACTTCAAGTCCAGGGAGAAAGGCGGACCCCTTGGTAGCTTGCTGGGGTCAGAGGCCCCTGGGTGGAGGCCAAGGGGGCATCTGGGGCCTCTACTGCAAGTCCAGGGAGAGTTGTGGGCCCCTGGGTAGCTTGCTGGGGTCAGAGGCCCCTAGGTGGAGGCCAAGGGGGCACCCTGGGGCCTCTACTGCAAGTCCAGGGAGAGTTGTGGACCCCTGGGTAGCTTGCTGGGGTCAAAGGCCCCTAGGTGGAGGGCCAGAAGGTACCCTAGGGCCTTTACTGCAAGTCCAGGGAAAGAGGTGGACCCCCTGGGTAACTTGCTGGGGTCAGAGGCCCCTGAGTGGAGGCCAAGGGGGTACCCTGGGGCCTCTACTGCAAGTCCAGGGAGAGTTGTGGTCCCCTGAGTAGCTTGCTGGGGTCAGAGGCCCCTAGGTGAAGGCCAAGGGGGCACCCTGGGGCCTGTACTGCAAGTCCAGGGAGAGTTGTGGACCCCTGGGTAGCTTGCTGGGGTCAAAGGCCCCTAAGTGGAGGGCCAGGAGGTACCCTAGGGCCTCTACTGCAAGTCCAGGGAAAGAGGTGGACCCCCTGGGTAGCTTGCTGGGGTCAGAGGCCCCTGGGTGGAGGCCAAGGGGGCACCCTGGGGCCTCTACTGCAAGTCCAGGGAGAGTTTTGAACCCCTGGGTAGCTTGCTGGGGTCAGAGTCCCCTAGGTGGAAGCCAAGGGGGCATCCTGGGGCCTCTACTGCAAGTCCAGGGAGAGTTGTGGACCCCTGGGTAGCTTGCTGGGGTCTTAGGCCCCTAGGTGGAGGGCCAGGAGGCACCCTGAGGCCTATACTTCAAGTCCAGGGAGAAAGGTGGACCCCTGGGTAGCTTGCTGGGGTCAGAGGCCCCTGGGTGGAGGCCAAGGGGGCACCCTTGGGCCTCTACTGCAAGTCCAGGGAGAGTTGTGGACCCCTGGGTAGCTTGCTGGGGTCAGAGGCCCCTAGGTGGAGGGCCAGGAGGTACCCCAGGGCCTCTACTGCAAGTCCAGGGAGAGAGGTGGACCCCTGGGTAGCTTGCTGGGGTCAGAGGCCCCTAGGTGGAGGGCCAGGGGGCACCCTGGGGCCTATACTTCAAGTCAAGGGAGAGAGGTGGACCCCTGGGTAGCTTGCTGGGGTCTTAGGTCCCTAGGTGGAGGGCCAGGGGGCACCCTGGGGCCTATACTGCAAGTCCAGGGAGAGAGGTGGACCCCTGGGTAGCTTGCTGGGGTCAGTGGCCCCTAGGTGGATGGCCAGGGGGCACCCTGGGGCCTCTACTGCAAGTCCAGGGAGAGTTGTGGACCCCTGGGTAGCTTGTTGGGGTCTTAGGCCCCTAGGTGGATGGCCAGTGGGCACCCTTGGGCCTATACTTCAAGTCCAGGGAGAAAGGTGGACCCCTGGGTAGCTTACTGGGGTCAGAGGCCCCAGGGTGGAGGCCAAGGGGGCACCCTGGGGCCTCTACTGCAAGTCCAGGGAGAGTTGTGGACCCCTGGGTAGCTTGTTGTGGTCAAAGGCCCCTAGGTGGAGGGCCAGGGGGCACCCTGGGGCCTATCCTCCAAGTCCAGGGAAAGAGGTGGACTACTGGGTAGGTTGCTGGGGTCAAAGACTCCTTTTTGGAGGGCAAGGGGGCACCCTGGGGCCTCTACTGCAAGTCCAGGGAGAGAGGTGGACCCCTGGGTAGCTTTCTGGGGTCCTAGGCCCCTAGATGGAGGGCCAGGTGGCCTTCTTGGGCCTCTACTGCAAGTCCAGGGAGCAAGGTGGACTCCTGGATAGCTTCCTGGGGTCAAAGGCCACTAGGTGGAGGGCCAGGAGGCACCCTGGGGCGTCTACTGCATGTCTAGGGAGAGAGGTGGACCCCTGGGTAGCTTGCTGGGGTCTTAGGCCCTTAGGTGGAGGGCCAGTGGGAACCCTGGGGCCTCTACTGCAAGTCCAGGGAGAGTTGTGGACCCCTGGGTAGCTTGTTGGGGTCTTAGGCCCCTAGGTGGAGGGCCAGAGGGCACCCTTGGGCCTATACTTCAAGTCCAGGGAGAAAGGTGGACCCCTGGGTAGCTTGCTGGGGTCAGAGGCCCCTGGGTGGAGGCCAAGGGGGCACCCTGCGGCCTCTACTGCAAGTCCAGGGAGAGTTGTGGACCACTGGGTAGCTTGCTGGGGTCAGAGGCCCCTAGGTGGAGGCCAAGGGGGCACCCTGGGGCCTCTACTTCAAGTCCAGGCAGAGAGGTGGACCCCTGGGTAGCTTGCTGGGGTCCTAGTCCCCTAGGTGGAGGGCCAGGGGGCACCCTGGGGCCTATACTTCAAGTCAAGGGAGAGAGGTGGACCCCTGGGTAGCTTGCTGGGGTCTTAGGTCCCTAGGTGGAGGGCCAGGGGGCACCCTGGGGCCTATACTGCAAGTCCAGGGAGAGAGGTGGACCCCTGGGTAGCTTGCTGGGGTCAGAGGCCCCTAGGTGGAGGGCCAGGGGGCACCCTGGGGCCTCTACTGCAAGTCCAGGGGAAGTTTTGGACCCCTGGGTAGCTTGCTGGGGTCAGAGGCCCCTAGGTGGAGGGCCAGGGGGCACAATGGGGCCTCTACTGCAAGTCCAGGGGAAGTTTTGGACCCCTGGGTAGCTTGCTGGGGTCTTAGGCCCCTAGGTGGAGGGCCAGGAGGCACCCTGAGGCCTATACTTCAAGTCCAGGGAGAAAGGTGGACCCCTGGGTAGCTTGCTGGGGTCAGAGGCCCCTGGGTGGAGGCCAAGGGGGCACCCTTGGGCCTCTACTGCAAGTCCAGGGAGAGTTGTGGACCCCTGGGTAGCTTGCTGGGGTCAGAGGCCCCTAGGTGGAGGGCCAGGAGGTACCCCAGGGCCTCTACTGCAAGTCCAGGGAGAGAGGTGGACCCCTGGGTAGCTTGCTGGGGTCAGAGGCCCCTAGGTGGAGGGCCAGGGGGCACCCTGGGGCCTATACTTCAAGTCAAGGGAGAGAGGTGGACCCCTGGGTAGCTTGCTGGGGTCTTAGGTCCCTAGGTGGAGGGCCAGGGGGCACCCTGGGGCCTATACTGCAAGTCCAGGGAGAGAGGTGGACCCCTGGGTAGCTTGCTGGGGTCAGTGGCCCCTAGGTGGAGGGCCAGGGGGCACCCTGGGGCCTCTACTGCAAGTCCAGGGAGAGTTGTGGACCCCTGGGTAGCTTGTTGGGGTCTTAGGCCCCAAGGTGGATGGCCAGTGGGCACCCTTGGGCCTATACTTCAAGTCCAGGGAGAAAGGTGGACCCCTGGGTAGCTTACTGGGGTCAGAGGCCCCAGGGTGGAGGCCAAGGGGGCACCCTGGGGCCTCTACTGCAAGTCCAGGGAGAGTTGTGGACCCCTGGGTAGCTTGTTGTGGTCAAAGGCCCCTAGGTGGAGGGCCAGGGGGCACCCTGGGGCCTATCCTCCAAGTCCAGGGAAAGAGGTGGACTACTGGGTAGGTTGCTGGGGTCAAAGACTCCTTTTTGGAGGGCAAGGGGGCACCCTGGGGCCTCTACTGCAAGTCCAGGGAGAGAGGTGGACCCCTGGGTAGCTTTCTGGGGTCCTAGGCCCCTAGATGGAGGGCCAGGTGGCCTTCTTGGGCCTCTACTGCAAGTCCAGGGAGCAAGGTGGACCCCTGGATAGCTTCCTGGGGTCAAAGGCCACTAGGTTGAGGGCCAGGAGGCACCCTGGGGCGTCTACTGCATGTCTAGGGAGAGAGGTGGACCCCTGGGTAGCTTGCTGGGGTCTTAGGCCCCTAGGTGGAGGGCCAGGGGGAACCCTGGGGCCTCTACTGCAAGTCCAGGGAGAGTTGTGGACCCCTGGGTAGCTTGCTGGGGTCTTAGGTCCCTAGGTGGAGGGCCAGGGGGCACCCTGGGGCCTATACTGCAAGTCCAGGGAGAGAGGTGGACCCCTGGGTAGCTTGCTGGGGTCAGAGGCCCCTAGGTGGAGGGCCAGGGGGCACCCTGGGGCCTCTACTGCAAGTCCAGGGGAAGTTTTGGACCCCTGGGTAGCTTGCTGGGGTCAGAAGCCCCTAGGTGGAGGGCCAGGGGGCACAATGGGGCCTCTACTGCAAGTACAGGGAGAGTTGTGGACCCCTGGGTAGCTTGCTGGGGTCTTAGGCCCCTAGGTGGAGGGCCAGGGGGCACCCTGAGGCCTATACTTCAAGTCCAGGGAGAAAGGTGGACCCCTGGGTAGCTTGCTGGGGTCAGAGGCCCCTAGGTGGAGGGCCAGGGGGCACCCTGGGGCCTCTACTGCAAGTCCAGGGAGAGTTGTGGTCCCCTGGGTAGCTTGTTGGGGTCTTAGGCCCCTAGGTGGATGGCCAGTGGGCACCCTTGGGCCTATACTTCATGTCCAGGGAGAAATGTGGACCCCTGGGTAGCTTGCTGGGGTCAGAGGCCCCTGGGTGGAGGCCAAGGGGGCACCCTGGGGCCTCTACTGCAAGTCCAGGGAGAGTTGTGGACCCCTGGGTAGCTTGCTGGGGTCTTAGGCCCCTAGGTGGAGGGCCAGTGGGCACCCTGAGGCCTATACTTCAAGTCCAGAGAGAAAGGTGGACCCCTGGGTAGCTTGCTGGGGTCAGAGGCCCCTGGGTGGAGGCCAAGGGGGCACCCTGGGGCCTCTACTGCAAGTCCAGGGAGAGTTGTGGACCCCTGGGTAGCTTGCTGGGGTCAGAGGCCCCTACGTGGAGGGCCAGGAGGTAGCCTAGGGCCTCTACTGCAAGTCCAGGGAGAGAGGTGGACCCCTGGGTAGCTTGCTGGGGTCAGGGGCCCCTGGGTGGAGGGCAAGGGGGCACCCTGGGGCCTCTACTGCAAGTCCAGGCAGAGAGGTGGACCCCTGGGTAGCTAGCTGGGGTCCTAGTCCCCTAGGTGGAGGGCCAGGGGGCACCCTGGGGCCTATACTTCAAGTCAAGGGAGAGAGGTTGACCCCTGGGTAGCTTGCTGGGGTCTTAGGCCCCTAGGTGGAGGGCCAGGGGGCACCCTGGGGCCTCTACTGCAAGTCCAGGGAGAGTTATGGACCCCTGGGTAGCTTGTTGGGGTCTTAGGCTCCTAGGTGGAGGGCCAGTGGGCACCCTTGGGCCTATACTTCAAGTCCAGGGAGATAGGTGGACCCCTGGGTAGCTTGCTGGGGTCTTAAGTCCCTAGGTGGAGGGCCAGGGGGCACCCTGGGGCCTATACTGCAAGTCCAGGGAGAGAGGTGGACCCCTGGGTAGCTTGCTGGGGTCAGAGGCCCCTAGGTGGAGGGCCAGGGGGCACCCTGGGGCCTCTACTGCAAGTCCAGGGAGAGTTGTGGACCCCTGGGTAGCTTGTTGGGGTCTTAGGCCCCTAAGTGGATGGCCAGTGGGCACCCTTGGGCCTATACTTCAAGTCCAGGGAGAAAGGTGGACCCCTGGGTAGCTTGCTGGGGTCAGAGGCCCCTGGGTGGAGGGCCAGTGGGCACCCTTGGGCCTATACTTCAAGTCCAGGGAGAAAGGTGGACCCCTGGGTAGATTGTTGGGGTCAGAGGCCCCTGGGTGGAGGCCAAGGGGGCACCCTTGGGCCTCTACTGCAAGTCCAGGGAGAGTTGTGGACCCCTGGGTAGCTTGCTGGGGTCAGAGGCCCCTAGGTGGAGGGCCAGGAGGTACCCCAGGGCCTCTACTGCAAGTCCAGGGAGAGAGGTCGACCCCTGGGTAGCTTGCTGGGGTCAGAGGCCCCTGGGTGGAGGCCAAGGGGGCACCCTGGGGCCTCTACTGCAAGTCCAGGGAGAGTTGTGGGCCCCTGGGTAGCTTGCTGGGGTCAGAGGCCCCTAGGTGGAGGCCAAGGGGGCACCCTGGGGCCTCTACTGCAAGTCCAGGGAGAGTTGTGGACCCCTGGGTAGCTTGCTGGGGTCAAAGGCCCCTAGGTGGAGGGCCAGAAGGTACCCTAGGGCCTCTACTGCAAGTCCAGGGAAAGAGGTGGACCCCCTGGGTAGCTTGCTGGGGTCAGAGGCCCCTGAGTGGAGGCCAAGGGGGTACCCTGGGGCCTCTACTGCAAGTCCAGGGAGAGTTGTGGTCCCCTGGGTAGCTTGCTGGGGTCAGAGGCCCCTAGGTGGAGGCCAAGGGGGCACCCTGGGGCCTGTACTGCAAGTCCAGGGAGAGTTGTGGACCCCTGGGTAGCTTGCTGGGGTCAAAGGCCCCTAAGTGGAGGGCCAGGAGGTACCCTAGGGCCTCTACTGCAAGTCCAGGGAAAGAGGTGGACCCCCTGGGTAGCTTGCTGGGGTCAGAGGCCCCTGGGTGGAGGCCAAGGGGGCACCCTGGGGCCTCTACTGCAAGTCCAGGGAGAGTTTTGAACCCCTGGGTAGCTTGCTGGGGTCAGAGTCCCCTAGGTGGAAGCCAAGGGGGCATCCTGGGGCCTCTACTGCAAGTCCAGGGAGAGTTGTGGACCCCTGGGTAGCTTGCTGGGGTCTTAGGCCCCTAGGTGGAGGGCCAGGAGGCACCCTGAGGCCTATACTTCAAGTCCAGGGAGAAAGGTGGACCCATGGGTAGCTTGCTGGGGTCAGAGGCCCCTGGGTGGAGGCCAAGGGGGCACCCTTGGGCCTCTACTGCAAGTCCAGGGAGAGTTGTGGACCCCTGGGTAGCTTGCTGGGGTCAGAGGCCCCTAGGTGGAGGGCCAGGAGGTACCCCAGGGCCTCTACTGCAAGTCCAGGGAGAGAGGTGGACCCCTGGGTAGCTTGCTGGGGTCAGAGGCCCCTTGGTGGAGGGCCAGGGGGCACCCTGGGGCCTATACTTCAAGTCAAGGGAGAGAGGTGGACCCCTGGGTAGCTTGCTGGGGTCTTAGGTCCCTAGGTGGAGGGCCAGGGGGCACCCTGGGGCCTATACTGCAAGTCCAGGGAGAGAGGTGGACCCCTGGGTAGCTTGCTGGGGTCAGTGGCCCCTAGGTGGAGGGCCAGGGGGCACCCTGGGGCCTCTACTGCAAGTCCAGGGAGAGTTGTGGACCCCTGGGTAGCTTGTTGGGGTCTTAGGCCCCTAGGTGGATGGCCAGTGGGCACCCTTGGGCCTATACTTCAAGTCCAGGGAGAAAGGTGGACCCCTGGGTAGCTTACTGGCGTCAGAGGCCCCAGGGTGGAGGCCAAGGGGGCACCCTGGGGCCTCTACTGCAAGTCCAGGGAGAGTTGTGGACCCCTGGGTAGCTTGTTGTGGTCAAAGGCCCCTAGGTGGAGGGCCAGGGGGCACCCTGGGGCGTATCCTCCAAGTCCAGGGAAAGAGGTGGACTACTGGGTAGGTTGCTGGGGTCAAAGACTCCTTTTTGGAGGGCAAGGGGGCACCCTGGGGCCTATACTTCAAGTCAAGGGAGAGAGTTGGACCCCTGGGTAGCTTGCTGGGGTCTTAGGTCCCTAGGTGGAGGGCCAGGGGGCACCCTGGGGCCTATACTGCAAGTCCAGGGAGAGAGGTGGACCCCTGGGTAGCTTGCTGGGGTCAGAGGCCCCTAGGTGGAGGGCCAGGGGGCACCCTGGGGCCTCTACTGCAAGTCCAGGGGAAGTTTTGGACCCCTGGGTAGCTTGCTGGGGTCAGAAGCCCCTAGGTGGAGGGCCAGGGGGCACAATGGGGCCTCTACTGCAAGTACAGGGAGAGTTGTGGACCCCTGGGTAGCTTGCTGGGCTCTTAGGCCCCTAGGTGGAGGGCCAGGGGGCACCCTGAGGCCTATACTTCAAGTCCAGGGAGAAAGGTGGACCCCTGGGTAGCTTGCTGGGGTCGGAATCCCCTGGGTGGAGGCCAATGGGGCACCCTGGGGCTTCTACTGCAAGTCCAGGGAGAGTTGAGGACCCCTGGGTAGCTTGCTGGGGTCAGAGGCCCCTAGGTGGAGGGCCAGGAGGTACCCTAGGGCCTCTACTGCAAGTCCAGGGAGAGAGCTGGACCCCTGGGTAGCTTGCTGGGGTCAGAGGCCCCTAGGTGGAGGGCAAGGGGGCACCCTGGGGCCTCTACTGCAAGTCCAGGCAGAGAGGTGGACCCCTGGGTAGCTAGCTGGGGTCCTAGTCTCCTAGGTGGAGGGCCAGGGGGCACCCTGGGGCCTATACTTCAAGTCAAGGGAGAGAGGTTGACCCCTGGGTAGCTTGCTGGGGTCTTAGGCCCCTAGGTGGAGGGCCAGGGGGCACCCTGGGGCCTCTACTGCAAGTCCAGGGAGAGTTGTGGACCCCTGGGTAGCTTGTTGGGGTCTTAGGCCCCTAGGTGGAGGGCCAGTGGGCACCCTTGGGCCTATACTTCAAGTCCAGGGAGAAAGGTGGACCCCTGGGTAGCTTGCTGGGGTCTTAGGTCCCTAGGTGGAGGGCCAGGGGGCACCCTGGGGCCTATACTGCAAGTCCAGGGAGAGAGGTGGACCCCTGGGTAGCTTGCTGGGGTCAGAGGCCCCTAGGTGGAGGGCCAGGGGGCACCCTGGGGCCTCTACTGCAAGTCCAAGGAGAGTTGTGGACCCCTGGGTAGCTTGTTGGGGTCTTAGGCCCCTAGGTGGATGGCCAGTGGGCACCCTTGGGCCTATACTTCAAGTCCAGGGAGAAAGGTGGACCCCTGGGTAGCTTGTTGGGGTCAGAGGCCCCTGGGTGGAGGCCAAGGGGGCACCCTGGGGCCTCTACTGCAAGTCCAGGGAGAGTTGTGGACCCCTGGGTAGCTTGCTGGGGTCAGAGGCCCCTAGGTGGAGGCCAAGGGGTGACCCTGGGGCCTCTACTGCAAGTCCAGGGAGAGTTGTGGTCCCCTGGGTAGCTTGCTGGGGTCAGAGGCCCCTAGGTGGAGGCCAAGGGGGCACCCTGGGGCCTCTACTGCAAGTCCAGGGAGAGTTTTGGACCCCTGGGTAGCTTGCTGGGGTCAGAGGCCCCTAGGTGGAAGCCAAGGGGGCACCCTGGGGCCTGTACTGCAAGTCCAGTGAGAGTTGTGGACCCCTGGGTAGCTTGCTGGGGTCTTAGGCCCCTAGGTGGAGGGCAAGGGGGCACCCTGGGGCCTGTACTGCAAGTCCAGGGAGAGTTGTGGACCCCTGGGAAGCTTGCTGGGGTCAAAGGCCCCTAGGTGGAGGGCCAGGAGGTACCCTAGGGCCTCTACTGCAAGTCCAGGGAAAGAGGTGAACCCCCTGGGTAGCTTGCTGGGGTCAGAGGCCCCTGGGTGGAGGCCAAGGGGGCACCCTTGGGCCTCTACTGCAAGTCCAGGGAGAGTTTTGGACCCTTGGGTAGCTTGCTGGGGTAAGAGGCCCTTAGGTGGAGGCCAAGGGGGCACCCTAGGGCCTCTACTGCAAGTCCAGGCAAAGAGGAGGACCCCCAGGGTAGCTTGCTGTGGTCAAAGGCCCCTAGGTGGAGGGCCAGGGGGCACCCTGGGGCCTATCCTCCAAGTCCAGGGAAAGAGGTGGACTACTGGGTAGGTTGCTGGGGTCAAAGACTCCTTTTTGGAGGGCAAGGGGGCACCCTGGGGCCTCTACTGCAAGTCCAGGGAGAGAGGTGGACCCCTGGGTAGCTTTCTGGGGTCCTAGGCCCCTAGATGGAGGGCCAGGTGGCCTTCTTGGGCCTCTACTGCAAGTCCAGGGAGCAAGGTGGACCCCTGGATAGCTTCCTGGGGTCAAAGGCCACTAGGGTTGAGGGCCAGGGGGCACCCTGGGGTGTCTACTGCATGTCCAGGGAGAGAGGTGGACCCCTGGGTAGCTTGCTGGGGTCTTAGGCCCCTGGGTGGAGGGCCAGGGGGCACCCTGGGGCCTCTACTGCAAGTCCAGGGAGAGTTGTGGACCCCTGGGTAGCTTGCTGGGGTCCTAGTCCCCTAGGTGGAGGGCCAGGGCGCACCCTGGGGCCTATACTTCAAGTCAAGGGAGAGAGGTGGGCCCCTGGGTAGCTTGCTGGGGTCTTAGGCCCCTAGGTGGAGGGCCAGGGGGCACCCAGGGGCCTCTACTGCAAGTCCAGGGAGAGTTGTGGACCCCTGGGTAGCTTGTTGGGGTCTTAGGCCCCTAGGTGGAGGGCCAGTGGGCATCCTTGGGCCTATACTTCAAGTCCAGGGAGAAAGGTGGAACCCTGGGTAGCTTGCTGGGGTCAGAGGCCCCTAGGTGGAGGCCAAGAGGGCACCCTGGGGCCTCTACTGCAAGTCCAGGCAGAGAGGTGGACCCCTGGGTAGCTTGCTGGGGTCCTAGTTCCCTAGGTGGAGGGCCAGGGGGCACCCTGGCTCCTATACTTCAAGTCAAGGGAGAGAGGTGGACCCCTGGGTAGCTTGCTGGGGTCTTAGGTCCCTAGGTGGAGGGCCAGGGGCCACTCTGGGGCCTATACTGCAAGTCCAGGGAGAGAGATGGACCCCTGGGTAGCTTGCTGGGGTCAGAGCCCCCTAGGTGGAGGGCCAGGGGGCACCCTGGGGCCTCTACTGCAAGTCCAGGGAGAGTTGTGGACCCCTGGGTAGCTTGTTGGGGTCTTAGGCCCCTAGGTGGATGGCCAGTGGGCACCCTTGGGCCTATACTTCAAGTCCAGGGAGAAAGGTGGACCCCTGGGTAGCTTGCTGGGGTCAGAGGCCCCTGGGTGGAGGCCAAGGGGGCACCCTGGGGCCTCTACTACAAGTCCAGGGAGAGTTGTGGACCCCTGGGTAGCTTGCTGGGGTCAGAGGCCCCTAGGTGGAGGCCAAGGGGGCACCCTGGGGCCTCTACTGCAAGTCCAGGGAGAGTTGTGGGCCCCTGGGTAGCTTGCTGGGGTCAAAGGCCCCTAGGTGGAGGGCCAGGAGTTACCCTAGGGCCTCTACTGCAAGTCCAGGGAAAGAGGTGGACCCCCTGGGTAGCTTGCTGGGGTCAGAGGCCCCTGGGTGGAGGCCAAGGGGGTACCCTGGGGCCTCTACTGCAAGTCCAGGGAGAGTTGTGGTCCCCTGGGTAGCTTGCTGGGGTCAGATGCCCCTAGGTGGAGGCCAAGGGGGCACCCTGGGGCCTCTACTGCAAGTCCAGGGAGAGTTGTGCACCCCTGGGTAGTTTGCTGGGGTCAAAGGCCCCTAGGTGGAGGGCCAGGAGGTACCCTAGGGCCTCTACTGCAAGTCCAGGGAAAGAGAAGGACCCCCTGGGTAGCTTGCTGGGGTCAGAGGCCCCTAGGTGGAGGCCAAGGGGGCACCCTGGGGCCTCTACTGCAAGTCCAGGGAGAGTTTTGGACCCCTGGGTAGATTGTTTGGGTCTTAGGCCCCTAGGTGGAGGGCCAGAGGGCACCCTTGGGCCTATACTTCAAGTCCAGGGAGAAAGGTGGACCCCTGGGTAGCTTGCTGAGGTCAGAGGCCCCTGGGTGGAGGCCAAGGGGGCGCCCTGCGGCCTCTACTGCAAGTCCAGGGAGAGTTGTGGACCCCTGGGTAGCTTGCTGGGGTCAGAGGCCCCTAGGTGGAGGCCAAGGGGGCACCCTGGGGCCTCTACTGCAAGTCCAGGCAGAGAGGTGGACCCCTGGGTAGCTTGCTGGGGTCCTAGTCCCCTAGGTGGAGGGCCAGGGGGCACCCTGGGGCCTATACTTCAAGTCAAGGGAGAGAGGTGGACCCCTGGGTAGCTTGCTGGGGTCAGAGGCCCCTAGGTGGAGGCCAAGGGGGCACCCTGGGGCCTCTACTGCAAGTCCAGGGAGAGTTGTGGACCCCTGGGTAGCTTGCTGGGGTCAGAGGCCCCTAGGTGGAGGGCCAGGGGGCACCCTGGGGCCTCTACTGCAAGTCCAAGGAGAGTTGTGGACCCCTGGGTAGCTTGTTGGGGTCTTAGGCCCCTAGGTGGATGGCCAGTGGGCACCCTTGGGCCTATACTTCAAGTCCAGGGAGAAAGGTGGACCCCTGGGTAGCTTGTTGGGGTCAGAGGCCCCTGGGTGGAGGCCAAGGGGGCACCCTGGGGCCTCTACTGCAAGTCCAGGGAGAGTTGTGGACCCCTGGGTAGCTTGCTGGGGTCAGAGGCCCCTAGGTGGAGGCCAAGGGGTGACCCTGGGGCCTCTACTGCAAGTCCAGGGAGAGTTGTGGTCCCCTGGGTAGCTTGCTGGGGTCAGAGGCCCCTAGGTGGAGGCCAAGGGGGCACCCTGGGGCCTCTACTGCAAGTCCAGGGAGAGTTTTGGACCCCTGGGTAGCTTGCTGGGGTCAGAGGCCCCTAGGTGGAAGCCAAGGGGGCACCCTGGGGCCTGTACTGCAAGTCCAGTGAGAGTTGTGGACCCCTGGGTAGCTTGCTGGGGTCTTAGGCCCCTAGGTGGAGGGCAAGGGGGCACCCTGGGGCCTGTACTGCAAGTCCAGGGAGAGTTGTGGACCCCTGGGAAGCTTGCTGGGGTCAAAGGCCCCTAGGTGGAGGGCCAGGAGGTACCCTAGGGCCTCTACTGCAAGTCCAGGGAAAGAGGTGAACCCCCTGGGTAGCTTGCTGGGGTCAGAGGCCCCTGGGTGGAGGCCAAGGGGGCACCCTTGGGCCTCTACTGCAAGTCCAGGGAGAGTTTTGGACCCTTGGGTAGCTTGCTGGGGTAAGAGGCCCTTAGGTGG
The DNA here is from genome assembly GCF_049306965.1 of Danio rerio. Classification (NCBI taxonomy): domain Eukaryota; kingdom Metazoa; phylum Chordata; class Actinopteri; order Cypriniformes; family Danionidae; genus Danio; species Danio rerio. Next base: position 18,810,440 of record NC_133195.1, on the reverse strand, counting down.
AGGCCAAGGGGGCACCCTAGGGCCTCTACTGCAAGTCCAGGCAAAGAGGAGGACCCCCAGGGTAGCTTGCTGTGGTCAAAGGCCCCTAGGTGGAGGGCCAGGGGGCACCCTGGGGCCTATCCTCCAAGTCCAGGGAAAGAGGTGGACTACTGGGTAGGTTGCTGGGGTCAAAGACTCCTTTTTGGAGGGCAAGGGGGCACCCTGGGGCCTCTACTGCAAGTCCAGGGAGAGAGGTGGACCCCTGGGTAGCTTTCTGGGGTCCTAGGCCCCTAGATGGAGGGCCAGGTGGCCTTCTTGGGCCTCTACTGCAAGTCCAGGGAGCAAGGTGGACCCCTGGATAGCTTCCTGGGGTCAAAGGCCACTAGGTGGAGGGCCAGGGGGCACCCTGGGGTGTCTACTGCATGTCCAGGGAGAGAGGTGGACCCCTGGGTAGCTTGCTGGGGTCTTAGGCCCCTGGGTGGAGGGCCAGGGGGCACCCTGGGGCCTCTACTGCAAGTCCAGGGAGAGTTGTGGACCCCTGGGTAGCTTGCTGGGGTCCTAGTCCCCTAGGTGGAGGGCCAGGGCGCACCCTGGGGCCTATACTTCAAGTCAAGGGAGAGAGGTGGGCCCCTGGGTAGCTTGCTGGGGTCTTAGGCCCCTAGGTGGAGGGCCAGGGGGCACCCAGGGGCCTCTACTGCAAGTCCAGGGAGAGTTGTGGACCCCTGGGTAGCTTGTTGGGGTCTTAGGCCCCTAGGTGGAGGGCCAGTGGGCATCCTTGGGCCTATACTTCAAGTCCAGGGAGAAAGGTGGAACCCTGGGTAGCTTGCTGGGGTCAGAGGCCCCTAGGTGGAGGCCAAGAGGGCACCCTGGGGCCTCTACTGCAAGTCCAGGCAGAGAGGTGGACCCCTGGGTAGCTTGCTGGGGTCCTAGTTCCCTAGGTGGAGGGCCAGGGGGCACCCTGGCTCCTATACTTCAAGTCAAGGGAGAGAGGTGGACCCCTGGGTAGCTTGCTGGGGTCTTAGGTCCCTAGGTGGAGGGCCAGGGGCCACTCTGGGGCCTATACTGCAAGTCCAGGGAGAGAGATGGACCCCTGGGTAGCTTGCTGGGGTCAGAGGCCCCTAGGTGGAGGGCCAGGGGGCACCCTGGGGCCTCTACTGCAAGTCCAGGGAGAGTTGTGGACCCCTGGGTAGCTTGTTGGGGTCTTAGGCCCCTAGGTGGATGGCCAGTGGGCACCCTTGGGCCTATACTTCAAGTCCAGGGAGAAAGGTGGACCCCTGGGTAGCTTGCTGGGGTCAGAGGCCCCTGGGTGGAGGCCAAGGGGGCACCCTGGGGCCTCTACTACAAGTCCAGGGAGAGTTGTGGACCCCTGGGTAGCTTGCTGGGGTCAGAGGCCCCTAGGTGGAGGCCAAGGGGGCACCCTGGGGCCTCTACTGCAAGTCCAGGGAGAGTTGTGGGCCCCTGGGTAGCTTGCTGGGGTCAAAGGCCCCTAGGTGGAGGGCCAGGAGTTACCCTAGGGCCTCTACTGCAAGTCCAGGGAAAGAGGTGGACCCCCTGGGTAGCTTGCTGGGGTCAGAGGCCCCTGGGTGGAGGCCAAGGGGGTACCCTGGGGCCTCTACTGCAAGTCCAGGGAGAGTTGTGGTCCCCTGGGTAGCTTGCTGGGGTCAGATGCCCCTAGGTGGAGGCCAAGGGGGCACCCTGGGGCCTCTACTGCAAGTCCAGGGAGAGTTGTGCACCCCTGGGTAGTTTGCTGGGGTCAAAGGCCCCTAGGTGGAGGGCCAGGAAGTACCATAGGGCCTCTACTGCAAGTCCAGGGAAAGAGAAGGACCCCCTGGGTAGCTTGCTGGGGTCAGAGGCCCCTGGGTGGAGGCCAAGGGGGCACCCTGGGGCCTCTACTGCAAGTCCAGGGAGAGTTTTGGACCCCTGGGTAGATTGTTTGGGTCTTAGGCCCCTAGGTGGAGGGCCAGAGGGCACCCTTGGGCCTATACTTCAAGTCCAGGGAGACAGGTGGACCCCTGGGTAGCTTGCTGAGGTCAGAGGCCCCTGGGTGGAGGCCAAGGGGGCGCCCTGCGGCCTCTACTGCAAGTCCAGGGAGAGTTGTGGACCCCTGGGTAGCTTGCTGGGGTCAGAGGCCCCTAGGTGGAGGCCAAGGGGGCACCCTGGGGCCTCTACTGCAAGTCCAGGCAGAGAGGTGGACCCCTGGGTAGCTTGCTGGGGTCCTAGTCCCCTAGGTGGAGGGCCAGGGGGCACCCTGGGGCCTATACTTCAAGTCAAGGGAGAGAGGTGGACCCCTGGGTAGCTTGCTGGGGTCAGAGGCCCCTAGGTGGAGGCCAAGGGGGCACCCTGGGGCCTCTACTGCAAGTCCAGGGAGAGTTGTGGACCCCTGGGTAGCTTGCTGGGGTTTTAGGCCCCTAGGTGGAGGGCCAGTGGGCACCCTAAGGCCTATACTTCAAGTCCAGGGAGAAAGGTGGACCCCTGGGTAGCTTGCTGGGGTCAGAGGCCCCTGGGTGGAGGCCAAGGGGGCACCCTGGGGCCTCTACTGCAAGTCCAGGGAGAGTTGTGGACCCCTGGGTAGCTTGCTGGGGTCAGAGGCCCCCTACGTGGAGGGCCAGGAGGTACCCTAGGGCCTCTACTGCAAGTCCAGGGAGAGAGGTGGACCCCTGGGTAGCTTGCTGGGGTCTTAGGCCCCTAGGTGGAGGGCCAGGGGGCACCCTGGGGCCTATACTTCAAGTCAAGGGAGAGAGGTTGACCCCTGGGTAGCTTGCTGGGGTCTTAGGCCCCTAGGTGGAAGGCCAGGGGGCACCCTGGGGCCTCTACTGCAAGTCCAGGGAGAGTTGTGGACCCCTGGGTAGCTTGTTGGGGTCTTAGGCCCCTAGGTGGAGGGCCAGTGGGCACCCTTGGGCCTATACTTCAAGTCCAGGGAGAAAGGTGGACCCCTGGGTAGCTTGCTGGGGTCTTAGGTCCCTAGGTGGAGGGCCAGGGGGCACCCTGGGTCCTATACTGCAAGTCCAGGGAGAGAGGTGGACTCCTGGCTAGCTTGCTGGGGTCAGAGGCCCCTAGGTGGAGGGCCAGGGGGCACCCTGGGGCCTCTACTGCAAGTCCAGGGAGAGTTGTGGACCCCTGGGTAGCTTGTTGGGGTCTTAGGCCCCTAAGTAGATGGCCAGTGGGCACCCTTGGGCCTATACTTCAAGTCCAGGGAGAAAGGTGGACCCCTGGGTAGCTTGCTGGGGTCAGTGGCCCCTGGGTGGAGGGCCAGTGGAAACCCTTGGGCCTATACTTCAAGTCCAGGGAGAAAGGTGGACCCGTGGGTAGCTTGTTGGGGTCTTAGGCCCCTAGGTGGATGGCCAGTAGGCACCCTTGGGCCTATACTTCAAGTCCAGGGAGAAAGGCGGACCCGTTGGTAGCTTGCTGGGGTCAGAGGCCCCTGGGTGGAGGCCGAGGGGGCACCCTGGGTTCTCTACTGCAAGTCCAGGGAGAGTTGTGGGCCCCTGGGTAGCTTGCTGGGGTCAGAGGCCCCTAGGTGGAGGCCAAGGGGGCACCCTGGGGCCTCTACTGCAAGTCCAGGGAGAGTTGTGGACCCCTGGGTAGCTTGCTGGGGTCAAAGGCCCCTAGGTGGAGGGCCAGAAGGTACCCTAGGGCCTCTACTGCAAGTCCAGGGAAAGAGGTGGACCCACTGGGTAGCTTGCTGGGGTCAGAGGCCCCTGAGTGGAGGCCAAGGGGGTACCCTGGGGCCTCTACTGCAAGTCCAGGGAGAGTTGTGGTCCCCTGGGTAGCTTGCTGGGGTCAGAGGCCCCTAGGTGGAGGCCAAGGGGGCACCCTGGGGCCTGTACTGCAAGTCCAGGGAGAGTTGTGGACCCCTGGGTAGCTTGCTGGGGTCAAAGGCCCCTAAGTGGAGGGCCAGGAGGTACCCTAGGGCCTCTACTGCAAGTCCAGGGAAAGAGGTGGACCCCCTGGGTAGCTTGCTGGGGTCAGAGGCCCCTGGGTGGAGGCCAAGGGGGCACCCTGGGGCCTCTACTGCAAGTCCAGGGAGAGTTTTGAACCCCTGGGTAGCTTGCTGGGGTCAGAGTCCCCTAGGTGGAAGCCAAGGGGGCATCCTGGGGCCTCTACTGCAAGTCCAGGGAGAGTTGTGGACCCCTGGGTAGCTTGCTGGGGTCAGAGGCCCCTAGGTGCAGGGCCAGGAGGTACCACAGGGCCTCTACTGCAAGTCCAGGGAGAGAGGTGGACCCCTGGGTAGCTTTCTGGGGTCCTAGGCCCCTAGGTGGAGGGCCAAGGGGCACCCTGGGGCCTATACTGCAAGTCCAGGGAGAGTTGTGGACCCCTGGGTAGCTTGTTGGGGTCTTAGGCCCCTAGGTGGATGGCCAGTGGGCACCCTTGGGTCTATACTTCAAGTCCAGGGAGAAAAGTGGACCCCTTGGTAGCTTGCTGGGGTCAGAGGCCCCTGAGTGGAGGCCAAGGTGGCACCCTGGGGCCTCTACTGCAGGTCCAGGGAGAGTTGTGGACCCCTGGGTAGCTTGCTGGGGTCAGAGGCCCCTAGGTGGAGGCCAAGGGGGCATCCTGGGGCCTCTACTGCAAGTCCAGGGAGAGTTGTGGACCCCTGGGTAGCTTGATGTGGTCAAAGGCCCCTAGGTGGAAGGCCAGGAGGTACCCTAGGGCCTCTACTGCAAGTCCAGGGAAAGAGGTGGACCCCCTGGGTAGCTTGCTGGGGTCAGAGAACCCTGGGTGGAGGCCAAGGGGGTACCCTGGGGCCTCTACTGCAAGTCCAGAGAGAGTTGTGGTCCCCTGGGTAGCTTGTTGGGGTCAGAGGCCCCTAGGTGGTGGGCCAGGAGGTACCCTAGGGCCTCTACTGCAAGTCCAGGAAAAGAGGTGGACCCCCTGGGTAGCTTGCTGGGGTCAGAGGCCCCTGGGTGGAGGCTAAGGGGGCACCCTGGGGCCTCTACTGCAAGTCCAGGGAGAGTTTTGGACCCCTGGGTAGCTTGCTGGGGTCAGAGGCCCTTAGGTGGAGGCCAAGGGGGCACCCTAGGGCCTCTACTGCAAGTCCAGGGAAAGAGGAGGACTCCCAGGGTAGCTTGCTGGGGTCAAAGGCCCCTAGGTGGAGGGCCAGGGGGCACCCTGGGGCCTATCCTCCAAGTCCAGGGAAAGAGGTGGACAACTGGGTAGGTTGCTGGGGTCAAAGACTCCTTTTTGGAGGGCAAAGGGGCACCCTGGGGCCTCTACTGCAAGTCCAGGGAAAGAGGTGGACCCCTGGGTAGCTTTCTGGGGTCCTAGGCCCCTAGATGGAGGGCCAGGTGGCCTTCTTGGGCCTCTACTGCAAGTCCAGGGAGCAAGGTGGACCCCTGGATAGCTTCCTGGGGTCAAAGGCCACTAGGTGGAGGGCCAGGGGGCACCCTGGGGCGTCTACTGCATGTCCAGGGAGTGAGGTGGACCCCTGGGTAGCTTGCTGGGGTCTTAGACCCCTGGGTGGAGGGCCAGGGGGCACCCTGGGGCCTCTACTGCAAGTCCAGGGAGAGTTGTGGACCCCTGGGTAGCTTGCTGGGGTCAGAGTTCCCTAGGTGGAGGGCCAGGGGGCTCCCTGGGGCCTCTACTGCAAGTCCAGGGAGAGTTGTGGACCCCTGGGTAGCTTGCTGGGGTCTTAGGCCCCTAGGTGGAGGGCCAGTGGGCACCCTGAGGCCTATACTTCATGTCCAGGGAGAAAGGTGGACCCCTGGGTAGCTTGCTGGGGTCAGAGGCCCCTGGGTGGAGGCCAAGGGGGCACCCTGGGGCCTCTACTGCAAGTCCAGGGAGAGTTGTGGTCCCCTGGGTAGCTTGCTGGGGTCAGAGGCCCCTAGGTGGAGGGCCAGGGGGTACCCTAGGGCCTCTACTGCAAGTCCAGGGAGAGAGGTGGACCCCTTGGTAGCTTGCTGGGGTCAGAGGCCCCTGGGTGGAGGGCAATGGGGCACCCTGGGGCCTCTACTGCAAGTCCAGGCAGAGAGGTGGACCCCTGGGTAGCTAGCTGGGGTCCTAGTCCCCTAGGTGGAGGGCCAAGGGGCACCCTGGGGCCTATACTTCAAGTCAAGGGAGAGAGGTGGACCCCTGGGTAGCTTGCTGGGGTCTTAGGCCCCTAGGTGGAGGGCCAGGGGGCACCCTGGGGCCTCTACTGCAAGTCCAGGGAGAGTTGTGGACCCCTGGGTAGCTTGTTGGGGTCTTAGGCCCCTAGATGGAGGGCCAGTGTGCACCCTTGGGCCTATACTTCAAGTCCAGGGAGAAAGGTGGACCCCTGGGTAGCTTGCTGGGGTCAGAGGCCCCTGGGTGGAGGCCAAGGGGGCACCCTGGGGCCTCTACTGCAAGTCCAGGGAGAGTTGTGGACCCCTGGGTAGCTTGCTGGGGTCTTAGGCCCCTAGGTGGAGGGCCAGTGGGCACCCTGAGGCCTATACTTCAAGTCCAGGGAGAAAGGTGGACCCCTGGGTAGCTTGCTGGGGTCAGAGGCACCTGGGTGGAGGCCAAGGGGGCACCCTGGGGCCTCTACTGCAAGTCCAGGGAGAGTTGTGGACCCCTGGGTAGCTTGCTGGGGTCAGAGGCCCCTAGGTGGAGGGCCAGGAGATACCCTAGGGCCTCTACTGCAAGTCCAAGGAGAGAGGTGGACCCCTGGGTAGCTTGCTGGGGTCAGAGGCCCCTGGGTGGAGGGCAAGGGGGCACCCTGGGGCCTCTACTGCAAGTCCAGGCAGAGAGGTGGACCCCTGGGTAGCTAGCTGGGGTCTTAGGCCCCTAGGTGGAGGGCCAGTGGGCACCCTGGGGCCTCTACTGCAAGTCCAGGCAGAGAGGTGGACCCCTGGGTAGCTTGCTGGGGTCCTAGTCCCCTAGGTGGAGGGCCAGGGGGCACCCTGGGGCCTATACTTCAAGTCAAGGGAGAGAGGTGGACCCCTGGGTAGCTTGCTGGGGACAGAGGCCCCTAGGTGGAGGGCCAGGAGGCACCCTGGGGCCTCTACTGCAAGTCCAGGGAAAGTTGTGGACCCCTGGGTAGCTTGTTGGGGTCTTAGGCCCCTAGGTGGATGGCCAGTGGGCACCCTTGGGCCTATACTTCATGTCCAGGGAGAAATGTGGACCCCTGGGTAGCTTTCTGGGGTCAGAGGCCCCTGGGTGGAGGCCAAGGGGGCACCCTGGGGCCTCTACTGCAAGTCCAGGGAGAGTTGTGGGCCCCTGGGTAGCTTGCTGGGGTCAGAGGCCCCTAGGTGGAGGCCAAGGGGGCACCCTGGGGCCTCTACTGCATGTCCAGGGAGAGTTGTGGACCCCTGGGTAGCTTGCTGGGGTCAAAGGCCCCTAGGTGGAGGGCCAGGAGGTACCCTAGGGCCTCTACTGCAAGTCCAGGGAGAGTTGTGGTCCCCTGGGTAGCTTGCTGGGGTCAGAGGCCCCTAGGTGGAGGCCAAGGGGGCACCCTGGGGCCTGTACTGCAAGTCCAGGGAGAGTTGTGGACCCCTGGGTAGCTTGCTGAGGTCAAAGGCCCCTAGGTGGAGGGCCAGGAGGTACCCTAGGGCCTCTACTGCAAGTCCAGGGAAAGAGGTGGACCCCCTGGGTAGCTTGCTGGGGTCTTAGGCCCCTGGGTAGAGGCCAAGGGGGCACCCTGGGGCCTCTACTGCAAGTCCAGGGAGAGTTTTGAACCCCTGGGTAGCTTGCTGGGGTCAGAGTCCCCTAGGTGGAAGCCAAGGGGGCACCCTGGGGCCTCTACTGCAAGTCCAGGGAGAGTTGTGGACCCCTGGGTAGCTTGCTGGGGTCTTAGGCCCCTAGGTGTAGGGCCAGGAGGCACCCTGAGGCCTATACTTCAAGTCCAGGGAGAAAGGTGGACCCCTGGGTAGCTTGCTGGGGTCAGAGGCCCCTAGGTGGAGGGCCAGGAAGTACCCTAGGGCCTCTACTGCAAGTCCAGGCAGAGAGGTGGACCCCTGGGTAGCTGGCTGGGGTCCTAGTCCCCTAGGTGGAGGGCCAGGAGGCACCCTGGGGCCTATACTTCAAGTCAAGGGAGAGAGGTGGACCCCTGGGTAGCTTGCTGGGGTCTTAGGCCCCTAGGTGGAGGGACAGGGGGCACCCAGGGGCCTCTACTGCAAGTCCAGGGAGAGTTGTGGACCCCTGGGTAGCTTGTTGGGGTCTTAGGCCCCTAGGTGGAGGGCCAGTGGGCATCCTTGGGCCTATACTTCAAGTCCAGGGAGAAAGGTGGACCCCTGGGTAGCTTGCTGGGGTCAGAGGCCCCTAGGTGGAGGCCAAGGGGGCACCCTGGGGCCTCTACTGCAAGTCCAGGCAGAGAGGTGGACCCCTGGGTAGCTTGCTGGGGTCCTAGTTCCCTAGGTGGAGGGCCAGGGGGCACCCTGGGGCCTATACTTCAAGTCAAGGGAGAGAGGTGGACCCCTGGGTAGCTTGCTGGGGTCAGAGGCCCCTAGGTGGAGGGCCAGGAGGTACCCTAGGGCCTCTACTGCAAGTCCAGGGAAAGAGGTGGACCCCCTGGGTAGCTTGCTGGGGTCAGAGGCCCCTGGGTGGAGGCCAAGGGGGTACCCTGGGGCCTCTACTGCAAGTCCAGGGAGAGTTGTGGTCCCCTGGGTAGCTTGCTGGGGTCAGATGCTCCTAGGTGGAGGCCAAGGGGGCACCCTGGGGCCTGTACTGCAAGTCCAGGGAGAGTTGTGCACCCCTGGGTAGTTTGCTGGGGTCAAAGACCCCTAGGTGGAGGGCCAGGAGGTACCCTAGGGCCTCTACTGCAAGTCCAGGGAAAAAGGAGGACCCCCTGGGTAGCTTGCTGGGGTCAGAGGCCCCTGGGTGGAGGCCAAGGGGGCACCCTGGGGCCTCTACTGCAAGTCCAGGGAAAGAGGAGGACCCCCAGGGTAGCTTGCTGGGGTCAGAGGCCCCTAGGTGGAGGGCCAGGGGGCACCCTGGGGCCTATCCTCCAAGTCCAGGGAAAGAGGTGGACCACTGGGTAGGTTGCTGGGGTCAAAGACTCCTTTTTGGAGGGCAAGGGGGCACCCTGGGGCCTCTACTGCAAGTCCAGGGAGAGAGGTGGACCCCTGGGTAGCTTTCTGGGGTCCTAGGCCCCTAGATGGAGGGCCAGGTGGCCTTCTTGGGCCTCTACTGCAAGTCCAGGGAGCAAGGTGGAACCCTGGATAGCTTCCTGGGGTCAAAGGCCACTAGGTTGAGGGCCAGGAGGCACCCTGGGGCGTCTACTGCATGTCTAGGGAGAGAGGTGGACCCCTGGGTAGCTTGCTGGGGTCTTAGGCCCCTAGGTGGAGGGCCAGGGGGAACCCTGGGGCCTCTACTGCAAGTCCAGGGAGAGTTGTGGACCCCTGGGTAGCTTGTTGTGGTCTTAGGCCCCTAGGTGGAGGGCCAGAGGGCACCCTTGGGCCTATACTTCAAGTCCAAGGAGAAAGGTGGACCCCTGGGTAGCTTGCTGGGGTCAGAGGCCCCTGGGTGGAGGCCAAGGGGGCACCCTGCGGCCTCTACTGCAAGTCCAGGGAGAGTTGTGGACCCCTGGGTAGCTTGCTGGGGTCAGAGGCCCCTAGGTGGAGGCCAAGGGGGCACCCTGGGGCCTCTACTTCAAGTCCAGGCAGAGAGGTGGACCCCTGGGTAGCTTGCTGGGGTCCTAGTCCCCTAGGTGGAGGGCCAGGGGGCACCCTGGGGCCTATACTTCAAGTCAAGGGAGAGAGGTGGACCCCAGGGTAGCTTGCTGGGGTCTTAGGTCCCTAGGTGGAGGGCCAGGGGGCACCCTGGGGCCTATACTGCAAGTCCAGGGAGAGAGGTGGACCCCTGGGTAGCTTGCTGGGGTCAGAGGCCCCTAGGTGGAGGGCCAGGGGGCACCCTGGGGCCTCTACTGCAAGTCCAGGGAGAGTTTTGGACCCCTGGGTAGCTTGCTGGGGTCAGAGGCCCCTAGGTGGAGGGCCAGGGGGCACAATGGGGCCTCTACTGCAAGTACAGGGAGAGTTGTGGACACCTGGGTAGCTTGCTGGGGTCTTAGGCCCCTAGGTGGAGGGCCAGGGGGCACCCTGAGGCCTATACTTCAAGTCCAGGGAGAAAGGTGGACCCCTGGGTAGCTTGCTGGGGTCGGAAGCCCCTGGGTGGAGGGCCAGGGGGCACCCTGGGGCCTTTCCTCCAAGTCCAGGGAAAGAGGTGGACCACTGGGTAGGTTGCTGGGGTCAAAGACTCCTTTTTGGAGGGCAAGGGGGCACCCTGGGGCCTCTACTGCAAGTACAGGGAGAGTTGTGGACCCCTGGGTAGCTTTCTGGGGTCCTAGGCCCCTAGATGGAGGGCCAGGTGGCCTTCTTGGGCCTCTACTGCAAGTCCAGGGAGAAAGGTGGACCCCTGGGTAGCTTGCTGGGGTCGGAATCCCCTGGGTGGAGGCCAATGGGGCACCCTGGGGCCTCTACTGCAAGTCCAGGGAGAGTTGAGGACCCCTGGGTAGCTTGCTGGGGTCAGAAGCCCCTAGGTGGAGGGCCAGGAGGTACCCTAGGGCCTCTACTGCAAGTCCAGGGAGAGAGCTGGACCCCTGGGTAGCTTGCTGGGGTCAGAGGCCCCTAGGTGGAGGGCAAGGGGGCACCCTGGGGCCTCTACTGCAAGTCCAGGCAGAGAGGTGGACCCCTGGGTAGCTAGCTGGGGTCCTAGTCTCCTAGGTGGAGGGCCAGGGGCACCCTGGGGCCTATACTTCAAGTCAAGGGAGAGAGGTGGACCCCTGGGTAGCTTGCTGGGGTCTTAGGCCCCTAGGTGGAGGGCCAGGGGGCACCCTGGGGCCTCTACTGTAAGTCCAGGGAGAGTTGTGGACCCCTGGGTTGCTTGTTGGGGTCTTAGGCCCTTGGTGGAGGGCCAGTGGGCACCCTTGGGCCTATACTTCAAGTCCAGGGAGAAAGGTGGACGCCTGGGTAGCTTGCTGGTATTCAGAGGCCCCTGGGTGGAGGCCAAGGGGGCACCCTGGGGCCTCAACTGCAAGTCCAGGGAGAGTTGTGGACCCCTGGGTAGCTTGTTGGGGTCAGAGGCCCCTAGGTGGAGGCCAAGGGGGCACCCTGGGGCCTCTACTGCAAGTCCAAGCATTGAGGCGGACCCCTGGGTAGCTTGCTGGGGTCCTAGTCCCCTAGGTGGAGGGCCAGGGGGAACCATGGGGCCTATACTTCAAGTCAAGGGAGAGAGGTGTACCCCTGGGTAGCTTGCTGGGGTCTTAGGTCCCTAGGTGGAGGGCCAGAGGGCACCCTGGGGCCTATACTGCAAGTCCAGGGAGAGAGGTTGACCCCTGGGTAGCTTGCTGGGGTCAGAGGCCCCTAGGTGGAGGGCCAGGGAACACCCTGGGGCCTCTACTGCAAGTCCAGGGAGAGTTGTGGACCCCTGGGTAGCTTGTTGGGGTCTTAGGCCCCTATGTGGATGGCCAGTGGGCACCCTTGGGCCTATACTTCAAGTCCAGGGAGAAAGGTGGACCCCTGGGTAGCTTGCTGGGGTCAGAGGCCCCTGGGTGGAGGCCAAGGGGGCACCCTGGGGCCTCTACTGCAAGTCCAGGGAGAGTTGTGGACCCCTGGGTAGCTTGCTGGGGTCAGAGGCCCCTAGGTGGAGGCCAAGGGGGCACCCTGGGGCCTCTACTGCAAGTCCAGGGAGAGTTGTGGACCCCTGGGTAGCTTGCTGGGGTCAAAGGCCCCTAGGTGGAAGGCCAGGAGGTAACCTAGGGCCTCTACTGCAAGACCAGGGAAAGAGGTGGACCCCCTGGGTAGCTTGCTGGGGTCAGAGGCCCCTGGGTGGAGGCCAAGGGGTTACCCTGGGGCCTCTACTGCAAGTCCAGGGAGAGTTGTGGACCCCTGGGTAGATTGCTGGGGTCAGAGTGCCCTAAGTGGAGGCCAAGGGGGCACCCTGGGGCCTCTACTGCAAGTCCAGGCAGAGAGGTGGACCCCTGGGTACCTTGCTGGGGTCCTAGTCCCCTAGGTGGAGGGCCAGGGGGCACCCTGGGGCCTATACTTCAAATCAAGGGAGAGAGGTGGACCCCTGGGTAGCTTGCTGGGGTCTTAGGTCCCTAGGTGGAGGGCCAGGGGGCACCCTGGGGCCTATACTGCAAGTCCAGGGAGAGAGGTGGACCCTGGGTAGCTTGCTGGGGTCAGAGGCCCCTAGGTGGAGGGCCAGGGGGCACCCTGGGGCCTCTACTGCAAGTCCAAGGAGAGTTGTGGACCCCTGGGTAGCTTGTTGGGGTCTTAGGCCCCTAGGTGGATGGCCAGTGGGCACCCTTGGGCCTATACTTCAAGTCCAGGGAGAAAGGTGGACCCCTGGGTAGCTTGCTGGGGTCAGAGGCCCCTGGGTAGAGGCCAAGGGGGCACCCTGGGGCCTCTACTGCAAGTCCAGGGAGAGTTGTGGACCCCTGGGTAGCTTGCTGGGGTCAGAGGCCCCTAGGTGGAGGCCAAGGGGTTACCCTGGGGCCTCTACTGCAAGTCCAGGGAGAGTTGTGGTCCCCTGGGTAGCTTGCTGGGGTCAGAGGCCCCTAGGTGGAGGCCAAGGGGGCACCCTGGGGCCTCTACTGCAAGTCCAGGGAGAGTTTTGGACCCCTGGGTAGCTTGCTGGGGTCAGAGGCCCCTAGGTGGAAGCCAAGGGGGCACCCTGGGGCCTGTACTGCAAGTCCAGTGAGAGTTGTGGACCCCTGGGTAGCTTGCTGGGGTCTTAGGCCCCTAGGTGGAGGGCCAGGGGGCACCCTGGGGCCTGTACTGCAAGTCCAGGGAGAGTTGTGGACCCCTGGGTAGCTTGCTGGGGTCAAAGGCCCCTAGGTGGAGGGCCAGGAGGTACCCTAGGGCCTCTACTGCAAGTCCAGGGAAAGAGGTGGACCCCCTGGGTAGCTTGCTGGGGTCAGAGGCCCCTGGGTGGAGGCCAAGGGGGCACCCTGGGGCCTCTACTGCAAGTCCAGGGAGAGTTTTGGACCCTTGGGTAGCTTGCTGGGGTAAGAGGCCCTTAGGTGGAGGCCAAGGGGGCACCCTAGGGCCTCTACTGCAAGTCCAGGCAAAGAGGAGGACCCCCAGGGTAGCTTGCTGTGGTCAAAGGCCCCTAGGTGGAGGGCCAGGGGGCACCCTGGGGCCTATCCTCCAAGTCCAGGGAAAGAGGTGGACTACTGGGTAGGTTGCTGGGGTCAAAGACTCCTTTTTGGAGGGCAAGTGGGCACCCTGGGGCCTCTACTGCAAGTCCAGGGAGAAAGGTGGACCCCTGGGTAGCTTGCTGGGGTCAGAGGCCCCTGGGTGGAGGGCCAGTGGGCACCCTTGGGCCTATACTTCAAGTCCAGGGAGAAAGGTGGACCCCTGGGTAGCTTGTTGGGGTCTTAGGCCCCTAGGTGGATGGCCAGTGGGCACCCTTGGGACTATACTTCAAGTCCAGGGAGAAAGGCGGACCCCTTGGTAGCTTGCTGGGGTCAGAGGCCCCTGGGTGGAGGCCAAGGGGGCACCCTGGGGCCTCTACTGCAAGTCCAGGGAGAGTTGTGGGCCCCTGGGTAGCTTGCTGGGGTCAGAGGCCCCTAGGTGGAGGCCAAGGGGGCACCCTGGGGCCTCTACTGCAAGTCCAGGGAGAGTTGTGGACCCCTGGGTAGCTTGCTGGGGTCAAAGGCCCCTAGGTGGAGGGCCAGAAGGTACCCTAGGGCCTCTACTGCAAGTCCAGGGAAAGAGGTGGACCCCCTGGGTAGCTTGCTGGGGTCAGAGGCCCCTGAGTGGAGGCCAAGGGGGTACCCTGGGGCCTCTACTGCAAGTCCAGGGAGAGTTGTGGTCCCCTGGGTAGCTTGCTGGGGTCAGAGGCCCCTAGGTGAAGGCCAAGGGGGCAGCCTGGGGCCTGTACTGCAAGTCCAGGGAGAGTTGTGGACCCCTGGGTAGCTTGCTGGGGTCAAAGGCCCCTAAGTGGAGGGCCAGGAGGTACCCTAGGGCCTCTACTGCAAGTCCAGGGAAAGAGGTGGACCCCCTGGGTAGCTTGCTGGGGTCAGAGGCCCCTGGGTGGAGGCCAAGGGGGCACCCTGGGGCCTCTACTGCAAGTCCAGGGAGAGTTTTGAACCCCTGGGTAGCTTGCTGGGGTCAGAGTCCCCTAGGTGGAAGCCAAGGGGGCATCCTGGGGCCTCTACTGCAAGTCCAGGGAGAGTTGTGGACCCCTGGGTAGCTTGCTGGGGTCCTAGGCCCCTAGGTGGAGGGGCAGGAGGCACCCTGAGGCCTATACTTCAAGTCCAGGGAGAAAGGTGGACCCCTGGGTAGCTTGCTGGGGTCAGAGGCCCCTGGGTGGAGGCCAAGGGGGCACCCTTGGGCCTCTACTGCAAGTCAAGGGAGAGTTGTGGACCCCTGGGTAGCTTGCTGGGGTCAGAGGCCCCTAGGTGGAGGGCCAGGAGGTACCCCAGAGCCTCTACTGCAAGTCCAGGGAGAGAGGTGGACCCCTGGGTAGCTTGCTGGGGTCAGAGGCCCCTAGGTGGAGGGCCAGGGGGCACCCTGGGGCCTATACTTCAAGTCAAGGGAGAGAGGTGGACCCCTGGGTAGCTTGCTGGGGTCTTAGGTCCCTAGGTGGAGGGCCAGGGGGCACCCTGGGGCCTATACTGCAAGTCCAGGGAGAGAGGTGGACCCCTGGGTAGCTTGCTGGGGTCAGTGGCCCCTAGGTGGAGGGCCAGGGGGCACCCTGGGGCCTCTACTGCAAGTCCAGGGAGAGTTGTGGACCCCTGGGTAGCTTGTTGGGGTCTTAGGCCCCTAGGTGGATGGCCAGTGGGCACCCTTGGGCCTATACTTCAAGTCCAGGGAGAAAGGTGGACCCCTGGGTAGCTTACTGGGGTCAGAGGCCCCAGGGTGGAGGCCAAGGGGGCACCCTGGGGCCTCTACTGCAAGTCCAGGGAGAGTTGTGGACCCCTGGGTAGCTTGTTGTGGTCAAAGGCCCCTAGGTGGAGGGCCAGGGGGCACCCTGGGGCCTATCCTCCAAGTCCAGGGAAAGAGGTGGACTACTGGGTAGGTTGCTGGGGTCAAAGACTCCTTTTTGGAGGGCAAGGGGGCACCCTCGGGCCTCTACTGCAAGTCCAGGGAGAGAGGTGGACCCCTGGGTAGCTTTCTGGGGTCCTAGGCCCCTAGATGGAGGGCCAGGTGGCCTTCTTGGGCCTCTACTGCAAGTCCAGGGAGCAAGGCGGACCCCTGGATAGCTTCCTGGGGTCAAAGGCCACTAGGTTGAGGGCCAGGAGGCACCCTGGGGCGTCTACTGCATGTCTAGGGAGAGAGGTGGACCCCTGGGTAGCTTGCTGGGGTCTTAGGCCCCTAGGTGGAGGGCCAGGGGGAATCCTGGGGCCTCTACTGCAAGTCCAGGGAGAGTTGTGGACCCCTGGGTAGCTTGTTGGGGTCTTAGGCCCCTAGGTGGAGGGCCAGAGGGCACCCTTGGGCCTATACTTCAAGTCCAGGGAGAAAGGTGGACCCCTGGGTAGCTTGCTGGGGTCAGAGGCCCCTGGGTGGAGGCCAAGGGGGCACCCTGTGGCCTCTACTGCAAGTCCAGGGAGAGTTGTGGACCCCTGGGTAGCTTGCTGGGGTCAGAGGCCCCTAGGTGGAGGCCAAGGGGGCACCCTGGGGCCTCTACTTCAAGTCCAGGCAGAGAGGTGGACCCCTGGGTAGCTTGCTGGGGTCCTAGTCCCCTAGGTGGAGGGCCAGGGGGCACCCTGGGGCCTATACTTCAAGTCAAGGGAGAGAGGTGGACCCCTGGGTAGCTTGCTGGGGTCTTAGGTCCCTAGGTGGAGGGCCAGGGGGCACCCTGGGGCCTATACTGCAAGTCCAGGGAGAGAGGTGGACCCCTGGGTAGCTTGCTGGGGTCAGAGGCCCCTAGGTGGAGGGCCAGGGGGCACCCTGGGGCCTCTACTGCAAGTCCAGGGGAAGTTTTGGACCCCTGGGTAGCTTGCTGGGGTCAGAGGCCCCTAGGTGGAGGGCCAGGGGGCACAATGGGGCCTCTACTGCAAGTACAGGGAGAGTTGTGGACCCCTGGGTAGCTTGCTGGGGTCTTAGGCCCCTAGGTGGAGGGCCAGGGGGCACCCTGAGGCCTATACTTCAAGTCCAGGGAGAAAGGTGGACCCCTGGGTAGCTTGCTGGGGTCGGAATCCCCTGGGTGGAGGCCAATGGGGCACCCTGGGGCCTCTACTGCAAGTCCAGGGAGAGTTGAGGACCCCTGGGTAGCTTGCTGGGGTCAGAGGCCCCTAGGTGGAGGGCCAGGAGGTACCCTAGGGCCTCTACTGCAAGTCCAGGGAGAGAGCTGGACCCCTGGGTAGCTTGCTGGGGTCAGAGGCCCCTAGGTTGAGGGCAAGGGGGCACCCTGGGGCCTCTACTGCAAGTCCAGGCAGAGAGGTGGACCCCTGGGTAGCTAACTGGGGTCCTAGTCTCCTAGGTGGAGGGCCAGGGGGCACCCTGGGGCCTATACTTCAGGTCAAGGGAGAGAGGTTGACCCCTGGGCAGCTTGCTGGGGTCTTAGGCCATTAGGTGGAGGGCCAGGGGGCACCCTGGGGCCTCTACTGCAAGTCCAGGGAGAGTTGTGGACCCCTGGGTAGCTTGTTGGGGTCTTAGGCCCCTAGGTGGAGGGCCAGTGGGCACCCTTGGGCCTATACTTCAAGTCCAGGGAGAGTTGTGGACCCCTGGGTAGCTTGTTGGGGTCTTAGGCCCCTAGGTGGAGGGCCAGTGGGCACCCTTGGGCCTATACTTCAAGTCCAGGGAGAAAGGTGGACCCCTGGGTAGCTTGCTGGGGTCTTAGGTCCCTAGGTGGAGGGCCAGGGGGCACCCTGGGGCCTTTACTGCAAGTCCAGGGAGAGAGGTGGACCCCTGGGTAGCTTGCTGGGGTCAGAGGCCCCTAGGTGGAGGGCCAGGGGGCACCCTGGGGCCTCTACTGCAAGTCCAGGGAGAGTTGTGGACCCCTGGGTAGCTTGTTGGGGTCTTAGGCCCCTAAGTGGATGGACAGTGGGCACCCTTGGGCCTATACTTCAAGTCCAGGGAGAAAGGTGGACCCCTGGGTAGCTTGCTGGGGTCAGAGGCCCCTGGGTGGAGGGCCAGTGGGCACCCTTGGGCCTATACTTCAAGTCCAGGGAGAAAGGTGGACCCCTGGGTAGCTTGTTGGGGTCTTAGGCCCCTAGGTGGATGGCCAGTGGGCACCCTTGGGCCTATACTTCAAGTCCAGGGAGAAAGGCGGACCCCTTGGTAGCTTGCTGGGGTCAGAGGCCCCTGGGTGGAGGCCAAGGGGGCACCCTGGGGCCTCTACTGCAAGTCCAGGGAGAGTTGTGGGCCCCTGGGTAGCTTGCTGGGGTCAGAGGCCCCTAGGTGGAGGCCAAGGGGGCACCCTGGGGCCTCTACTGCAAGTCCAGGGAGAGTTGTGGACCCCTGGGTAGCTTGCTGGGGTCAAAGGCCCCTAGGTTGAGGGCCAGAAGGTACCCTAGGGCCTCTACTGCAAGTCCAGGGAAAGAGGTGGACCCCCTGGGTAGCTTGCTGGGGTCAGAGGCCCCTGAGTGGAGGCCAAGGGGGTACCCTGGGGCCTCTACTGCAAGTCCAGGGAGAGTTGTGGTCCCCTGGGTAGCTTGCTGGGGTCAGAGGCCCCTAGGTGGAGGCCAAGGGGGCACCCTGGGGCCTGTACTGCAAGTCCAGGGAGAGTTGAGGACCCCTGGGTAGCTTGCCGGGGTCAAAGGCCCCTAAGTGGAGGGCCAGGAGGTACCCTAGGGCCTCTACTGCAAGTCCAGGGAAAGAGGTGGACCCCCTGGGTAGCTTGGTGGGGTCAGAGGCCCCTGGGTGGAGGCCAAGGGGGCACCCTGGGGCCTCCACTGCAAGTCCAGGGAGAGTTTTGAACCCCTGGGTAGCTTGCTGGGGTCAGAGTCCCCTAGGTGGAAGCCAAGGGGGCATCCTGGGGCCTCTACTGCAAGTCCAGGGAGAGTTGTGGACCCCTGGGTAGCTTGCTGGGGTCTTAGGCCCCTAGGTGGAGGGCCAGGAGGCACCCTGAGGCCTATACTTCAAGTCCAGGGAGAAATGTGGACCCCTGGGTAGCTTGCTGGGGTCAGAGGCCCCTGGGTGGAGGCCAAGGGGGCACCCTTGGGCCTCTACTGCAAGTCCAGGGAGAGTTGTGGACCCCTGGGTAGCTTGCTGGGGTCAAAGGCCCCTAGGTGGAGGGCCAGGAGGTACCCCAGGGCCTCTACTGCAAGTCCAGTGAGAGAGGTGGACCCCTGGGTAGCTTGCTGGGGTCAGAGGCCCCTAGGTGGAGGGCCAGGGGGCACCCTGGGGCCAATACTTCAAGTCAAGGGAGAGAGGTGGACCGCTGGGTAGCTTGCTGGGGTCTTAGGTCCCTAGGTGGAGGGCCAGGGGGCACCCTGGGGCCTATACTGCAAGTCCAGGGAGAGAGGTGGACCCCTGGGTAGCTTGCTGGGGTCAGTGGCCCCTAGGTGGAGGGCCAGGGGGCACCCTGGGGCCTCTACTGCAAGTCCAGGGAGAGTTGTGGACCCCTGGGTAGCTTGTTGGGGTCTTAGGCCCCTAGGTGGATGGCCAGTGGGCACCCTTGGGCCTATACTTCAAGTCCAGGGAGAAAGGTGGACCCCTGGGTAGCTTACTGGGGTCAGAGGCCCCAGGGTGGAGGCCAAGGGGGCACCCTGGGGCCTCTACTGCAAGTCCAGGGAGAGTTGTGGACCCCTGGGTAGCTTGTTGTGGTCAAAGGCCCCTAGGTGGAGGGCCAGGGGGCACCCTGGGGCCTATCCTCCAAGTCCAGGGAAAGAGGTGGACTACTGGGTAGGTTGCTGGGGTCAAAGACTCCTTTTTGGAGGGCAAGGGGGCACCCTGGGGCCTCTACTGCAAGTCCAGGGAGAGAGGTGGACCCCTGGGTAGCTTTCTGGGGTCCTAGGCCCCTAGATGGAGGGCCAGGTGGCCTTCTTGGGCCTCTACTGCAAGTCCAGGGAGCAAGGTGGACCCCTGGATAGCTTCCTGGGGTCAAAGGCCACTAGGTTGAGGGCCAGGAGGCACCCTGGGGCGTCTACTGCATGTCTAGGGAGAGAGGTGGACCCCTGGGTAGCTTGCTGGGGTCTTAGGCCCCTAGGTGGAGGGCCAGGGGGAATCCTGGGGCCTCTACTGCAAGTCCAGGGAGAGTTGTGGACCCCTGGGTAGCTTGTTGGGGTCTTAGGCCCCTAGGTGGAGGGCCAGAGGGCACCCTTGGGCCTATACTTCAAGTCCAGGGAGAAAGGTGGACCCCTGGGTAGCTTGCTGGGGTCAGAGGCCCCTGGGTGGAGGCCAAGGGGGCACCCTGCGGCCTCTACTGCAAGTCCAGGGAGAGTTGTGGACCCCTGGGTAGCTTGCTGGGGTCAGAGGCCCCTAGGTGGAGGCCAAGGGGGCACCCTGGGGCCTCTACTTCAAGTCCAGGCAGAGAGGTGGACCCCTGGGTAGCTTGCTGGGGTCCTAGTCCCCTAGGTGGAGGGCCAGGGGGCACCCTGGGGCCTATACTTCAAGTCAAGGGAGAGAGGTGGACCCCTGGGTAGCTTGCTGGGGTCTTAGGTCCCTAGGTGGAGGGCCAGGGGGCACCCTGGGGCCTATACTGCAAGTCCAGGGAGAGAGGTGGACCCCTGGGTAGCTTGCTGGGGTCAGAGGCCCCTAGGTGGAGGGCCAGGGGGCACCCTGGGGCCTCTACTGCAAGTCCAGGGGAAGTTTTGGACCCCTGGGTAGCTTGCTGGGGTCAGAGGCCCCTAGGTGGAAGGCCAGGGGGCACAATGGGGCCTCTACTGCAAGTACAGGGAGAGTTGTAGACCCCTGGGTAGCTTGCTGGGGTCTTAGGCCCCTAGGTGGAGGGCCAGGGGGCACCCTGAGGCCTATACTTCAAGTCCAGGGAGAAAGGTGGACCCCTGGGTAGCTTACTGGGGTCGGAATCCCCTGGGTGGAGGCCAATGGGGCACCCTGGGGCCTCTACTGCAAGTCCAGGGAGAGTTGAGGACCCCTGGGTAGCTTGCTGGGGTCAGAAGCCCCTAGGTGGAGGGCCAGGAGGTACCCTAGGGCCTCTACTGCAAGTCCAGGGAAAGAGGTGGACCCCCTGGGTAGCTTGCTGGGGTCAGAGGCCCCTGAGTGGAGGCCAAGGGGGTACCCTGGGGCCTCTACTGCAAGTCCAGGGAGAGTTGTGGTCCCCTGGGTAGCTTGCTGGGGTCAGAGGCCCCTAGGTGGAGGCCAAGGGGGCACCCTGGGGCCTGTACTGCAAGTCCAGGAAGAGTTGTGGACCCCTGGGTAGCTTGCCGGGGTCAAAGGCCCCTAAGTGGAGGGCCAGGAGGTACCCTAGGGCCTCTACTGCAAGTCCAGGGAAAGAGGTGGACCCCCTGGGTAGCTTGCTGGGGTCAGAGGCCCCTGGGTGGAGGCCAAGGGGGCACCCTGGGGCCTCCACTGCAAGTCCAGGGAGAGTTTTGAACCCCTGGGTAGCTTGCTGGGGTCAGAGTCCCCTAGGTGGAAGCCAAGGGGGCATCCTGGGGCCTCTACTGCAAGTCCAGGGAGAGTTGTGGATCCCTGGGTAGCTTGCTGGGGTCTTAGGCCCCTAGGTGGAGGGCCAGGAGGCACCCTGAGGCCTATACTTCAAGTCCAGGGAGAAATGTGGACCCCTGGGTAGCTTGCTGGGGTCAGAGGCCCCTGGGTGGAGGCCAAGGGGGCACCCTTGGGCCTCTACTGCAAGTCCAGGGAGAGTTGTGGACCCCTGGGTAGCTTGCTGGGGTCAAAGGCCCCTAGGTGGAGGGCCAGGAGGTACCCCAGGGCCTCTACTGCAAGTCCAGTGAGAGAGGTGGACCCCTGGGTAGCTTGCTGGGGTCAGAGGCCCCTAGGTGGAGGGCCAGGGGGCACCCTGGGGCCAATACTTCAAGTCAAGGGAGAGAGGTGGACCCCTGGGTAGCTTGCTGGGGTCTTAGGTCCCTAGGTGGAGGGCCAGGGGGCACCCTGGGGCCTATACTGCAAGTCCAGGGAGAGAGGTGGACCCCTGGGTAGCTTGCTGGGGTCAGTGGCCCCTAGGTGGAGGGCCAGGGGGCACCCTGGGGCCTCTACTGCAAGTCCAGGGAGAGTTGTGGACCCCTGGGTAGCTTGTTAGGGTCTTAGGCCCCTAGGTGGATGGCCAGTGGGCACCCTTGGGCCTATACTTCAAGTCCAGGGAGAAAGGTGGACCCCTGGGTAGCTTACTGGGGTCAGAGGCCCCAGGGTGGAGGCCAAGGGGGCACCCTGGGGCCTCTACTGCAAGTCCAGGGAGAGTTGTGGACCCCTGGGTAGCTTGTTGTGGTCAAAGGCCCCTAGGTGGAGGGCCAGGGGGCACCCTGGGGCCTATCCTCCAAGTCCAGGGAAAGAGGTGGACTACTGGGTAGGTTGCTGGGGTCAAAGACTCCTTTTTGGAGGGCAAGGGGGCACCCTGGGGCCTCTACTGCAAGTCCAGGGAGAGAGGTGGACCCCTGGGTAGCTTTCTGGGGTCCTAGGCCCCTAGATGGAGGGCCAGGTGGCCTTCTTGGGCCTCTACTGCAAGTCCAGGGAGCAAGGTGGACCCCTGGATAGCTTCCTGGGGTCAAAGGCCACTAGGTTGAGGGCCAGGAGGCACCCTGGGGCGTCTACTGCATGTCTAGGGAGAGAGGTGGACCCCTGGGTAGCTTGCTGGGGTCTTAGGCCCCTAGGTGGAGGGCCAGGGGGAATCCTGGGGCCTCTACTGCAAGTCCAGGGAGAGTTGTGGACCCCTGGGTAGCTTGTTGGGGTCTTAGGCCCCTAGGTGGAGGGCCAGAGGGCACCCTTGGGCCTATACTTCAAGACCAGGGAGAAAGGTGGACCCCTGGGTAGCTTGCTGGGGTCAGAGGCCCCTGGGTGGAGGCCAAGGGGGCACCCTGCGGCCTCTACTGCAAGTCCAGGGAGAGTTGTGGACCCCTGGGTAGCTTGCTGGGGTCAGAGGCCCCTAGGTGGAGGCCAAGGGGGCACCCTGGGGCCTCTACTTCAAGTCCAGGCAGAGAGGTGGACCCCTGGGTAGCTTGCTGGGGTCCTAGTCCCCTAGGTGGAGGGCCAGGGGGCACCCTGGGGCCTATACTTCAAGTCAAGGGAGAGAGGTGGACCCCTGGGTAGCTTGCTGGGGTCTTAGGTCCCTAGGTGGAGGGCCAGGGGGCACCCTGGGGCCTATACTGCAAGTCCAGGGAGAGAGGTGGACCCCTGGGTAGCTTGCTGGGGTCAGAGGCCCCTAGGTGGAGGGCCAGGGGGCACCCTGGGGCCTCTACTGCAAGTCCAGGGGAAGTTTTGGACCCCTGGGTAGGTTGCTGGGGTCAGAGGCCCCTAGGTGGAAGGCCAGGGGGCACAATGGGGGCTCTACTGCAAGTACAGGGAGAGTTGTGGACCCCTGGGTAGCTTGCTGGGGTCTTAGGCCCCTAGGTGGAGGGCCAGGGGGAACCCTGAGGCCTATACTTCAAGTCCAGGGAGAAAGGTGGACCCCTGGGTAGCTTACTGGGGTCGGAATCCCCTGGGTGGAGGCCAATGGGGCACCCTGGGGCCTCTACTGCAAGTCCAGGGAGAGTTGAGGACCCCTGGGTAGCTTGCTGGGGTCAGAAGCCCCTAGGTGGAGGGCCAGGAGGTACCCTAGGGCCTCTACTGCAAGTCCAGGGAGAGAGCTAGACCCCTGGGTAGCTTGCTGGGGTCAGAGGCCCCTAGGTGGAGGGCAAGGGGGCACCCTGGGGCCTCTACTGCAAGTCCAGGCAGAGAGGTGGACCCCTGGGTAGCTAGCTGGGGTCCTAGTCTCCTAGGTGGAGGGCCAGGGGCACCCTGGGGCCTATACTTCAAGTCAAGGGAGAGAGGTGGACCCCTGGGTAGCTTGCTGGGGTCTTAGGCCCCTAGGTGGAGGGCCAGGGGGCACCCTGGGGCCTCTACTGTAAGTCCAGGGAGAGTTGTGGACCCTTGGGTTGCTTGTTGGGGTCTTAGGCCCTTGGTGGAGGGCCAGTGGGCACCCTTGGGCCTATACTTCAAGTCCAGGGAGAAAGGTGGACGCCTGGGTAGCTTGCTGGTATTCAGAGGCCCCTGGGTGGAGGCCAAGGGGGCACCCTGGGGCCTCAACTGCAAGTCCAGGGAGAGTTGTGGACCCCTGGGTAACTTGTTGGGGTCAGAGGCCCCTAGGTGGAGGCCAAGGGGGCACCCTGGGGCCTCTACTGCAAGTCCAGGCATGTAGGCGGACCCCTGGGTAGCTTGCTGGGGTCCTAGTCCCCTAGGTGGAGGGCCAGGGGGAACCATGGGGCCTATACTTCAAGTCAAGGGAGAGAGGTGTACCCCTGGGTAGCTTGCTGGGGTCTTAGGTCCCTAGGTGGAGGGCCAGAGGGCACCCTGGAGCCTATACTGCAAGTCCAGGGAGAGAGGTTGACCCCTGGGTAGCTTGCTGGGGTCAGAGGCCCCTAGGTGGAGGGCCAGGGAACACCCTGGGGCCTCTACTGCAAGTCCAGGGAGAGTTGTGGACCCCTGGGTAGCTTGTTGGGGTCTTAGGCCACTATGTGGATGGCCAGTGGGCACCCTTGGGCCTATACTTCAAGTCCAGGGAGAAAGGTGGACCCCTGGGTAGCTTGCTGGGGTCAGAGGCCCCTGGGTGGAGGCCAAGGGGGCACCCTGGGGCCTCTACTGCAAGTCCAGGGAGAGTTGTGGACCCCTGGGTAGCTTGCTGGGGTCAGAGGCCCCTAGGTGGAGGCCAAGGGGGCACCCTGGGGCCTCTACTGCAAGTCCAGGGAGAGTTGTGGACCCCTGGGTAGCTTGCTGGGGTCAAAGGCCCCTAGGTGGAGGGCCAGGAGGTAACCTAGGGCCTCTACTGCAAGACCAGGGAAAGAGGTGGACCCCCTGGGTAGCTTGCTGGGGTCAGAGGCCCCTGGGTGGAGGCCAAGGGGTTACCCTGGGGCCTCTACTGCAAGTCCAGGGAGAGTTGTGGACCCCTGGGTAGATTGCTGGGGTCAGAGTGCCCTAGGTGGAGGCCAAGGGGGCACCCTGGGGCCTCTACTGCAAGTCCAGGCAGAGAGGTGGACCCCTGGGTACCTTGCTGGGGTCCTAGTCCCCTAGGTGGAGGGCCAGGGGGCACCCTGGGGCCTATACTTCAAGTCAAGGGAGAGAGGTGGACCCCTGGGTAGCTTGCTGGGGTCTTAGGTCCCTAGGTGGAGGGCCAGGGGGCACCCTGGGGCCTATACTGCAAGTCCAGGGAGAGAGGTGGACCCCTGGGTAGCTTGCTGGGGTCAGAGGCCCCTAGGTGGAGGGCCAGGGGGCACCCTGGGGCCTCTACTGCAAGTCCAAGGAGAGTTGTGGACCCCTGGGTAGCTTGTTGGGGTCTTAGGCCCCTAGGTGGATGGCCAGTGGGCACCCTTGGGCCTATACTTCAAGTCCAGGGAGAAAGGTGGACCCCTGGGTAGCTTGCTGGGGTCAGAGGCCCCTGGGTAGAGGCCAAGGGGGCACCCTGGGGCCTCTACTGCAAGTCCAGGGAGAGTTGTGGACCCCTGGGTAGCTTGCTGGGGTCAGAGGCCCCTAGGTGGAGGCCAAGGGGTGACCCTGGGGCCTCTACTGCAAGTCCAGGGAGAGTTGTGGTCCCCTGGGTAGCTTGCTGGGGTCAGAGTCCCCTAGGTAGAGACCAAGGGGGCACCCTGGGGCCTCTACTGCAAGTCCAGGGAGAGTTTTGGACCCCTGGGTAGCTTGCTGGGGTCAGAGGCCCCTAGGTGGAAGCCAAGGGGGCACCCTGGGGCCTGTACTGCAAGTCCAGTGAGAGTTGTGGACCCCTGGGTAGCTTGCTGGGGTCTTAGGCCCCTAGGTGGAGGGCCAGGGGGCACCCTGGGGCCTGTACTGCAAGTCCAGGGAGAGTTGTGGACCCCTGGGTAGCTTGCTGGGATCAAAGGCCCCTAGGTGGAGGGCCAGGAGGTACCCTAGGGCCTCTACTGCAAGTCCAGGGAAAGAGGTGGACCCCCTGGGTAGCTTGCTGGGGTCAGAGGCTCTTAGGTGGAGGCCAAGGGGGCACCCTGGGGCCTCTACTGCAAGTCCAGGGAGAGTTTTGGACCCTTGGGTAGCTTGCTGGGGTAAGAGGCCCTTAGGTGGAGGCCAAGGGGGCACCCTAGGGCCTCTACTGCAAGTCCAGGCAAAGAGGAGGACCCCCAGGGTAGCTTGCTGTGGTCAAAGGCCCCTAGGTGGAGGGCCAGGGGGCACCCTGGGGCCTATCCTCCAAGTCCAGGGAAAGAGGTGGACTACTGGGTAGGTTGCTGGGGTCAAAGACTCCTTTTTGGAGGGCAAGGGGGCACCCTGGGGCCTCTACTGCAAGTCCAGGGAGAGAGGTGGACCCCTGGGTAGCTTTCTGGGGTCCTAGGCCCCTAGATGGAGGGCCAGGTGGCCTTCTTGGGCCTCTACTGCAAGTCCAGGGAGAGAGGTGGACCCCTGGGTAGCTTGCTGGGGTCTTAGGCCCCTAGGTGGAGGGCCAGTGGGCACCCTAAGGCCTATACTTCAAGTCCAGGGAGAAAGGTGGACCCCTGGGTAGCTTGCTGGGGTCAGAGGCCCCTGGGTGGAGGCCAAGGGGGCACCCTGGGGCCTCTACTGCAAGTCCAGGGAGAGTTGTGGACCCCTGGGTAGCTTGCTGAGGTCAGAGGCCCCTAGGTGGAGGGCCAGGAGGTACCCTAGGGCCTCTACTGCAAGTCCAGGGAGAGAGGTGGACCCCTGGGTAGCTTGCTGGGGTCAGAGGCCCCTGGGTGGAGGGCAAGTGGGCACCCTGGGGCCTCTACTGCAAGTCCAGGCAGAGAGGTGGACCCCTGGGTAGCTAGCTGGGGTCAGAGGCCCCTGGGTGGAGGCCAAGGGGGCACCCTGGGGCCTCTACTGCAAGTCCAGGGAGAGTTTTCCACCCCTGGGTAGCTTGCTGGGGTCTTAGGCCACTAGGTGGAGGGCCAGGGGGCACCCTTGGGCCTGTACTTCAAGTCCAGGGAGAAAGGTGGACCCCTGGGTAGCTTGCTGGGGTCAGAGGCCCCTGGGTGTAGGCCAAGGGGGCACCCTGGGGCCTGTACTGCAAGTCCAGGGAGAGTTGTGGTCCCCTGGGTAGCTTGCTGGGGTCAAAGGCCCCTAGGTGGAGGGCCAGGAGGTACCCTAGGGCCTCTACTGCAAGTCCAGGGAAAGAGAAGGACCCCCTGGGTAGCTTGCTGGGGTCAGAGGCCCCTGGGTGGAGGCCAAGGGGGCACCCTGGGGCCTCTACTGCAAGTCCAGGGAGAGTTTTGGACCCCTGGGTAGATTGTTTGGGTCGTAGGCCCCTAGGTGGAGGGCCAGAGGGCACCCTTGGGCCTATACTTCAAGTCCAGGGAGAAAGGTGGACCCCTGGGTAGCTTGCTGAGGTCAGAGGCCCCTGGGTGGAGGCCAAGGGGGCACCCTGCGGCCTCTACTGCAAGTCCAGGGAGAGTTGTGGACCCCTGGGTAGCTTGCTGGGGTCTTAGGCCCCTAGGTGGAGGGCCAGTGGGCACCCTGAGGCCTATACTTCAAGTCCAGTTAGAAAGGTGGACCCCTGGGTAGCTTGCTGGGGTCAGAGGCCCCTGGGTGGAGGCCAAGGGGGCACCCTGGGGCCTCTACTGCAAGTCCAGGGAGAGTTGTGGACCCCTGGGTAGCTTGCTGGGGTCAGAGGCCCCTATGTGGAGGGCCAGGAGGTACCCTAGGGCCTCTACTGCAAGTCCAGGGAGAGAGGTGGACCCCTGGGTAGCTTGCTGGGGTCAGAGGCCCCTGGGTGGAGGGCAAGGGGGCACCCTGGGGCCTCTACTGCAAGTCCAGGCAGAGAAGTGGACCCCTGGGTAGATTGTTTGGGTCGTAGGCCCCTAGGTGGAGGGCCAGAGGGCACCCTTGGGCCTATACTTCAAGTCCAGGGAGAAAGGTGGACCCCTGGGTAGCTTGCTGAGGTCAGAGGCCCCTGGGTGGAGGCCAAGGGGGCACCCTGCGGCCTCTACTGCAAGTCCAGGGAGAGTTGTGGACCCCTGGGTAGCTTGCTGGGGTCAGAGGCCCCTAGGTGGAGGCCAAGGGGGCACCCTGGGGCCTCTACTGCAAGTCCAGAAAGAGAGGTGGACCCCTGGGTAGCTTGCTGGGGTCCTAGTCCCCTAGGTGGAGGGCCAGGGGGCACCCTGGGGCCTATACTTCAAGTCAAGGGAGAGAGGTGGACCCCTGGGTAGCTTGCTGGGGTCAGAGGCCCCTAGGTGGAGGGCCAGGGGGCACCCTGGGGCCTCTACTGCAAATCCAGGGAGAGTTGTGGACCCCTGGGTAGCTTGTTGGGGTCTTAGGCCCCTAGGTGGATGGCCAGTGGGCACCCTTGGGCCTATACTTCATGTCCAGGGAGAAATGTGGACCCCTGGGTAGCTTGCTGGGGTCAGAGGCCCCTGGGTGGAGGCCAAGGGGGCACCCTGGGGCCTCTACTGCAAGTCCAGGGAGAGTTGTGGACCCCTGGGTAGCTTGCTGGGGTCTTAGGCCCCTAGGTGGAGGGCCAGTGGGCACCCTGAGGCCTATACTTCAAGTCCAGTTAGAAAGGTGGACCCCTGGGTAGCTTGCTGGGGTCAGAGGCCCCTGGGTGGAGGCCAAGGGGGCACCCTGGGGCCTCTACTGCAAGTCCAGGGAGAGTTGTGGACCCCTGGGTAGCTTGCTGGGGTCAGAGGCCCCTATGTGGAGGGCCAGGAGGTACCCTAGGGCCTCTACTGCAAGTCCAGGGAGAGAGGTGGACCCCTGGGTAGCTTGCTGGGGTCAGAGGCCCCTGGGTGGAGGGCAAGGGGGCACCCTGGGGCCTCTACTACAAGTCCAGGCAGAGAAGTGGACCCCTGGGTAGCTAGCTGGGGTCCTAGTCCCCTAGGTGGAGGGCCAGGGGGCACCCTGGGGCCTATACTTCAAGTCAAGGGAGAGAGGTTGACCCCTGGGTAGCTTGCTGGGGTCTTAGGCCCCTAAGTGGATGGCCAGTGGGCACCCTTGGGCCTATACTTCAAGTCCAGGGAGAAAGGTGGACCCCTGGGTAGCTTGCTGGGGTCAGAGGCCCCTGGGTGGAGGGCCAGTGGGCACCCTTGGGCCTATACTTCAAGTCCAGGGAGAAAGGTGGACCCCTGGGTAGCTTGTTGGGGTCTTAGGCCCCTAGGTGGATGGCCAGTGGGCACCCTTGGGCCTATACTTCAAGTCCAGGGAGAAAGGCGGACCCCTTGGTAGCTTGCTGGGGTCAGAGGCCCCTGGGTGGAGGCCAAGGGGGCACCCTGGGGCCTCTACTGCAAGTCCAGGGAGAGTTGTGGGCCCCTGGGTAGCTTGCTGGGGTCAGAGGCCCCTAGGTGGAGGCCAAGGGGGCACCCTGGGGCCTCTACTGCAAGTCCAGGGAGAGTTGTGGACCCCTGGGTAGCTTGCTGGGGTCAAAGGCCCGTAGGTGGAGGGCCAGAAGGTACCCTAGGGCCTCTACTGCAAGTCCAGGGAAAGAGGTGGACCCCCTGGGTAGCTTGCTGGGGTCAGAGGCCCCTGAGTGGAGGCCAAGGGGGTACCCTGGGGCCTCTACTGCAAGTCCAGGGAGAGTTGTGGTCCCCTGGGTAGCTTGCTGGGGTCAGAGGCCCCTAGGTGGAGGCCAAGGGGGCACCCTGGGGCCTGTACTGCAAGTCCAGGGAGAGTTGTGGACCCCTGGGTAGCTCGCTGGGGTCAAAGGCCCCTAAGTGGAGGGCCAGGAGGTACCCTAGGGCCTCTACTGCAAGTCCAGGGAAAGAGGTGGACCCCCTGGGTAGCTTGCTGGGGTCAGAGGCCCCTGGGTGGAGGCCAAGGGGGCACCCTGGGGCCTCTACTGCAAGTCCAGGGAGAGTTTTGAACCCCTGGTTAGCTTGCTGGGGTCAGAGTCCCCTAGGTGGAAGCCAAGGGGGCATCCTGGGGCCTCTACTGCAAGTCCAGGGAGAGTTGTGGACCCCTGGGTAGCTTGCTGGGGTCTTAGGCCCCTAGGTGGAGGGCCAGGAGGCACCCTGAGGCCTATACTTCAAGTCCAGGGAGAAAGGTGGACCCCTGGGTAGCTTGCTGGGGTCAGAGGCCCCTGGGTGGAGGCCAAGGGGGCACCCTTGGGCCTCTACTGCAAGTCCAGGGAGAGTTGTGGACCCCTGGGTAGCTTGCTGGGGTCAGAGGCCCCTAGGTGGAGGGCCAGGAGGTACCCCAGGGCCTCTACTGCAAGTCCAGGGAGAGAGGTGGACCCCTGGGTAGCTTGCTGGGGTCAGAGGCCCCTAGGTGGAGGGCCAGGGGGCACCCTGGGGCCTATACTTCAAGTCAAGGGAGAGAGGTGGACCCTTGGGTAGCTTGCTGGGGTCTTAGGTCCCTAGGTGGAGGGCCAGGGGGCACCATGGGGCCTATACTGCAAGTCCAGGGAGAGAGGTGGACCCCTGGGTAGCTTGCTGGGGTCAGTGGCCCCTAGGTGGAGGGCCAGGGGGCACCCTGGGGCCTCTACTGCAAGTCCAGGGAGAGTTGTGGACCCCTGGGTAGCTTGTTGGGGTCTTAGGCCCCTAGGTGGATGGCCAGTGGGCACCCTTGGGCCTATACTTCAAGTCCAGGGAGAAAGGTGGACCCCTGGGTAGCTTACTGGGGTCAGCGGCCCCAGGGTGGAGGCCAAGGGGGCACCCTGGGGCCTCTACTGCAAGTCCAGGGAGAGTTGTGGACCCCTGGGTAGCTTGTTGTGGTCAAAGGCCTCTAGGTGGAGGGCCAGGGGGCACCCTGGGGCCTATCCTCCAAGTCCAGGGAAAGAGGTGGACTACTGGGTAGGTTGCTGGGGTCAAAGACTCCTTTTTGGAGGGCAAGGGGGCACCCTGGGGCCTCTACTGCAAGTCCAGGGAGAGAGGTGGACCCCTGGGTAGCTTTCTGGGGTCCTAGGCCCCTAGATGGAGGGCCAGGTGGCCTTCTTGGGCCTCTACTGCAAGTGCAGGGAGCAAGGTGGACCCCTGGATAGCTTCCTGGGGTCAAAGGCCACTAGGTTGAGGGCCAGGAGGCACCCTGGGGCGTCTACTGCATGTCTAGGGAGAGAGGTGGACCCCTGGGTAGCTTGCTGGGGTCTTAGGCCCCTAGGTGGAGGGCCAGGGGGAACCCTGGGGCCTCTACTGCAAGTCCAGGGAGAGTTGTGGACCCCTGGGTAGCTTGTTGGGGTCTTAGGCCACTAGGTGGAGGGCCAGAGGGCACCCTTGGGCCTATACTTCAAGTCCAGGGAGAAAGGTGGACCCCTGGGTAGCTTGCTGGGGTCAGAGGCCCCTGGGTGGAGGCCAAGGGGGCACCCTGCGGCCTCTACTGCAAGTCCAGGGAGAGTTGTGGACCCCTGGGTAGCTTGCTGGGGTCAGAGGCCCCTAGGTGGAGGCCAAGGGGGCACCCTGGGGCCTCTACTTCAAGTCCAGGCAGAGAGGTGGACCCCTGGGTAGCTTGCTGGGGTCCTAGTCCCCTAGGTGTAGGGCCAGGGGGCACCCTGGGGCCTATACTTCAAGTCAAGGGAGAGATTTGGACCCCTGGGTAGCTTGCTGGGGTCTTAGGTCCCTAGGTGGAGGGCCAGGGGGCACCCTGGGGCCTATACTGCAAGTCCAGGGAGAGAGGTGGACCCCTGGGTAGATTGCTGGGGTCAGAGGCCCCTAGGTGGAGGGCCAGGGGGCACCCTGGGGCCTCTACTGCAAGTCCAGGGGAAGTTTTGGACCCCTGGGTAGCTTGCTGGGGTCAGAAGCCCCTAGGTGGAGGGCCAGGGGGCACAATGGGGCCTCTTCTGCAAGTACAGGGAGAGTTGTGGACCCCTGGGTAGCTTGCTGGGGTCTTAGGCCCCTAGGTGGAGGGCCAGGGGGCACCCTGAGGCCTATACTTCAAGTCCAGGGAGAAAGGTGGACCCCTGGGTAGCTTGCTGGGGTCGGAATCCCCTGGGTGGAGGCCAATGGGGCACCCTGGGGCCTCTACTGCAAGTCCAGGGAGAGTTGAGGACCCCTGGGTAGCTTGCTGGGGTCAGAGGCCCCTAGGTGGAGGCCAAGGGGGCACGCTGGGGCCTCTACTGCAAGTCCAGAAAGAGAGGTGGACCCCTGGGTAGCTTGCTGGGGTCCTAGTCCCCTAGGTGGAGGGCCAGGGGGCACCCTGGGGCCTATACTTCAAGTCAAGGGAGAGAGGTGGACCCCTGGGTAGCTTGCTGGGGTCAGAGGCCCCTAGGTGGAGGGCCAGGGGGCACCCTGGGGCCTCTACTGCAAGTCCAGGGAGAGTTGTGGACCCCTGGGTAGCTTGTTGGGGTCTTAGGCCCCTAGGTGGATGGCCAGTGGGCACCCTTGGGCCTATACTTCATGTCCAGGGAGAAATGTGGACCCCTGGGTAGCTTGCTGGGGTCAGAGGCCCCTGGGTGGAGGCCAAGGGGGCACCCTGGGGCCTCTACTGCAAGTACAGGGAGAGTTGTGGACCCCTGGGTAGCTTGCTGGGGTCTTAGGCCCCTAGGTGGAGGGCCAGTGGGCACCCTGAGGCCTATACTTCAAGTCCAGGGAGAAAGGTGGACCCCTGGGTAGCTTGCTGGGGTCAGAGGCCCCTGGGTGGAGGCCAAGGGGGCACCCTGGGGCCTCTACTGCAAGTCCAGGGAGAGTTGTGGACCCCTGGGTAGCTTGCTGGGGTCAGAGGCCCCTACGTGGAGGGCCAGGAGGTACCCTAGGGCCTCTACTGCAAGTCCAGGGAGAGAGGTGGACCCCTGGGTAGCTTGCTGGGGTCAGAGGCCCCTGGGTGGAGGGCAAGGGGGCACCCTGGGGCCTCTACTGCAAGTCCAGGCAGAGAGGTGGACCCCTGGGTAGCTAGCTGGGGTCCTAGTCCCCTAGGTGGAGGGCCAGGGGGCACCCTGGGGCCTATACTTCAAGTCAAGGGAGAGAGGTTGACCCCTGGGTAGCTTGCTGGGGTCTTAGGCCCCTAGGTGGAGGGCCAGGGGGCACCCTGGGGCCTCTACTGCAAGTCCAGGGAGAGTTGTGGACCCCTGGGTAGCTTGTTGGGGTCTTAGGCCCCTAGGTGGAGGGCCAGTGGGCACCCTTGGGCCTATACTTCAAGTCCAGGGAGAAAGGTGGACCCCTGGGTAGCTTGCTGGGGTCTTAGGTCCCTAGGTGGAGGGCCAGGGGGCACCCTGGGGCCTATACTGCAAGTCCAGGGAGAGAGGTGGACCCCTGGGTAGCTTGCTGGGGTCAGAGGCCCCTAGGTGGAGGGCCAGGGGGCACCCTGGGGCCTCTACTGCAAGTCCAGGGAGAGTTGTGGACCCCTGGGTAGCTTGTTGGGGTCTTAGGCCCCTAAGTGGATGGCCAGTGGGCACCCTTGGGCCTATACTTCAAGTCCAGGGAGAAAGGTGGACCCCTGGGTAGCTTGCTGGGGTCAGAGGCCCCTGGGTGGAGGGCCAGTGGGCACCCTTGGGCCTATACTTCAAGTCCAGGGAGAAAGGTGGACCCCTGGGTAGCTTGTTGGGGTCTTAGGCCCCTAGGTGGATGGCCAGTGGGCACCCTTGGGCCTATACTTCAAGTCCAGGGAGAAAGGCGGACCCCTTGGTAGCTTGCTGGGGTCAGAGGCCCCTGGGTGGAGGCCAAGGGGGCACCCTGGGGCCTCTACTGCAAGTCCAGGGAGAGTTGTGGGCCCCTGGGTAGCTTGCTGGGGTCAGAGGCCCCTAGGTGGAGGCCAAGGGGGCACCCTGGGGCCTCTACTGCAAGTCCAGGGAGAGTTGTGGACCCCTGGGTAGCTTGCTGGGGTCAAAGGCCCCTAGGTGGAGGGCCAGAAGGTACCCTAGGGCCTCTACTGCAAGTCCAGGGAAAGAGGTGGACCCCCTGGGTAGCTTGCTGGGGTCAGAGACCCCTGAGTGGAGGCCAAGGGGGTACCCTGGGGCCTCTACTGCAAGTCCAGGGAGAGTTGTGGTCCCCTGGGTAGCTTGCTGGGGTCAGAGGCCCCTAGGTGGAGGCCAAGGGGGCACCCTGGGGCCTGTACTGCAAGTCCAGGGAGAGTTGTGGACCCCTGGGTAGCTTGCTGGGGTCAAAGGCCCCTAAGTGGAGGGCCAGGAGGTACCCTAGGGCCTCTACTGCAAGTCCAGGGAAAGAGGTGAACCCCCTGGGTAGCTTGCTGGGGTCAGAGGCCCCTGGGTGGAGGCCAAGGGGGCACCCTGGGGCCTCTACTGCAAGTCCAGGGAGAGTTTTGAACCCCTGGGTAGCTTGCTGGGGTCAGAGTCCCCTAGGTGGAAGCCAAGGGGGCATCCTGGGGCCTCTACTGCAAGTCCAGGGAGAGTTGTGGACCCCTGGGTAGCTTGCTGGGGTCTTAGGCCCCTAGGTGGAGGGCCAGGAGGCACCCTGAGGCCTATACTTCAAGTCCAGGGAGAAAGGTGGACCCCTGGGTAGCTTGCTGGGGTCAGAGGCCCCTGGGTGGAGGCCAAGGGGGCACCCTTGGGCCTCTACTGCAAGTCCAGGGAGAGTTGTGGACCCCTGGGTAGCTTGCTGGGGTCAGAGGCCCCTAGGTGGAGGGCCAGGAGGTACCCCAGGGCCTCTACTGCAAGTCCAGGGAGAGAGGTGGACCCCCGGGTAGCTTGCTGGGGTCAGAGGCCCCTAGGTGGAGGGCCAGGGGGCACCCTGGGGCCTATACTTCAAGTCAAGGGAGAGAGGTGGACCCCTGGGTAGCTTGCTGGGGTCTTAGGTCCCTAGGTGGAGGGCCAGGGGGCACCCTGGGGCCTATACTGCAAGTCCAGGGAGAGAGGTGGACCCCTGGGTAGCTTGCTGGGGTCAGTGGCCCCTAGGTGGAGGGCCAGGGGGCACCCTGGGGCCTCTACTGCAAGTCCAGGGAGAGTTGTGGACCCCTGGGTAGCTTGTTGGGGTCTTAGGCCCCTAGGTGGATGGCCAGTGGGCACCCTTGGGCCTATACTTCAAGTCCAGGGAGAAAGGTGGACCCCTGGGTAGCTTACTGGGGTCAGAGGCCCCAGGGTGGAGGCCAAGGGGGCACCCTGGGGCCTCTACTGCAAGTCCAGGGAGAGTTGTGGACCCCTGGGTAGCTTGTTGTGGTCAAAGGCCCCTAGGTGGAGGGCCAGGGGGCACCCTGGGGCCTATCCTCCAAGTCCAGGGAAAGAGGTGGACTACTGGGTAGGTTGCTGGGGTCAAAGACTCCTTTTTGGAGGGCAAGGGGGCACCCTGGGGCCTCTACTGCAAGTCCAGGGAGAGAGGTGGACCCCTGGGTAGCTTTCTGGGGTCCTAGGCCCCTAGATGGAGGGCCAGGTGGCCTTCTTGGGCCTCTACTGCAAGTGCAGGGAGCAAGGTGGACCCCTGGATAGCTTCCTGGGGTCAAAGGCCACTAGGTTGAGGGCCAGGAGGCACCCTGGGGCGTCTACTGCATGTCTAGGGAGAGAGGTGGACCCCTGGGTAGCTTGCTGGGGTCTTAGGCCCCTAGGTGGAGGGCCAGGGGGAACCCTGGGGCCTCTACTGCAAGTCCAGGGAGAGTTGTGGACCCCTGGGTAGCTTGTTGGGGTCTTAGGCCACTAGGTGGAGGGCCAGAGGGCACCCTTGGGCCTATACTTCAAGTCCAGGGAGAAAGGTGGACCCCTGGGTAGCTTGCTGGGGTCAGAGGCCCCTGGGTGGAGGCCAAGGGGGCACCCTGCGGCCTCTACTGCAAGTCCAGGGAGAGTTGTGGACCCCTGGGTAGCTTGCTGGGGTCAGAGGCCCCTAGGTGGAGGCCAAGGGGGCACCCTGGGGCCTCTACTTCAAGTCCAGGCAGAGAGGTGGACCCCTGGGTAGCTTGCTGGGGTCCTAGTCCCCTAGGTGGAGGGCCAGGGGGCACCCTGGGGCCTATACTTCAAGTCAAGGGAGAGAGGTGGACCCCTGGGTAGCTTGCTGGGGTCTTAGGTCCCTAGGTGGAGGGCCAGGGGGCACCCTGGGGCCTATACTGCAAGTCCAGGGAGAGAGGTGGACCCCTGGGTAGATTGCTGGGGTCAGAGGCCCCTAGGTGGAGGGCCAGGGGGCACCCTGGGGCCTCTACTGCAAGTCCAGGGGAAGTTTTGGACCCCTGGGTAGCTTGCTGGGGTCAGAAGCCCCTAGGTGGAGGGCCAGGGGGCACAATGGGGCCTCTTCTGCAAGTACAGGGAGAGTTGTGGACCCCTGGGTAGCTTGCTGGGGTCTTAGGCCCCTAGGTGGAGGGCCAGGGGGCACCCTGAGGCCTATACTTCAAGTCAAGGGAGAGAGGTGGACCCCTGGGTAGCTTGCTGGGGTCTTAGGTCCCTAGGTGGAGGGCCAGGGGGCACCCTGGGGCCTATACTGCAAGTCCAGGGAGAGAGGTGGACCCCTGGGTAGCTTGCTGGGGTCAGTGGCCCCTAGGTGGAGGGCCAGGGGGCACCCTGGGGCCTCTACTGCAAGTCCAGGGAGAGTTGTGGACCCCTGGGTAGCTTGTTGGGGTCTTAGGCCCCTAGGTGGATGGCCAGTGGGCACCCTTGGGCCTATACTTCAAGTCCAGGGAGAAAGGTGGACCCCTGGGTAGCTTACTGGGGTCAGAGGCCCCAGGGTGGAGGCCAAGGGGGCACCCTGGGGCCTCTACTGCAAGTCCAGGGAGAGTTGTGGACCCCTGGGTAGCTTGTTGTGGTCAAAGGCCCCTAGGTGGAGGGCCAGGGGGCACCCTGGGGCCTATCCTCCAAGTCCAGGGAAAGAGGTGGACTACTGGGTAGGTTGCTGGGGTCAAAGACTCCTTTTTGGAGGGCAAGGGGGCACCCTGGGGCCTCTACTGCAAGTCCAGGGAGAGAGGTGGACCCCTGGGTAGCTTTCTGGGGTCCTAGGCCCCTAGATGGAGGGCCAGGTGGCCTTCTTGGGCCTCTACTGCAAGTGCAGGGAGCAAGGTGGACCCCTGGATAGCTTCCTGGGGTCAAAGGCCACTAGGTTGAGGGCCAGGAGGCACCCTGGGGCGTCTACTGCATGTCTAGGGAGAGAGGTGGACCCCTGGGTAGCTTGCTGGGGTCTTAGGCCCCTAGGTGGAGGGCCAGGGGGAACCCTGGGGCCTCTACTGCAAGTCCAGGGAGAGTTGTGGACCCCTGGGTAGCTTGTTGGGGTCTTAGGCCACTAGGTGGAGGGCCAGAGGGCACCCTTGGGCCTATACTTCAAGTCCAGGGAGAAAGGTGGACCCCTGGGTAGCTTGCTGGGGTCAGAGGCCCCTGGGTGGAGGCCAAGGGGGCACCCTGCGGCCTCTACTGCAAGTCCAGGGAGAGTTGTGGACCCCTGGGTAGCTTGCTGGGGTCAGAGGCCCCTAGGTGGAGGCCAAGGGGGCACCCTGGGGCCTCTACTTCAAGTCCAGGCAGAGAGGTGGACCCCTGGGTAGCTTGCTGGGGTCCTAGTCCCCTAGGTGGAGGGCCAGGGGGCACCCTGGGGCCTATACTTCAAGTCAAGGGAGAGAGGTGGACCCCTGGGTAGCTTGCTGGGGTCTTAGGTCCCTAGGTGGAGGGCCAGGGGGCACCCTGGGGCCTATACTGCAAGTCCAGGGAGAGAGGTGGACCCCTGGGTAGATTGCTGGGGTCAGAGGCCCCTAGGTGGAGGGCCAGGGGGCACCCTGGGGCCTCTACTGCAAGTCCAGGGGAAGTTTTGGACCCCTGGGTAGCTTGCTGGGGTCAGAAGCCCCTAGGTGGAGGGCCAGGGGGCACAATGGGGCCTCTTCTGCAAGTACAGGGAGAGTTGTGGACCCCTGGGTAGCTTGCTGGGGTCTTAGGCCCCTAGGTGGAGGGCCAGGGGGCACCCTGAGGCCTATACTTCAAGTCCAGGGAGAAAGGTGGACCCCTGGGTAGCTTGCTGGGGTCGGAATCCCCTGGGTGGAGGCCAATGGGGCACCCTGGGGCCTCTACTGCAAGTCCAGGGAGAGTTGAGGACCCCTGGGTAGCTTGCTGGGGTCAGAGGCCCCTAGGTGGAGGCCAAGGGGGCACGCTGGGGCCTCTACTGCAAGTCCAGAAAGAGAGGTGGACCCCTGGGTAGCTTGCTGGGGTCCTAGTCCCCTAGGTGGAGGGCAAGGGGGCACCCTGGGGCCTATACTTCAAGTCAAGGGAGAGAGGTGGACCCCTGGGTAGCTTGCTGGGGTCAGAGGCCCCTAGGTGGAGGGCCAGGGGGCACCCTGGGGCCTCTACTGCAAGTCCAGGGAGAGTTGTGGACCCCTGGGTAGCTTGTTGGGGTCTTAGGCCCCTAGGTGGATGGCCAGTGGGCACCCTTGGGCCTATACTTCATGTCCAGGGAGAAATGTGGACCCCTGGGTAGCTTGCTGGGGTCAGAGGCCCCTGGGTGGAGGCCAAGGGGGCACCCTGGGGCCTCTACTGCAAGTACAGGGAGAGTTGTGGACCCCTGGGTAGCTTGCTGGGGTCTTAGGCCCCTAGGTGGAGGGCCAGTGGGCACCCTGAGGCCTATACTTCAAGTCCAGGGAGAAAGGTGGACCCCTGGGTAGCTTGCTGGGGTCAGAGGCCCCTGGGTGGAGGCCAAGGGGGCACCCTGGGGCCTCTACTGCAAGTCCAGGGAGAGTTGTGGACCCCTGGGTAGCTTGCTGGGGTCAGAGGCCCCTACGTGGAGGGCCAGGAGGTACCCTAGGGCCTCTACTGCAAGTCCAGGGAGAGAGGTGGACCCCTGGGTAGCTTGCTGGGGTCAGAGGCCCCTGGGTGGAGGGCAAGGGGGCACCCTGGGGCCTCTACTGCAAGTCCAGGCAGAGAGGTGGACCCCTGGGTAGCTAGCTGGGGTCCTAGTCCCCTAGGTGGAGGGCCAGGGGGCACCCTGGGGCCTATACTTCAAGTCAAGGGAGAGAGGTTGACCCCTGGGTAGCTTGCTGGGGTCTTAGGCCCCTAGGTGGAGGGCCAGGGGGCACCCTGGGGCCTCTACTGCAAGTCCAGGGAGAGTTGTGGACCCCTGGGTAGCTTGTTGGGGTCTTAGGCCCCTAGGTGGAGGGCCAGTGGGCACCCTTGGGCCTATACTTCAAGTCCAGGGAGAAAGGTGGACCCCTGGGTAGCTTGCTGGGGTCTTAGGTCCCTAGGTGGAGGGCCAGGGGGCACCCTGGGGCCTATACTGCAAGTCCAGGGAGAGAGGTGGACCCCTGGGTAGCTTGCTGGGGTCAGAGGCCCCTAGGTGGAGGGCCAGGGGGCACCCTGGGGCCTCTACTGCAAGTCCAGGGAGAGTTGTGGACCCCTGGGTAGCTTGTTGGGGTCTTAGGCCCCTAAGTGGATGGCCAGTGGGCACCCTTGGGCCTATACTTCAAGTCCAGGGAGAAAGGTGGACCCCTGGGTAGCTTGCTGGGGTCAGAGGCCCCTGGGTGGAGGGCCAGTGGGCACCCTTGGGCCTATACTTCAAGTCCAGGGAGAAAGGTGGACCCCTGGGTAGCTTGTTGGGGTCTTAGGCCCCTAGGTGGATGGCCAGTGGGCACCCTTGGGCCTATACTTCAAGTCCAGGGAGAAAGGCGGACCCCTTGGTAGCTTGCTGGGGTCAGAGGCCCCTGGGTGGAGGCCAAGGGGGCACCCTGGGGCCTCTACTGCAAGTCCAGGGAGAGTTGTGGGCCCCTGGGTAGCTTGCTGGGGTCAGAGGCCCCTAGGTGGAGGCCAAGGGGGCACCCTGGGGCCTCTACTGCAAGTCCAGGGAGAGTTGTGGACCCCTGGGTAGCTTGCTGGGGTCAAAGGCCCCTAGGTGGAGGGCCAGAAGGTACCCTAGGGCCTCTACTGCAAGTCCAGGGAAAGAGGTGGACCCCCTGGGTAGCTTGCTGGGGTCAGAGGCCCCTGAGTGGAGGCCAAGGGGGTACCCTGGGGCCTCTACTGCAAGTCCAGGGAGAGTTGTGGTCCCCTGGGTAGCTTGCTGGGGTCAGAGGCCCCTAGGTGGAGGCCAAGGGGGCACCCTGGGGCCTGTACTGCAAGTCCAGGGAGAGTTGTGGACCCCTGGGTAGCTTGCTGGGGTCAAAGGCCCCTAAGTGGAGGGCCAGGAGGTACCCTAGGGCCTCTACTGCAAGTCCAGGGAAAGAGGTGAACCCCCTGGGTAGCTTGCTGGGGTCAGAGGCCCCTGGGTGGAGGCCAAGGGGGCACCCTGGGGCCTCTACTGCAAGTCCAGGGAGAGTTTTGAACCCCTGGGTAGCTTGCTGGGGTCAGAGTCCCCTAGGTGGAAGCCAAGGGGGCATCCTGGGGCCTCTACTGCAAGTCCAGGGAGAGTTGTGGACCCCTGGGTAGCTTGCTGGGGTCGTAGGCCCCTAGGTGGAGGGCCAGGAGGCACCCTGAGGCCTATACTTCAAGTCCAGGGAGAAAGGTGGACCCCTGGGTAGCTTGCTGGGGTCAGAGGCCCCTGGGTGGAGGCCAAGGGGGCACCCTTGGGCCTCTACTGCAAGTCCAGGGAGAGTTGTGGACCCCTGGGTAGCTTGCTGGGGTCAGAGGCCCCTAGGTGGAGGGCCAGGAGGTACCCCAGGGCCTCTACTGCAAGTCCAGGGAGAGAGGTGGACCCCTGGGTAGCTTGCTGGGGTCAGAGGCCCCTAGGTGGAGGGCCAGGGGGCACCCTGGGGCCTATACTTCAAGTCAAGGGAGAGAGGTGGACCCCTGGGTAGCTTGCTGGGGTCTTAGGTCCCTAGGTGGAGGGCCAGGGGGCACCCTGGGGCCTATACTGCAAGTCCAGGGAGAGAGGTGGACCCCTGGGTAGCTTGCTGGGGTCAGTGGCCCCTAGGTGGAGGGCCAGGGGGCACCCTGGGGCCTCTACTGCAAGTCCAGGGAGAGTTGTGGACCCCTGGGTAGCTTGTTGGGGTCTTAGGCCCCTAGGTGGATGGCCAGTGGGCACCCTTGGGCCTATACTTCAA
Organism: Danio rerio; assembly: GCF_049306965.1. NCBI lineage: Eukaryota > Metazoa > Chordata > Actinopteri > Cypriniformes > Danionidae > Danio > Danio rerio. Next base: position 18,770,817 of record NC_133195.1, on the reverse strand, counting down.
GTCCAGGGAGAAAGGTGGACCCCTGGGTAGCTTACTGGGGTCAGAGGCCCCAGGGTGGAGGCCAAGGGGGCACCCTGGGGCCTCTACTGCAAGTCCAGGGAGAGTTGTGGACCCCTGGGTAGCTTGTTGTGGTCAAAGGCCCCTAGGTGGAGGGCCAGGGGGCACCCTGGGGCCTTTCCTCCAAGTCCAGGGAAAGAGGTGGACTACTGGGTAGGTTGCTGGGGTCAAAGACTCCTTTTTGGAGGGTAAGGGGGCACCCTGGGGCCTCTACTGCAAGTCCAGGGAGAGAGGTGGACCCCTGGGTAGCTTTCTGGGGTCCTAGGCCCCTAGATGGAGGGCCAGGTGGCCTTCTTGGGCCTCTACTGCAAGTCCAGGGAGCAAGGTGGACCCCTGGATAGCTTTCTGGGGTCAAAGGCCACTAGGTTGAGGGCCAGGAGGCACCCTGGGGCGTCTACTGCATGTCTAGGGAGAGAGGTGGACCCCTGGGTAGCTTGCTGGGGTCTTAGGCCCCTAGGTGGAGGGCCAGGGGGAACCCTGGGGCCTCTACTGCAAGTCCAGGGAGAGTTGTGGACCCCTGGGTAGTTTGTTGGGGTCTTAGGCCACTAGGTGGAGGGCCAGAGGGCACCCTTGGGCCTATACTTCAAGTCCAGGGAGAAAGGTGGACCCCTGGGTAGCTTGCTGGGGTCAGAGGCCCCTGGGTGGAGGCCAAGGGGGCACCCTGCGGCCTCTACTGCAAGTCCAGGGAGAGTTGTGGACCCCTGGGTAGCTTGCTGGGGTCAGAGGCCCCTAGGTGGAGGCCAAGGGGGCACCCTGGGGCCTCTACTTCAAGTCCAGGCAGAGAGGTGGACCCCTGGGTAGCTTTCTGGGGTCCTAGGCCCCTAGATGGAGGGCCAGGGGGCACCCTGGGGCCTATACTTCAAGTCAAGGGAGAGAGGTGGACCCCTGGGTAGCTTGCTGGGGTCTTAGGTCCCTAGGTGGAGGGCCAGGGGGCACCCTGGGGCCTATACTGCAAGTCCAGGGAGAGAGGTGGACCCCTGGGTAGCTTGCTGGGGTCAGAGGCCCCTGGGTGGAGGGCCAGGGGGCACCCTGGGGCCTCTACTGCAAGTCCAGGGGAAGTTTTGGACCCCTGGGTAGCTTGCTGGGGTCAAAAGCCCCTAGGTGGAGGGCCAGGGGGCACAATGGGGCCTCTACTGCAAGTACAGGGAGAGTTGTGGACCCCTGGGTAGCTTGCTGGGGTCTTAGGCCCCTAGGTGGAGGGCCAGGGGGCACCCTGAGGCCTATACTTCAAGTCCAGGGAGAAAGGTGGACCCCTGGGTAGCTTGCTGGGGTCGGAATCCCCTGGGTGGAGGCCAATGGGGCACCCTGGGGCCTCTACTGCAAGTCCAGGGAGAGTTGAGGACCCCTGGGTAGCTTGCTGGGGTCAGAGGCCCCTAGGTGGAGGCCAAGGGGGCACCCTGGGGCCTATACTTCAAGTCAAGGGAGAGAGGTGGACCCCTGGGTAGCTTGCTGGGGTCTTAGGTCCCTAGGTGGAGGGCCAGGGGGCACCCTGGGGCCTATACTGCAAGTCCAGGGAGAGAGGTGGACCCCTGGGTAGCTTGCTGGGGTCAGTGGCCCCTAGGTGGAGGGCCAGGGGGCACCCTGGGGCCTCTACTGCAAGTCCAGGGAGAGTTGTGGACCCCTGGGTAGCTTGTTGGGGTCTTAGGCCCCTAGGTGGATGGCCAGTGGGCACCCTTGGGCCTATACTTCAAGTCCAGGGAGAAAGGTGGACCCCTGGGTAGCTTACTGGGGTCAGAGGCCCCAGGGTGGAGGCCAAGGGGGCACCCTGGGGCCTCTACTGCAAGTCCAGGGAGAGTTGTGGACCCCTGGGTAGCTTGTTGTGGTCAAAGGCCCCTAGGTGGAGGGCCAGGGGGCACCCTGGGGCCTATCCTCCAAGTCCAGGGAAAGAGGTGGACTACTGGGTAGGTTGCTGGGGTCAAAGACTCCTTTTTGGAGGGCAAGGGGGCACCCTGGGGCCTCTACTGCAAGTCCAGGGAGAGAGGTGGACCCCTGGGTAGCTTTCTGGAGTCCTAGGCCCCTAGATGGAGGGCCAGGTGGCCTTCTTGGGCCTCTACTGCAAGTCCAGGGAGCAAGGTGGACCCCTGGATAGCTTTCTGGGGTCAAAGGCCACTAGGTTGAGGGCCAGGAGGCACCCTGGGGCGTCTACTGCATGTCTAGGGAGAGAGGTGGACCCCTGGGTAGCTTGCTGGGGTCTTAGGCCCCTAGGTGGAGGGCCAGGGGGAACCCTGGGGCCTCTACTGCAAGTCCAGGGAGAGTTGTGGACCCCTGGGTAGTTTGTTGGGGTCTTAGGCCACTAGGTGGAGGGCCAGATGGCACCCTTGGGCCTATACTTCAAGTCCAGGGAGAAAGGTGGACCCCTGGGTAGCTTGCTGGGGTCAGAGGCCCCTGGGTGGAGGCCAAGGGGGCACCCTGCGGCCTCTACTGCAAGTCCAGGGAGAGTTGTGGACCCCTGGGTAGCTTGCTGGGGTCAGAGGCCCCTAGGTGGAGGCCAAGGGGGCACCCTGGGGCCTCTACTTCAAGTCCAGGCAGAGAGGTGGACCCCTGGGTAGCTTTCTGGGGTCCTAGGCCCCTAGATGGAGGGCCAGGGGGCACCCTGGGGCCTATACTTCAAGTCAAGGGAGAGAGGTGGACCCCTGGGTAGCTTGCTGGGGTCTTAGGTCCCTAGGTGGAGGGCCAGGGGGCACCCTGGGGCCTATACTGCAAGTCCAGGGAGAGAGGTGGACCCCTGGGTAGCTTGCTGGGGTCAGAGGCCCCTGGGTGGAGGGCCAGGGGGCACCCTGGGGCCTCTACTGCAAGTCCAGGGGAAGTTTTGGACCCCTGGGTAGCTTGCTGGGGTCAAAAGCCCCTAGGTGGAGGGCCAGGGGGCACAATGGGGCCTCTACTGCAAGTACAGGGAGAGTTGTGGACCCCTGGGTAGCTTGCTGGGGTCTTAGTCCCCTAGGTGGAGGGCCAGGGGGCACCCTGAGGCCTATACTTCAAGTCCAGGGAGAAAGGTGGACCCCTGGGTAGCTTGCTGGGGTCGGAATCCCCTGGGTGGAGGCCAATGGGGCACCCTGGGGCCTCTACTGCAAGTCCAGGGAGAGTTGAGGACCCCTGGGTAGCTTGCTGGGGTCAGAGGCCCCTAGGTGGAGGCCAAGGGGGCACCCTGGGGCCTCTACTGCAAGTCCAGAAAGAGAGGTGGACCGCTGGGTAGCTTGCTGGGGTCCTAGTCCCCTAGGTGGAGGGCCAGGGGGCACCCTGGGGCCTATACTTCAAGTCAAGGGAGAGAGGTGGACCCCTGGGTAGCTTGCTGGGGTCAGAGGCCCCTAGGTGGAGGGCCAGGGGGCACCCTGGGGCCTCTACTGCAAGTCCAGGGAGAGTTGTGGACCCCTGGGTAGCTTGTTGGGGTCTTAGGCCCCTAGGTGGATGGCCAGTGGGCACCCTTGGGCCTATACTTCATGTCCTGGGAGAAATGTGGACCCCTGGGTAGCTTGCTGGGGTCAGAGGCCCCTGGGTGGAGGCCAAGGGGGCACCCTGGGGCCTCTACTGCAAGTCCAGGGAGAGTTGTGGACCCCTGGGTAGCTTGCTGGGGTCAGAGGCCCCTAGGTGGAGGGCCAGTGGGCACCCTGAGGCCTATACTTCAAGTCCAGGGAGAAAGGTGGACCCCTGGGTAGCTTGCTGGGGTCAGAGGCCCCTGGGTGGAGGCCAAGGGGGCACCCTGGGGCCTCTACTGCAAGTCCAGGGAGAGTTGTGGACCCCTGGGTAGCTTGCTGGGGTCAGAGGCCCCTACGTGGAGGGCCAGGAGGTACCCTAGGGCCTCTACTGCAAGTCCAGGGAGAGAGGTGGACCCCTGGGTAGCTTGCTGGGGTCAGAGGCCCCTGGGTGGAGGGCAAGGGGGCACCCTGGGGCCTCTACTGCAAGTCCAGGCAGAGAGGTGGACCCCTGGGTAGCTAGCTGGGGTCCTAGTCCCCTAGGTGGAGGGCCAGGGGGCACCCTGGGGCCTATACTTCAAGTCAAGGGAGAGAGGTTGACCCCTGGGTAGCTTGCTGGGGTCTTAGGCCCCTAGGTGGAGGGCCAGGGGGCACCCTGGGGCCTCTACTGCAAGTCCAGGGAGAGTTGTGGACCCCTGGGTAGCTTGTTGGGGTCTTAGGCCCCTAGGTGGAGGGCCAGTGGGCACCCTTGGGCCTATACTTCAAGTCCAGGGAGAAAGGTGGACCCCTGGGTAGCTTGCTGGGGTCAGAGGCCCCTGGGTGGAGGCCAAGGGGGCACCCTGGGGCCTCTACTGCAAGTCCAGGGAGAGTTGTGGACCCCTGGGTAGCTTGCTGGGGTCAGAGGCCCCTACGTGGAGGGCCAGGAGGTACCCTAGGGCCTCTACTGCAAGTCCAGGGAGAGAGGTGGACCCCTGGGTAGCTTGCTGGGGTCAGAGGCCCCTGGGTGGAGGGCAAGGGGGCACCCTGGGGCCTCTACTGCAAGTCCAGGCAGAGAGGTGGACCCCTGGGTAGCTAGCTGGAGTCCTAGTCCCCTAGGTGGAGGGTCAGGGGGCACCCTGGGGCCTATACTTCAAGTCAAGGGAGAGAGGTGGACCCCTGGGTAGCTTGCTGGGGTCAGAGGCCCCTAGGTGGAGGGCCAGGGGGCACCCTGGGGCCTCTACTGCAAGTCCAGGGAGAGTTGTGGACCCCTGGGTAGCTTGTTGGGGTCTTAGGCCCCTAGGTGGATGGCCAGTGGGCACCCTTGGGCCTATACTTCATGTCCAGGGAGAAATGTGGACCCCTGGGTAGCTTGCTGGGGTCAGAGGCCCCTGGGTGGAGGCCAAGGGGGCACCCTGGGGCCTCTACTGCAAGTCCAGGGAGAGTTGTGGACCCCTGGGTAGCTTGCTGGGGTCTTAGGCCCCTAGGTGGAGGGCCAGTGGGCACCCTGAGGCCTATACTTCAAGTCCAGGGAGAAAGGTGGACCCCTGGGTAGCTTGCTGGGGTCAGAGGCCCCTGGGTGGAGGCCAAGGGGGCACCCTGGGGCCTCTACTGCAAGTCCAGGGAGAGTTGTGGACCCCTGGGTAGCTTGCTGGGGTCAGAGGCCCCTACGTGGAGGGCCAGGAGGTACCCTAGGGCCTCTACTGCAAGTCCAGGGAGAGAGGTGGACCCCTGGGTAGCTTGCTGGGGTCAGAGGCCCCTGGGTGGAGGGCAAGGGGGCACCCTGGGGCCTCTACTGCAAGTCCAGGCAGAGAGGTGGACCCCTGGGTAGCTAGCTGGGGTCCTAGTCCCCTAGGTGGAGGGCCAGGGGGCACCCTGGGGCCTATACTTCAAGTCAAGGGAGAGAGGTTGACCCCTGGGTAGCTTGCTGGGGTCTTAGGCCCCTAGGTGGAGGGCCAGGGGGCACCCTGGGGCCTCTACTGCAAGTCCAGGGAGAGTTGTGGACCCCTGGGTAGCTTGTTGGGGTCTTAGGCCCCTAGGTGGAGGGCCAGTGGGCACCCTTGGGCCTATACTTCAAGTCCAGGGTGAAAGGTGGACCCCTGGGTAGCTTGCTGGGGTCTTAGGTCCCTAGGTGGAGGGCCAGGGGGCACCCTGGGGCCTATACTGCAAGTCCAGGGAGAGAGGTGGACCCCTGGGTAGCTTGCTGGGGTCAGAGGCCCCTAGGTGGAGGGCCAGGGGGCACCCTGGGGCCTCTACTGCAAGTCCAGGGAGAGTTGTGGACCCCTGGGTAGCTTGTTGGGGTCTTAGGCCCCTAAGTGGATGGCCAGTGGGCACCCTTGGGCCTATACTTCAAGTCCAGGGAGAAAGGTGGACCCCTGGGTAGCTTGCTGGGGTCAGAGGCCCCTGGGTGGAGGGCCAGTGGGCACCCTTGGGCCTATACTTCAAGTCCAGGGAGAAAGGTGGACCCCTGGGTAGCTTGTTGGGGTCTTAGACCCCTAGGTGGATGGCCAGTGGGCACCCTTGGGCCTATACTTCAAGTCCAGGGAGAAAGGCGGACCCCTTGGTAGCTTGCTGGGGTCAGAGGCCCCTGGGTGGAGGCCAAGGGGGCACCCTGGGGCCTCTACTGCAAGTCCAGGGAGAGTTGTGGGCCCCTGGGTAGCTTGCTGGGGTCAGAGGCCCCTAGGTGGAGGCCAAGGGGGCACCCTGGGGCCTCTACTGCAAGTCCAGGGAGAGTTGTGGACCCCTGGGTAGCTTGCTGGGGTCAAAGGCCCCTAGGTGGAGGGCCAGAAGGTACCCTAGGGCCTCTACTGCAAGTCCAGGGAAAGAGGTGGACCCCCTGGGTAGCTTGCTGGGGTCAGAGGCCCCTGAGTGGAGGCCAAGGGGGTACCCTGGGGCCTCTACTGCAAGTCCAGGGAGAGTTGTGGTCCCCTGGGTAGCTTGCTGGGGTCAGAGGCCCCTAGGTGGAGGCCAAGGGGGCACCCTGGGGCCTGTACTGCAAGTCCAGGGAGAGTTGTGGACCCCTGGGTAGCTTGCTGGGGTCAAAGGCCCCTAAGTGGAGGGCCAGGAGGTACCCTAGGGCCTCTACTGCAAGTCCAGGGAAAGAGGTGGACCCCCTGGGTAGCTTGCTGGGGTCAGAGGCCCCTGGGTGGAGGCCAAGGGGGCACCCTGGGGCCTCTACTGCAAGTCCAGGGAGAGTTTTGAACCCCTGGGTAGCTTGCTGGGGTCAGAGTCCCCTAGGTGGAAGCCAAGGGGGCATCCTGGGGCCTCTACTGCAAGTCCAGGGAGAGTTGTGGACCCCTGGGTAGCTTGCTGGGGTCTTAGACCCCTAGGTGGAGGGCCAGGAGGCACCCTGAGGCCTATACTTCAAGTCCAGGGAGAAAGGTGGACCCCTGGGTAGCTTGCTGGGGTCAGAGGCCCCTGGGTGGAGGCCAAGGGGGCACCCTTGGGCCTCTACTGCAAGTCCAGGGAGAGTTGTGGACCCCTGGGTAGCTTGCTGGGGTCAGAGGCCCCTAGGTGGAGGGCCAGGAGGTACCCCAGGGCCTCTACTGCAAGTCCAGGGAGAGAGGTGGACCCCTGGGTAGCTTGCTGGGGTCAGAGGCCCCTAGGTGGAGGGCCAGGGGGCACCCTGGGGCCTATACTTCAAGTCAAGGGAGAGAGGTGGACCCCTGGGTAGCTTGCTGGGGTCTTAGGTCCCTAGGTGGAGGGCCAGGGGGCACCCTGGGGCCTATACTGCAAGTCCAGGGAGAGAGGTGGACCCCTGGGTAGCTTGCTGGGGTCAGTGGCCCCTAGGTGGAGGGCCAGGGGGCACCCTGGGGCCTCTACTGCAAGTCCAGGGAGAGTTGTGGACCCCTGGGTAGCTTGTTGGGGTCTTAGGCCCCTAGGTGGATGGCCAGTGGGCACCCTTGGGCCTATACTTCAAGTCCAGGGAGAAAGGTGGACCCCTGGGTAGCTTACTGGGGTCAGAGGCCCCAGGGTGGAGGCCAAGGGGGCACCCTGGGGCCTCTACTGCAAGTCCAGGGAGAGTTGTGGACCCCTGGGTAGCTTGTTGTGGTCAAAGGCCCCTAGGTGGAGGGCCAGGGGGCACCCTGGGGCCTATCCTCCAAGTCCAGGGAAAGAGGTGGACTACTGGGTAGGTTGCTGGGGTCAAAGACTCCTTTTTGGAGGGCAAGGGTTCACCCTGGGGCCTCTACTGCAAGTCCAGGGAGAGAGGTGGACCCCTGGGTAGCTTTCTGGGGTCCTAGGCCCCTAGATGGAGGGCCAGGTGGCCTTCTTGGGCCTCTACTGCAAGTCCAGGGAGCAAGGTGGACCCCTGGATAGCTTCCTGGGGTCAAAGGCCACTAGGTTGAGGGCCAGGAGGCACCCTGGGGCGTCTACTGCATGTCTAGGGAGAGAGGTGGACCCCTGGGTAGCTTGCTGGGGTCTTAGGCCCCTAGGTGGAGGGCCAGGGGGAACCCTGGGGCCTCTACTGCAAGTCCAGGGAGAGTTGTGGACCCCTGGGTAGCTTGTTGGGGTCTTAGGCCACTAGGTGGAGGGCCAGAGGGCACCCTTGGGCCTATACTTCAAGTCCAGGGAGAAAGGTGGACCCCTGGGTAGCTTGCTGGGGTCAGAGGCCCCTGGGTGGAGGCCAAGGGGGCACCCTGCGGCCTCTACTGCAAGTCCAGGGAGAGTTGTGGACCCCTGGGTAGCTTGCTGGGGTCAGAGGCCCCTAGGTGGAGGCCAAGGGGGCACCCTGGGGCCTCTACTTCAAGTCCAGGCAGAGAGGTGGACCCCTGGGTAGCTTGCTGGGGTCCTAGTCCCCTAGGTGGAGGGCCAGGGGGCACCCTGGGGCCTATACTTCAAGTCAAGGGAGAGAGGTGGACCCCTGGGTAGCTTGCTGGGGTCTTAGGTCCCTAGGTGGAGGGCCAGGGGGCACCCTGGGGCCTATACTGCAAGTCCAGGGAGAGAGGTGGACCCCTGGGTAGCTTGCTGGGGTCAGAGGCCCCTAGGTGGAGGGCCAGGGGGCACCCTGGGGCCTCTACTGCAAGTCCAGGGGAAGTTTTGGACCCCTGGGTAGCTTGCTGGGGTCAGAAGCCCCTAGGTGGAGGGCCAGGGGGCACAATGGGGCCTCTACTGCAAGTACAGGGAGAGTTGAGGACCCCTGGGTAGCTTGCTGGGGTCAGAGGCCCCTAGGTGGAGGCCAAGGGGGCACCCTGGGGCCTCTACTGCAAGTCCAGAAAGAGAGGTGGACCCCTGGGTAGCTTGCTGGGGTCCTAGTCCCCTAGGTGGAGGGCCAGGGGGCACCCTGGGGCCTATACTTCAAGTCAAGGGAGAGAGGTGGACCCCTGGGTAGCTTGCTGGGGTCAGAGGCCCCTAGGTGGAGGGCCAGGGGGCACCCTGGGGCCTCTACTGCAAGTCCAGGGAGAGTTGTGGACCCCTGGGTAGCTTGTTGGGGTCTTAGGCCCCTAGGTGGATGGCCAGTGGGCACCCTTGGGCCTATACTTCATGTCCAGGGAGAAATGTGGACCCCTGGGTAGCTTGCTGGGGTCAGAGGCCCCTGGGTGGAGGCCAAGGGGGCACCCTGGGGCCTCTACTGCAAGTCCAGGGAGAGTTGTGGACCCCTGGGTAGCTTGCTGGGGTCTTAGGCCCCTGGGTGGAGGGCCAGTGGGCACCCTGAGGCCTATACTTCAAGTCCAGGGAGAAAGGTGGACCCCTGGGTAGCTTGCTGGGGTCAGAGGCCCCTGGGTGGAGGCCAAGGGGGCACCCTGGGGCCTCTACTGCAAGTCCAGGGAGAGTTGTGGACCCCTGGGTAGCTTGCTGGGGTCAGAGGCCCCTACGTGGAGGGCCAGGAGGTACCCTAGGGCCTCTACTGCAAGTCCAGGGAGAGAGGTGGACCCCTGGGTAGCTTGCTGGGGTCAGAGGCCCCTGGGTGGAGGGCAAGGGGGCACCCTGGGGCCTCTACTGCAAGTCCAGGGAGAGTTGTGGACCCCTGGGTAGCTTGCTGGGGTCTTAGACCCCTAGGTGGAGGGCCAGGAGGCACCCTGAGGCCTATACTTCAAGTCCAGGGAGAAAGGTGGACCCCTGGGTAGCTTGCTGGGGTCAGAGGCCCCTGGGTGGAGGCCAAGGGGGCACCCTTGGGCCTCTACTGCAAGTCCAGGGAGAGTTGTGGACCCCTGGGTAGCTTGCTGGGGTCAGAGGCCCCTAGGTGGAGGGCCAGGAGGTACCCCAGGGCCTCTACTGCAAGTCCAGGGAGAGAGGTGGACCCCTGGGTAGCTTGCTGGGGTCAGAGGCCCCTAGGTGGAGGGCCAGGGGGCACCCTGGGGCCTATACTTCAAGTCAAGGGAGAGAGGTGGACCCCTGGGTAGCTTGCTGGGGTCTTAGGTCCCTAGGTGGAGGGCCAGGGGGCACCCTGGGGCCTATACTGCAAGTCCAGGGAGAGAGGTGGACCCCTGGGTAGCTTGCTGGGGTCAGTGGCCCCTAGGTGGAGGGCCAGGGGGCACCCTGGGGCCTCTACTGCAAGTCCAGGGAGAGTTGTGGACCCCTGGGTAGCTTGTTGGGGTCTTAGGCCCCTAGGTGGATGGCCAGTGGGCACCCTTGGGCCTATACTTCAAGTCCAGGGAGAAAGGTGGACCCCTGGGTAGCTTACTGGGGTCAGAGGCCCCAGGGTGGAGGCCAAGGGGGCACCCTGGGGCCTCTACTGCAAGTCCAGGGAGAGTTGTGGACCCCTGGGTAGCTTGTTGTGGTCAAAGGCCCCTAGGTGGAGGGCCAGGGGGCACCCTGGGGCCTATCCTCCAAGTCCAGGGAAAGAGGTGGACTACTGGGTAGGTTGCTGGGGTCAAAGACTCCTTTTTGGAGGGCAAGGGTTCACCCTGGGGCCTCTACTGCAAGTCCAGGGAGAGAGGTGGACCCCTGGGTAGCTTTCTGGGGTCCTAGGCCCCTAGATGGAGGGCCAGGTGGCCTTCTTGGGCCTCTACTGCAAGTCCAGGGAGCAAGGTGGACCCCTGGATAGCTTCCTGGGGTCAAAGGCCACTAGGTTGAGGGCCAGGAGGCACCCTGGGGCGTCTACTGCATGTCTAGGGAGAGAGGTGGACCCCTGGGTAGCTTGCTGGGGTCTTAGGCCCCTAGGTGGAGGGCCAGGGGGAACCCTGGGGCCTCTACTGCAAGTCCAGGGAGAGTTGTGGACCCCTGGGTAGCTTGTTGGGGTCTTAGGCCACTAGGTGGAGGGCCAGAGGGCACCCTTGGGCCTATACTTCAAGTCCAGGGAGAAAGGTGGACCCCTGGGTAGCTTGCTGGGGTCAGAGGCCCCTGGGTGAAGGCCAAGGGGGCACCCTGCGGCCTCTACTGCAAGTCCAGGGAGAGTTGTGGACCCCTGGGTAGCTTGCTGGGGTCAGAGGCCCCTAGGTGGAGGCCAAGGGGGCACCCTGGGGCCTCTACTTCAAGTCCAGGCAGAGAGGTGGACCCCTGGGTAGCTTGCTGGGGTCCTAGTCCCCTAGGTGGAGGGCCAGGGGGCACCCTGGGGCCTATACTTCAAGTCAAGGGAGAGAGGTGGACCCCTGGGTAGCTTGCTGGGGTCTTAGGTCCCTAGGTGGAGGGCCAGGGGGCACCCTGGGGCCTATACTGCAAGTCCAGGGAGAGAGGTGGACCCCTGGGTAGCTTGCTGGGGTCAGAGGCCCCTAGGTGGAGGGCCAGGGGGCACCCTGGGGCCTCTACTGCAAGTCCAGGGGAAGTTTTGGACCCCTGGGTAGCTTGCTGGGGTCAGAAGCCCCTAGGTGGAGGGCCAGGGGGCACAATGGGGCCTCTACTGCAAGTACAGGGAGAGTTGAGGACCCCTGGGTAGCTTGCTGGGGTCAGAGGCCCCTAGGTGGAGGCCAAGGGGGCACCCTGGGGCCTCTACTGCAAGTCCAGAAAGAGAGGTGGACCCCTGGGTAGCTTGCTGGGGTCCTAGTCCCCTAGGTGGAGGGCCAGGGGGCACCCTGGGGCCTATACTTCAAGTCAAGGGAGAGAGGTGGACCCCTGGGTAGCTTGCTGGGGTCAGAGGCCCCTAGGTGGAGGGCCAGGGGGCACCCTGGGGCCTCTACTGCAAGTCCAGGGAGAGTTGTGGACCCCTGGGTAGCTTGTTGGGGTCTTAGGCCCCTAGGTGGATGGCCAGTGGGCACCCTTGGGCCTATACTTCATGTCCAGGGAGAAATGTGGACCCCTGGGTAGCTTGCTGGGGTCAGAGGCCCCTGGGTGGAGGCCAAGGGGGCACCCTGGGGCCTCTACTGCAAGTCCAGGGAGAGTTGTGGACCCCTGGGTAGCTTGCTGGGGTCTTAGGCCCCTGGGTGGAGGGCCAGTGGGCACCCTGAGGCCTCTACTTCAAGTCCAGGGAGAAAGGTGGACCCCTGGGTAGCTTGCTGGGGTCAGAGGCCCCTGGGTGGAGGCCAAGGGGGCACCCTGGGGCCTCTACTGCAAGTCCAGGGAGAGTTGTGGACCCCTGGGTAGCTTGCTGGGGTCAGAGGCCCCTACGTGGAGGGCCAGGAGGTACCCTAGGGCCTCTACTGCAAGTCCAGGGAGAGAGGTGGACCCCTGGGTAGCTTGCTGGGGTCAGAGGCCCCTGGGTGGAGGGCAAGGGGGCACCCTGGGGCCTCTACTGCAAGTCCAGGCAGAGAGGTGGACCCCTGGGTAGCTAGCTGGGGTCCTAGTCCCCTAGGTGGAGGGCCAGGGGGCACCCTGGGGCCTATACTTCAAGTCAAGGGAGAGAGGTTGACCCCTGGGTAGCTTGCTGGGGTCTTAGGCCCCTAGGTGGAGGGCCAGGGGGCACCCTGGGGCCTCTACTGCAAATCCAGGGAGAGTTGTGGACCCCTGGGTAGCTTGTTGGGGTCTTAGGCCCCTAGGTGGAGGGCCAGTGGGCACCCTTGGGCCTATACTTCAAGTCCAGGGAGAAAGGTGGACCCCTGGGTAGCTTGCTGGGGTCAGAGGCCCCTGGGTGGAGGCCAAGGGGGCACCCTGGGGCCTCTACTGCAAGTCCAGGGAGAGTTGTGGACCCCTGGGTAGCTTGCTGGGGTCAGAGGCCCCTACGTGGAGGGCCAGGAGGTACCCTAGGGCCTCTTCTGCAAGTCCAGGGAGAGAGGTGGACCCCTGGGTAGCTTGCTGGGGTCAGAGGCCCCTGGGTGGAGGGCAAGGGGGCACCCTGGGGCCTCTACTGCAAGTCCAGGCAGAGAGGTGGACCCCTGGGTAGCTAGCTGGGGTCCTAGTCCCCTAGGTGGAGGGCCAGGGGGCACCCTGGGGCCTATACTTCAAGTCAAGGGAGAGAGGTTGACCCCTGGGTAGCTTGCTGGGGTCTTAGGCCCCTAGGTGGAGGGCCAGGGGGCACCCTTGGGCCTCTACTGCAAGTCCAGGGAGAGTTGTGGACCCCTGGGTAGCTTGTTGGGGTCTTAGGCCCCTAGGTGGAGGGCCAGTGGGCACCCTTGGGCCTATACTTCAAGTCCAGGGAGAAAGGTGGACCCCTGGGTAGCTTGCTGGGGTCTTAGGTCCCTAGGTGGAGGGCCAGGGGGCACCCTGGGGCCTATACTGCAAGTCCAGGGAGAGAGGTGGACCCCTGGGTAGCTTGCTGGGGTCAGAGGCCCCTAGGTGGAGGGCCAGGGGGCACCCTGGGGCCTCTACTGCAAGTGCAGGGAGAGTTGTGGACCCCTGGGTAGCTTGTTGGGGTCTTAGGCCCCTAAGTGGATGGCCAGTGGGCACCCTTGGGCCTATACTTCAAGTCCAGGGAGAAAGGTGGACCCCTGGGTAGCTTGCTGGGGTCAGAGGCCCCTGGGTGGAGGGCCAGTGGGCACCCTTGGGCCTATACTTCAAGTCCAGGGAGAAAGGTGGACCCCTGGGTAGCTTGTTGGGGTCTTAGGCCCCTAGGTGGATGGCCAGTGGGCACCCTTGGGCCTATACTTCAAGTCCAGGGAGAAAGGCGGACCCCTTGGTAGCTTGCTGGGGTCAGAGGCCCCTGGGTGGAGGCCAAGGGGGCACCCTGGGGCCTCTACTGCAAGTCCAGGGAGAGTTGTGGGCCCCTGGGTAGCTTGCTGGGGTCAGAGGCCCCTAGGTGGAGGCCAAGGGGGCACCCTGGGGCCTCTACTGCAAGTCCAGGGAGAGTTTTGGACCCCTGGGTAGCTTGCTGGGGTCAAAGGCCCCTAGGTGGAGGGCCAGAAGGTACCCTAGGGCCTCTACTGCAAGTCCAGGGAAAGAGGTGGACCCCCTGGGTAGCTTGCTGGGGTCAGAGGCCCCTGAGTGGAGGCCAAGGGGGTACCCTGGGGCCTCTACTGCAAGTCCAGGGAGAGTTGTGGTCCCCTGGGTAGCTTGCTGGGGTCAGAGGCCCCTAGGTGGAGGCCAAGGGGGCACCCTGGGGCCTGTACTGCAAGTCCAGGGAGAGTTGTGGACCCCTGGGTAGCTTGCTGGGGTCAAAGGCCCCTAAGTGGAGGGCCAGGAGGTACCCTAGGGCCTCTACTGCAAGTCCAGGGAAAGAGGTGGACCCCCTGGGTAGCTTGCTGGGGTCAGAGGCCCCTGGGTGGAGGCCAAGGGGGCACCCTGGGGCCTATACTGCAAGTCCAGGGAGAGTTTTGAACCCCTGGGTAGCTTGCTGGGGTCAGAGTCCCCTAGGTGGAAGCCAAGGGGGCATCCTGGGGCCTCTACTGCAAGTCCAGGGAGAGTTGTGGACCCCTGGGTAGCTTGCTGGGGTCTTAGGCCCCTAGGTGGAGGGCCAGGAGGCACCCTGAGGCCTATACTTCAAGTCCAGGGAGAAAGGTGGACCCCTGGGTAGCTTGCTGGGGTCACAGGCCCCTGGGTGGAGGCCAAGGGGGCACCCTTGGGCCTCTACTGCAAGTCCAGGGAGAGTTGTGGACCCCTGGGTAGCTTGCTGGGGTCAGAGGCCCCTAGGTGGAGGGCCAGGAGGTACCCCAGGGCCTCTACTGCAAGTCCAGGGAGAGAGGTGGACCCCTGGGTAGCTTGCTGGGGTCAGAGGCCCCTAGGTGGAGGGCCAGGGGGCACCCTGGGGCCTATACTTCAAGTCAAGGGAGAGAGGTGGACCCCTGGGTAGCTTGCTGGGGTCTTAGGTCCCTAGGTGGAGGGCCAGGGGGCACCCTGGGGCCTATACTGCAAGTCCAGGGAGAGAGGTGGACCCCTGGGTAGCTTGCTGGGGTCAGTGGCCCCTAGGTAGAGGGCCAGGGGGCACCCTGGGGCCTCTACTGCAAGTCCAGGGAGAGTTGTGGACCCCTGGGTAGCTTGTTGGGGTCTTAGGCCCCTAGGTGGATGGCCAGTGGGCACCCTTGGGCCTATACTTCAAGTCCAGGGAGAAAGGTGGACCCCTGGGTAGCTTACTGGGGTCAGAGGCCCCAGGGTGGAGGCCAAGGGGGCACCCTGGGGCCTCTACTGCAAGTCCAGGGAGAGTTGTGGACCCCTGGGTAGCTTGTTGTGGTCAAAGGCCCCTAGGTGGAGGGCCAGGGGGCACCCTGGGGCCTATCCTCCAAGTCCAGGGAAAGAGGTGGACTACTGGGTAGGTTGCTGGGGTCAAAGACTCCTTTTTGGAGGGCAAGGGGGCACCCTGGGGCCTCTACTGCAAGTCCAGGGAGAGAGGTGGACCCCTGGGTAGCTTTCTGGGGTCCTAGGCCCCTAGATGGAGGGCCAGGTGGCCTTCTTGGGCCTCTACTGCAAGTCCAGGGAGCAAGGTGGACCCCTGGATAGCTTCCTGGGGTCAAAGGCCACTAGGTTGAGGGCCAGGAGGCACCCTGGGGCGTCTACTGCATGTCTAGGGAGAGAGGTGGACCCCTGGGTAGCTTGCTGGGGTCTTAGGCCCCTAGGTGGAGGGCCAGGGGGAACCCTGGGGCCTCTACTGCAAGTCCAGGGAGAGTTGTGGACCCCTGGGTAGCTTGTTGGGGTCTTAGGCCACTAGGTGGAGGGCCAGAGGGCACCCTTGGGCCTATACTGCAAGTCCAGGGAGAGAGGTGGACCCCTGGGTAGCTTGCTGGGGTCAGAGGCCCCTAGGTGGAGGGCCAGGGGGCACCCTGGGGCCTCTACTGCAAGTCCAGGGGAAGTTTTGGACCCCTGGGTAGCTTGCTGGGGGTCAGAAGCCCCTAGGTGGAGGGCCAGGGGGCACAATGGGGCCTCTACTGCAAGTACAGGGAGAGTTGTGGACCCCTGGGTAGCTTGCTGGGGTCTTAGGCCCCTAGGTGGAGGGCCAGGGGGCACCCTGAGGCCTATACTTCAAGTCCAGGGAGAAAGGTGGACCCCTGGGTAGCTTGCTGGGGTCGGAATCCCCTGGGTGGAGGCCAATGGGGCACCCTGGGGCCTCTACTGCAAGTCCAGGGAGAGTTGAGGACCCCTGGGTAGCTTGCTGGGGTCAGAGGCCCCTAGGTGGAGGGCCAGGAGGTACCCTAGGGCCTCTACTGCAAGTCCAGGGAGAGAGCTGGACCCCTGGGTAGCTTGCTGGGGTCAGAGGCCCCTAGGTGGAGGGCAAGGGGGCACCCTGGGGCCTCTACTGCAAGTCCAGGCAGAGAGGTGGACCCCTGGGTAGCTAGCTGGGGTCCTAGTCTCCTAGGTGGAGGGCCAGGGGGCACCCTGGGGCCTATACTGCAAGTCCAGGGAGAGAGGTGGACCCCTGGGTAGCTTGCTGGGGTCAGAGGCCCCTAGGTGGAGGGCCAGGGGGCACCCTGGGGCCTCTACTGCAAGTCCAGGGAGAGTTGTGGACCCCTGAGTAGCTTGTTGGGGTCTTAGGCCCCTAAGTGGATGGCCAGTGGGCACCCTTGGGCCTATACTTCAAGTCCAGGGAGAAAGGTGGACCCCTGGGTAGCTTGCTGGGGTCAGAGGCCCCTGGGTGGAGGGCCAGTGGGCACCCTTGGGCCTATACTTCAAGTCCAGGGAGAAAGGTGGACCCCTGGGTAGCTTGTTGGGGTCTTAGGCCCCTAGTTGGATGGCCAGTGGGCACCCTTGGGCCTATACTTCAAGTCCAGGGAGAAAGGCGGACCCCTTGGTAGCTTGCTGGGGTCAGAGGCCCCTGGGTGGAGGCCAAGGGGGCACCCTGGGGCCTCTACTGCAAGTCCAGGGAGAGTTGTGGGCCCCTGGGTAGCTTGCTGGGGTCAGAGGCCCCTAGGTGGAGGCCAAGGGGGCACCCTGGGTTCTCTACTGCAAGTCCAGGGAGAGTTGTGGACCCCTGGGTAGCTTGCTGGTGTCAAAGGCCCCTAGGTGGAGGGCCAGAAGGTACCCTAGGGCCTCTACTGCAAGTCCAGGGAAAGAGGTGGACCCCCTGGGTAGCTTGCTGGGGTCAGAGGCCCCTGAGTGGAGGCCAAGGGGGTACCCTGGGGCCTCTACTGCAAGTCCAGGGAGAGTTGTGGTCCCCTGGGTAGCTTGCTGGGGTCAGAGGCCCCTAGGTGGAGGCCAAGGGTGCACCCTGGGGCCTGTACTGCAAGTCCAGGGAGAGTTGTGGACCCCTGGGTAGCTTGCTGGGGTCAAAGGCCCCTAAGTGGAGGGCCAGGAGGTACCCTAGGGCCTCTACTGCAAGTCCAGGGAAAGAGGTGGACCCCCTGGGTAGCTTGCTGGGGTCAGAGGCCCCTGGGTGGAGGCCAAGGGGGCACCCTGGGGCCTCTACTGCAAGTCCAGGGAGAGTTTTGAACCCCTGAGTAGCTTGCTGGGGTCAGAGTCCCCTAGGTGGAAGCCAAGGGGGCATCCTGGGGCCTCTACTGCAAGTCCAGGGAGAGTTGTGGACCCCTGGGTAGCTTGCTGGGGTCTTAGGCCCCTAGGTGGAGGGCCAGGAGGCACCCTTGGGCCTATACTTCAAGTCCAGGGAGAAAGGTGGACCCCTGGGTAGCTTGCTGGGGTCTTAGGTCCCTAGGTGGAGGGCCAGGGGGCACCCTGGGGCCTATACTGCAAGTCCAGGGAGAGAGGTGGACCCCTGGGTAGCTTGCTGGGGTCAGAGGCCCCTAGGTGGAGGGCCAGGGGGCACCCTGGGGCCTCTACTGCAAGTCCAGGGAGAGTTGTGGACCCCTGGGTAGCTTGTTGGGGTCTTAGGCCCCTAAGTGGATGGCCAGTGGGCACCCTTGGGCCTATACTTCATGTCCAGGGAGAAAGGTGGACCCCTGGGTAGCTTGCTGGGGTCAGAGGCCCCTGGGTGGAGGGCCAGTGGGCACCCTTGGGCCTATACTTCAAGTCCAGGGAGAAAGGTGGACCCCTGGGTAGCTTGTTGGGGTCTTACGCCCCTAGGTGGATGGCCAGTGGGCACCCTTGGGCCTATACTTCAAGTCCAGGGAGAAAGGCGGACCCCTTGGTAGCTTGCTGGGGTCAGAGGCCCCTGGGTGGAGGCCAAGGGGGCACCCTGGGGCCTCTACTGCAAGTCCAGGGAGAGTTGTGGGCCCCTGGGTAGCTTGCTGGGGTCAGAGGCCCCTAGGTGGAGGCCAAGGGGGCACCCTGGGGCCTCTACTGCAAGTCCAGGGAGAGTTGTGGACCCCTGGGTAGCTTGTTGGGGTCTTAGGCCCCTAGGTGGATGGCCAGTGGGCACCCTTGGGCCTATACTTCAAGTCCAGGGAGAAAGGTGGACCCCTGGGTAGCTTACTGGGGTCAGAGGCCCCAGGGTGGAGGCCAAGGGGGCACCCTGGGGCCTCTACTGCAAGTCCAGGGAGAGTTGTGGACCCCTGGGTAGCTTGTTGTGGTCAAAGGCCCCTAGGTGGAGGGCCAGGGGGCACCCTGGGGCCTATCCTCCAAGTCCAGGGAAAGAGGTGGACTACTGGGTAGGTTGCTGGGGTCAAAGACTCCTTTTTGGAGGGCAAGGGTTCACCCTGGGGCCTCTACTGCAAGTCCAGGGAGAGAGGTGGACCCCTGGGTAGCTTTCTGGGGTCCTAGGCCCCTAGATGGAGGGCCAGGTGGCCTTCTTGGGCCTCTACTGCAAGTCCAGGGAGCAAGGTGGACCCCTGGATAGCTTCCTGGGGTCAAAGGCCACTAGGTTGAGGGCCAGGAGGCACCCTGGGGCGTCTACTGCATGTCTAGGGAGAGAGGTGGACCCCTGGGTAGCTTGCTGGGGTCTTAGGCCCCTAGGTGGAGGGCCAGGGGGAACCCTGGGGCCTCTACTGCAAGTCCAGGGAGAGTTGTGGACCCCTGGGTAGCTTGTTGGGGTCTTAGGCCACTAGGTGGAGGGCCAGAGGGCACCCTTGGGCCTATACTTCAAGTCCAGGGAGAAAGGTGGACCCCTGGGTAGCTTGCTGGGGTCAGAGGCCCCTGGGTGGAGGCCAAGGGGGCACCCTGCGGCCTCTACTGCAAGTCCAGGGAGAGTTGTGGACCCCTGGGTAGCTTGCTGGGGTCAGAGGCCCCTAGGTGGAGGCCAAGGGGGCACCCTGGGGCCTCTACTTCAAGTCCAGGCAGAGAGGTGGACCCCTGGGTAGCTTGCTGGGGTCCTAGTCCCCTAGGTGGAGGGCCAGGGGGCACCCTGGGGCCTATACTTCAAGTCAAGGGAGAGAGGTGGACCCCTGGGTAGCTTGCTGGGGTCTTAGGTCCCTAGGTGGAGGGCCAGGGGGCACCCTGGGGCCTATACTGCAAGTCCAGGGAGAGAGGTGGACCCCTGGGTAGCTTGCTGGGGTCAGAGGCCCCTAGGTGGAGGGCCAGGGGGCACCCTGGGGCCTCTACTGCAAGTCCAGGGGAAGTTTTGGACCCCTGGGTAGCTTGCTGGGGTCAGAAGCCCCTAGGTGGAGGGCCAGGGGGCACAATGGGGCCTCTACTGCAAGTACAGGGAGAGTTGAGGACCCCTGGGTAGCTTGCTGGGGTCAGAGGCCCCTAGGTGGAGGCCAAGGGGGCACCCTGGGGCCTCTACTGCAAGTCCAGAAAGAGAGGTGGACCCCTGGGTAGCTTGCTGGGGTCCTAGTCCCCTAGGTGGAGGGCCAGGGGGCACCCTGGGGCCTATACTTCAAGTCAAGGGAGAGAGGTGGACCCCTGGGTAGCTTGCTGGGGTCAGAGGCCCCTAGGTGGAGGGCCAGGGGGCACCCTGGGGCCTCTACTGCAAGTCCAGGGAGAGTTGTGGGCCCCTGGGTAGCTTGTTGGGGTCTTAGGCCCCTAGGTGGATGGCCAGTGGGCACCCTTGGGCCTATACTTCATGTCCAGGGAGAAATGTGGACCCCTGGGTAGCTTGCTGGGGTCAGAGGCCCCTGGGTGGAGGCCAAGGGGGCACCCTGGGGCCTCTACTGCAAGTCCAGGGAGAGTTGTGGACCCCTGGGTAGCTTGCTGGGGTCTTAGGCCCCTGGGTGGAGGGCCAGTGGGCACCCTGAGGCCTATACTTCAAGTCCAGGGAGAAAGGTGGACCCCTGGGTAGCTTGCTGGGGTCAGAGGCCCCTGGGTGGAGGCCAAGGGGGCACCCTGGGGCCTCTACTGCAAGTCCAGGGAGAGTTGTGGACCCCTGGGTAGCTTGCTGGGGTCAGAGGCCCCTACGTGGAGGGCCAGGAGGTACCCTAGGGCCTCTACTGCAAGTCCAGGGAGAGAGGTGGACCCCTGGGTAGCTTGCTGGGGTCAGAGGCCCCTGGGTGGAGGGCAAGGGGGCACCCTGGGGCCTCTACTGCAAGTCCAGGGAGAGTTGTGGACCCCTGGGTAGCTTGCTGGGGTCTTAGACCCCTAGGTGGAGGGCCAGGAGGCACCCTGAGGCCTATACTTCAAGTCCAGGGAGAAAGGTGGACCCCTGGGTAGCTTGCTGGGGTCAGAGGCCCCTGGGTGGAGGCCAAGGGGGCACCCTTGGGCCTCTACTGCAAGTCCAGGGAGAGTTGTGGACCCCTGGGTAGCTTGCTGGGGTCAGAGGCCCCTAGGTGGAGGGCCAGGAGGTACCCCAGGGCCTCTACTGCAAGTCCAGGGAGAGAGGTGGACCCCTGGGTAGCTTGCTGGGGTCAGAGGCCCCTAGGTGGAGGGCCAGGGGGCACCCTGGGGCCTATACTTCAAGTCAAGGGAGAGAGGTGGACCCCTGGGTAGCTTGCTGGGGTCTTAGGTCCCTAGGTGGAGGGCCAGGGGGCACCCTGGGGCCTATACTGCAAGTCCAGGGAGAGAGGTGGACCCCTGGGTAGCTTGCTGGGGTCAGTGGCCCCTAGGTGGAGGGCCAGGGGGCACCCTGGGGCCTCTACTGCAAGTCCAGGGAGAGTTGTGGACCCCTGGGTAGCTTGTTGGGGTCTTAGGCCCCTAGGTGGATGGCCAGTGGGCACCCTTGGGCCTATACTTCAAGTCCAGGGAGAAAGGTGGACCCCTGGGTAGCTTACTGGGGTCAGAGGCCCCAGGGTGGAGGCCAAGGGGGCACCCTGGGGCCTCTACTGCAAGTCCAGGGAGAGTTGTGGACCCCTGGGTAGCTTGTTGTGGTCAAAGGCCCCTAGGTGGAGGGCCAGGGGGCACCCTGGGGCCTATCCTCCAAGTCCAGGGAAAGAGGTGGACTACTGGGTAGGTTGCTGGGGTCAAAGACTCCTTTTTGGAGGGCAAGGGTTCACCCTGGGGCCTCTACTGCAAGTCCAGGGAGAGAGGTGGACCCCTGGGTAGCTTTCTGGGGTCCTAGGCCCCTAGATGGAGGGCCAGGTGGCCTTCTTGGGCCTCTACTGCAAGTCCAGGGAGCAAGGTGGACCCCTGGATAGCTTCCTGGGGTCAAAGGCCACTAGGTTGAGGGCCAGGAGGCACCCTGGGGCGTCTACTGCATGTCTAGGGAGAGAGGTGGACCCCTGGGTAGCTTGCTGGGGTCTTAGGCCCCTAGGTGGAGGGCCAGGGGGAACCCTGGGGCCTCTACTGCAAGTCCAGGGAGAGTTGTGGACCCCTGGGTAGCTTGTTGGGGTCTTAGGCCACTAGGTGGAGGGCCAGAGGGCACCCTTGGGCCTATACTTCAAGTCCAGGGAGAAAGGTGGACCCCTGGGTAGCTTGCTGGGGTCAGAGGCCCCTGGGTGAAGGCCAAGGGGGCACCCTGCGGCCTCTACTGCAAGTCCAGGGAGAGTTGTGGACCCCTGGGTAGCTTGCTGGGGTCAGAGGCCCCTAGGTGGAGGCCAAGGGGGCACCCTGGGGCCTCTACTTCAAGTCCAGGCAGAGAGGTGGACCCCTGGGTAGCTTGCTGGGGTCCTAGTCCCCTAGGTGGAGGGCCAGGGGGCACCCTGGGGCCTATACTTCAAGTCAAGGGAGAGAGGTGGACCCCTGGGTAGCTTGCTGGGGTCTTAGGTCCCTAGGTGGAGGGCCAGGGGGCACCCTGGGGCCTATACTGCAAGTCCAGGGAGAGAGGTGGACCCCTGGGTAGCTTGCTGGGGTCAGAGGCCCCTAGGTGGAGGGCCAGGGGGCACCCTGGGGCCTCTACTGCAAGTCCAGGGGAAGTTTTGGACCCCTGGGTAGCTTGCTGGGGTCAGAAGCCCCTAGGTGGAGGGCCAGGGGGCACAATGGGGCCTCTACTGCAAGTACAGGGAGAGTTGAGGACCCCTGGGTAGCTTGCTGGGGTCAGAGGCCCCTAGGTGGAGGCCAAGGGGGCACCCTGGGGCCTCTACTGCAAGTCCAGAAAGAGAGGTGGACCCCTGGGTAGCTTGCTGGGGTCCTAGTCCCCTAGGTGGAGGGCCAGGGGGCACCCTGGGGCCTATACTTCAAGTCAAGGGAGAGAGGTGGACCCCTGGGTAGCTTGCTGGGGTCAGAGGCCCCTAGGTGGAGGGCCAGGGGGCACCCTGGGGCCTCTACTGCAAGTCCAGGGAGAGTTGTGGACCCCTGGGTAGCTTGTTGGGGTCTTAGGCCCCTAGGTGGATGGCCAGTGGGCACCCTTGGGCCTATACTTCATGTCCAGGGAGAAATGTGGACCCCTGGGTAGCTTGCTGGGGTCAGAGGCCCCTGGGTGGAGGCCAAGGGGGCACCCTGGGGCCTCTACTGCAAGTCCAGGGAGAGTTGTGGACCCCTGGGTAGCTTGCTGGGGTCTTAGGCCCCTGGGTGGAGGGCCAGTGGGCACCCTGAGGCCTCTACTTCAAGTCCAGGGAGAAAGGTGGACCCCTGGGTAGCTTGCTGGGGTCAGAGGCCCCTGGGTGGAGGCCAAGGGGGCACCCTGGGGCCTCTACTGCAAGTCCAGGGAGAGTTGTGGACCCCTGGGTAGCTTGCTGGGGTCAGAGGCCCCTACGTGGAGGGCCAGGAGGTACCCTAGGGCCTCTACTGCAAGTCCAGGGAGAG
The DNA here is from genome assembly GCF_049306965.1 of Danio rerio. NCBI lineage: Eukaryota > Metazoa > Chordata > Actinopteri > Cypriniformes > Danionidae > Danio > Danio rerio. Next base: position 18,748,258 of record NC_133195.1, on the reverse strand, counting down.
AGGTGGACCCCTGGGTAGCTTGCTGGGGTCAGAGGCCCCTGGGTGGAGGGCAAGGGGGCACCCTGGGGCCTCTACTGCAAGTCCAGGCAGAGAGGTGGACCCCTGGGTAGCTAGCTGGGGTCCTAGTCCCCTAGGTGGAGGGCCAGGGGGCACCCTGGGGCCTATACTTCAAGTCAAGGGAGAGAGGTTGACCCCTGGGTAGCTTGCTGGGGTCTTAGGCCCCTAGGTGGAGGGCCAGGGGGCACCCTGGGGCCTCTACTGCAAATCCAGGGAGAGTTGTGGACCCCTGGGTAGCTTGTTGGGGTCTTAGGCCCCTAGGTGGAGGGCCAGTGGGCACCCTTGGGCCTATACTTCAAGTCCAGGGAGAAAGGTGGACCCCTGGGTAGCTTGCTGGGGTCAGAGGCCCCTGGGTGGAGGCCAAGGGGGCACCCTGGGGCCTCTACTGCAAGTCCAGGGAGAGTTGTGGACCCCTGGGTAGCTTGCTGGGGTCAGAGGCCCCTACGTGGAGGGCCAGGAGGTACCCTAGGGCCTCTTCTGCAAGTCCAGGGAGAGAGGTGGACCCCTGGGTAGCTTGCTGGGGTCAGAGGCCCCTGGGTGGAGGGCAAGGGGGCACCCTGGGGCCTCTACTGCAAGTCCAGGCAGAGAGGTGGACCCCTGGGTAGCTAGCTGGGGTCCTAGTCCCCTAGGTGGAGGGCCAGGGGGCACCCTGGGGCCTATACTTCAAGTCAAGGGAGAGAGGTTGACCCCTGGGTAGCTTGCTGGGGTCTTAGGCCCCTAGGTGGAGGGCCAGGGGGCACCCTTGGGCCTCTACTGCAAGTCCAGGGAGAGTTGTGGACCCCTGGGTAGCTTGTTGGGGTCTTAGGCCCCTAGGTGGAGGGCCAGTGGGCACCCTTGGGCCTATACTTCAAGTCCAGGGAGAAAGGTGGACCCCTGGGTAGCTTGCTGGGGTCTTAGGTCCCTAGGTGGAGGGCCAGGGGGCACCCTGGGGCCTATACTGCAAGTCCAGGGAGAGAGGTGGACCCCTGGGTAGCTTGCTGGGGTCAGAGGCCCCTAGGTGGAGGGCCAGGGGGCACCCTGGGGCCTCTACTGCAAGTGCAGGGAGAGTTGTGGACCCCTGGGTAGCTTGTTGGGGTCTTAGGCCCCTAAGTGGATGGCCAGTGGGCACCCTTGGGCCTATACTTCAAGTCCAGGGAGAAAGGTGGACCCCTGGGTAGCTTGCTGGGGTCAGAGGCCCCTGGGTGGAGGGCCAGTGGGCACCCTTGGGCCTATACTTCAAGTCCAGGGAGAAAGGTGGACCCCTGGGTAGCTTGTTGGGGTCTTAGGCCCCTAGGTGGATGGCCAGTGGGCACCCTTGGGCCTATACTTCAAGTCCAGGGAGAAAGGCGGACCCCTTGGTAGCTTGCTGGGGTCAGAGGCCCCTGGGTGGAGGCCAAGGGGGCACCCTGGGGCCTCTACTGCAAGTCCAGGGAGAGTTGTGGGCCCCTGGGTAGCTTGCTGGGGTCAGAGGCCCCTAGGTGGAGGCCAAGGGGGCACCCTGGGGCCTCTACTGCAAGTCCAGGGAGAGTTTTGGACCCCTGGGTAGCTTGCTGGGGTCAAAGGCCCCTAGGTGGAGGGCCAGAAGGTACCCTAGGGCCTCTACTGCAAGTCCAGGGAAAGAGGTGGACCCCCTGGGTAGCTTGCTGGGGTCAGAGGCCCCTGAGTGGAGGCCAAGGGGGTACCCTGGGGCCTCTACTGCAAGTCCAGGGAGAGTTGTGGTCCCCTGGGTAGCTTGCTGGGGTCAGAGGCCCCTAGGTGGAGGCCAAGGGGGCACCCTGGGGCCTGTACTGCAAGTCCAGGGAGAGTTGTGGACCCCTGGGTAGCTTGCTGGGGTCAAAGGCCCCTAAGTGGAGGGCCAGGAGGTACCCTAGGGCCTCTACTGCAAGTCCAGGGAAAGAGGTGGACCCCCTGGGTAGCTTGCTGGGGTCAGAGGCCCCTGGGTGGAGGCCAAGGGGGCACCCTGGGGCCTATACTGCAAGTCCAGGGAGAGTTTTGAACCCCTGGGTAGCTTGCTGGGGTCAGAGTCCCCTAGGTGGAAGCCAAGGGGGCATCCTGGGGCCTCTACTGCAAGTCCAGGGAGAGTTGTGGACCCCTGGGTAGCTTGCTGGGGTCTTAGGCCCCTAGGTGGAGGGCCAGGAGGCACCCTGAGGCCTATACTTCAAGTCCAGGGAGAAAGGTGGACCCCTGGGTAGCTTGCTGGGGTCACAGGCCCCTGGGTGGAGGCCAAGGGGGCACCCTTGGGCCTCTACTGCAAGTCCAGGGAGAGTTGTGGACCCCTGGGTAGCTTGCTGGGGTCAGAGGCCCCTAGGTGGAGGGCCAGGAGGTACCCCAGGGCCTCTACTGCAAGTCCAGGGAGAGAGGTGGACCCCTGGGTAGCTTGCTGGGGTCAGAGGCCCCTAGGTGGAGGGCCAGGGGGCACCCTGGGGCCTATACTTCAAGTCAAGGGAGAGAGGTGGACCCCTGGGTAGCTTGCTGGGGTCTTAGGTCCCTAGGTGGAGGGCCAGGGGGCACCCTGGGGCCTATACTGCAAGTCCAGGGAGAGAGGTGGACCCCTGGGTAGCTTGCTGGGGTCAGTGGCCCCTAGGTAGAGGGCCAGGGGGCACCCTGGGGCCTCTACTGCAAGTCCAGGGAGAGTTGTGGACCCCTGGGTAGCTTGTTGGGGTCTTAGGCCCCTAGGTGGATGGCCAGTGGGCACCCTTGGGCCTATACTTCAAGTCCAGGGAGAAAGGTGGACCCCTGGGTAGCTTACTGGGGTCAGAGGCCCCAGGGTGGAGGCCAAGGGGGCACCCTGGGGCCTCTACTGCAAGTCCAGGGAGAGTTGTGGACCCCTGGGTAGCTTGTTGTGGTCAAAGGCCCCTAGGTGGAGGGCCAGGGGGCACCCTGGGGCCTATCCTCCAAGTCCAGGGAAAGAGGTGGACTACTGGGTAGGTTGCTGGGGTCAAAGACTCCTTTTTGGAGGGCAAGGGGGCACCCTGGGGCCTCTACTGCAAGTCCAGGGAGAGAGGTGGACCCCTGGGTAGCTTTCTGGGGTCCTAGGCCCCTAGATGGAGGGCCAGGTGGCCTTCTTGGGCCTCTACTGCAAGTCCAGGGAGCAAGGTGGACCCCTGGATAGCTTCCTGGGGTCAAAGGCCACTAGGTTGAGGGCCAGGAGGCACCCTGGGGCGTCTACTGCATGTCTAGGGAGAGAGGTGGACCCCTGGGTAGCTTGCTGGGGTCTTAGGCCCCTAGGTGGAGGGCCAGGGGGAACCCTGGGGCCTCTACTGCAAGTCCAGGGAGAGTTGTGGACCCCTGGGTAGCTTGTTGGGGTCTTAGGCCACTAGGTGGAGGGCCAGAGGGCACCCTTGGGCCTATACTGCAAGTCCAGGGAGAGAGGTGGACCCCTGGGTAGCTTGCTGGGGTCAGAGGCCCCTAGGTGGAGGGCCAGGGGGCACCCTGGGGCCTCTACTGCAAGTCCAGGGGAAGTTTTGGACCCCTGGGTAGCTTGCTGGGGGTCAGAAGCCCCTAGGTGGAGGGCCAGGGGGCACAATGGGGCCTCTACTGCAAGTACAGGGAGAGTTGTGGACCCCTGGGTAGCTTGCTGGGGTCTTAGGCCCCTAGGTGGAGGGCCAGGGGGCACCCTGAGGCCTATACTTCAAGTCCAGGGAGAAAGGTGGACCCCTGGGTAGCTTGCTGGGGTCGGAATCCCCTGGGTGGAGGCCAATGGGGCACCCTGGGGCCTCTACTGCAAGTCCAGGGAGAGTTGAGGACCCCTGGGTAGCTTGCTGGGGTCAGAGGCCCCTAGGTGGAGGGCCAGGAGGTACCCTAGGGCCTCTACTGCAAGTCCAGGGAGAGAGCTGGACCCCTGGGTAGCTTGCTGGGGTCAGAGGCCCCTAGGTGGAGGGCAAGGGGGCACCCTGGGGCCTCTACTGCAAGTCCAGGCAGAGAGGTGGACCCCTGGGTAGCTAGCTGGGGTCCTAGTCTCCTAGGTGGAGGGCCAGGGGGCACCCTGGGGCCTATACTGCAAGTCCAGGGAGAGAGGTGGACCCCTGGGTAGCTTGCTGGGGTCAGAGGCCCCTAGGTGGAGGGCCAGGGGGCACCCTGGGGCCTCTACTGCAAGTCCAGGGAGAGTTGTGGACCCCTGAGTAGCTTGTTGGGGTCTTAGGCCCCTAAGTGGATGGCCAGTGGGCACCCTTGGGCCTATACTTCAAGTCCAGGGAGAAAGGTGGACCCCTGGGTAGCTTGCTGGGGTCAGAGGCCCCTGGGTGGAGGGCCAGTGGGCACCCTTGGGCCTATACTTCAAGTCCAGGGAGAAAGGTGGACCCCTGGGTAGCTTGTTGGGGTCTTAGGCCCCTAGTTGGATGGCCAGTGGGCACCCTTGGGCCTATACTTCAAGTCCAGGGAGAAAGGCGGACCCCTTGGTAGCTTGCTGGGGTCAGAGGCCCCTGGGTGGAGGCCAAGGGGGCACCCTGGGGCCTCTACTGCAAGTCCAGGGAGAGTTGTGGGCCCCTGGGTAGCTTGCTGGGGTCAGAGGCCCCTAGGTGGAGGCCAAGGGGGCACCCTGGGTTCTCTACTGCAAGTCCAGGGAGAGTTGTGGACCCCTGGGTAGCTTGCTGGTGTCAAAGGCCCCTAGGTGGAGGGCCAGAAGGTACCCTAGGGCCTCTACTGCAAGTCCAGGGAAAGAGGTGGACCCCCTGGGTAGCTTGCTGGGGTCAGAGGCCCCTGAGTGGAGGCCAAGGGGGTACCCTGGGGCCTCTACTGCAAGTCCAGGGAGAGTTGTGGTCCCCTGGGTAGCTTGCTGGGGTCAGAGGCCCCTAGGTGGAGGCCAAGGGTGCACCCTGGGGCCTGTACTGCAAGTCCAGGGAGAGTTGTGGACCCCTGGGTAGCTTGCTGGGGTCAAAGGCCCCTAAGTGGAGGGCCAGGAGGTACCCTAGGGCCTCTACTGCAAGTCCAGGGAAAGAGGTGGACCCCCTGGGTAGCTTGCTGGGGTCAGAGGCCCCTGGGTGGAGGCCAAGGGGGCACCCTGGGGCCTCTACTGCAAGTCCAGGGAGAGTTTTGAACCCCTGAGTAGCTTGCTGGGGTCAGAGTCCCCTAGGTGGAAGCCAAGGGGGCATCCTGGGGCCTCTACTGCAAGTCCAGGGAGAGTTGTGGACCCCTGGGTAGCTTGCTGGGGTCTTAGGCCCCTAGGTGGAGGGCCAGGAGGCACCCTTGGGCCTATACTTCAAGTCCAGGGAGAAAGGTGGACCCCTGGGTAGCTTGCTGGGGTCTTAGGTCCCTAGGTGGAGGGCCAGGGGGCACCCTGGGGCCTATACTGCAAGTCCAGGGAGAGAGGTGGACCCCTGGGTAGCTTGCTGGGGTCAGAGGCCCCTAGGTGGAGGGCCAGGGGGCACCCTGGGGCCTCTACTGCAAGTCCAGGGAGAGTTGTGGACCCCTGGGTAGCTTGTTGGGGTCTTAGGCCCCTAAGTGGATGGCCAGTGGGCACCCTTGGGCCTATACTTCATGTCCAGGGAGAAAGGTGGACCCCTGGGTAGCTTGCTGGGGTCAGAGGCCCCTGGGTGGAGGGCCAGTGGGCACCCTTGGGCCTATACTTCAAGTCCAGGGAGAAAGGTGGACCCCTGGGTAGCTTGTTGGGGTCTTACGCCCCTAGGTGGATGGCCAGTGGGCACCCTTGGGCCTATACTTCAAGTCCAGGGAGAAAGGCGGACCCCTTGGTAGCTTGCTGGGGTCAGAGGCCCCTGGGTGGAGGCCAAGGGGGCACCCTGGGGCCTCTACTGCAAGTCCAGGGAGAGTTGTGGGCCCCTGGGTAGCTTGCTGGGGTCAGAGGCCCCTAGGTGGAGGCCAAGGGGGCACCCTGGGGCCTCTACTGCAAGTCCAGGGAGAGTTGTGGACCCCTGGGTAGCTTGCTGGGGTCAAAGGCCCCTAGGTGGAGGGCCAGAAGGTACCCTAGGGCCTCTACTGCAAGTCCAGGGAAAGAGGTGGACCCCCTGGGTAGCTTGCTGGGGTCAGAGGCCCCTGAGTGGAGGCCAAGGGGGTACCCTGGGGCCTCTACTGCAAGTCCAGGGAGAGTTTTGGTCCCCTGGGTAGCTTGCTGGGGTCAGAGGCCCTTAGGTGGAGGCCAAGGGGGCACCCTGGGGCCTGTACTGCAAGTCCAGGGAGAGTTGTGGACCCCTGGGTAGCTTGCTGGGGTCAAAGGCCCCTAAGTGGAGGGCCAGGAGGTACCCTAGGGCCTCTACTGCAAGTCCAGGGAAAGAGGTGGACCCCCTGGGTAGCTTGCTGGGGTCAGAGGCCCCTGGGTGGAGGCCAAGGGGGCACCCTGGGGCCTCTACTGCAAGTCCAGGGAGAGTTTTGAACCCCTGGGTAGCTTGCTGGGGTCAGAGTCCCCTAGGTGGAAGCCAAGGGGGCATCCTGGGGCCTCTACTGCAAGTCCAGGGAGAGTTGTGGACCCCTGGGTAGCTTGCTGGGGACTTAGGCCCCTAGGTGGAGGGCCAGGAGGCACCCTGAGGCCTATACTTCAAGTCCAGGGAGAAAGGTGGACCCCTGGGTAGCTTGCTGGGGTCAGAGGCCCCTGGGTGGAGGCCAAGGGGGCACCCTTGGGCCTCTACTGCAAGTCCAGGGAGAGTTGTGGACCCCTGGGTAGCTTGCTGGGGTCAGAGGCCCCTAGGTGGAGGGCCAGGAGGTACCCCAGGGCCTCTACTGCAAGTCCAGGGAGAGAGGTGGACCCCTGGGTAGCTTGCTGGGGTCAGAGGCCCCTAGGTGGAGGGCCAGGGGGCACCCTGGGGCCTATACTTCAAGTCAAGGGAGAGAGGTGGACCCCTGGGTAGCTTGCTGGGGTCTTAGGTCCCTAGGTGGAGGGCCAGGGGGCACCCTGGGGCCTATACTGCAAGTCCAGGGAGAGAGGTGGACCCCTGGGTAGCTTGCTGGGGTCAGTGGCCCCTAGGTGGAGGGCCAGGGGGCACCCTGGGGCCTCTACTGCAAGTCCAGGGAGAGTTGTGGACCCCTGGGTAGCTTGTTGGGGTCTTAGGCCCCTAGGTGGATGGCCAGTGGGCACCCTTGGGCCTATACTTCAAGTCCAGGGAGAAAGGTGGACCCCTGGGTAGCTTACTGGGGTCAGAGGCCCCAGGGTTGAGGCCAAGGGGGCACCCTGGGGCCTCTACTGCAAGTCCAGGGAGAGTTGTGGACCCCTGGGTAGCTTGTTGTGGTCAAAGGCCCCTAGGTGGAGGGCCAGGGGGCACCCTGGGGCCTATCCTCCAAGTCCAGGGAAAGAGGTGGACTACTGGGTAGGTTGCTGGGGTCAAAGACTCCTTTTTGGAGGGCAAGGGGGCACCCTGGGGCCTCTACTGCAAGTCCAGGGAGAGAGGTGGACCCCTGGGTAGCTTTCTGGGGTCCTAGGCCCCTAGATGGAGGGCCAGGTGGCCTTCTTGGGCCTCTACTGCAAGTCCAGGGAGCAAGGTGGACCCCTGGATAGCTTCCTGGGGTCAAAGGCCACTAGGTTGAGGGCCAGGAGGCACCCTGGGGCGTCTACTGCATGTCTAGGGAGAGAGGTGGACCCCTGGGTAGCTTGCTGGGGTCTTAGGCCCCTAGGTGGAGGGCCAGGGGGAACCCTGGGGCCTCTACTGCAAGTCCAGGGAGAGTTGTGGACCCCTGGGTAGCTTGTTGGGGTCTTAGGCCCCTAGGTGGAGGGCCAGAGGGCACCCTTGGGCCTATACTTCAAGTCCAGGGAGAAAGGTGGACCCCTGGGTAGCTTGCTGGGGTCAGAGACCCCTGGGTTGAGGCCAAGGGGGCACCCTGCGGCCTCTACTGCAAGTCCAGGGAGAGTTGTGGACCCCTGGGTAGCTTGCTGGGGTCAGAGGCCCCTAGGTGGAGGCCAAGGGGGCACCCTGGGGCCTCTACTTCAAGTCCAGGCAGAGAGGTGGACCCCTGGGTAGCTTGCTGGGGTCCTAGTCCCCTAGGTGGAGGGCCAGGGGGCACCCTGGGGCCTATACTTCAAGTCAAGGGAGAGAGGTTGACCCCTGGGTAGCTTGCTGGGGTCTTAGGCCCCTAGGTGGAGGGCCAGGGGGCACCCTGGGGCCTCTACTGCAAGTCCAGGGAGAGTTGTGGACCCCTGGGTTGCTTGTTGGGGTCTTAGGCCCCTAGGTGGAGGGCCAGTGGGCACCCTTGGGCCTATACTTCAAGTCCAGGGAGAAAGGTGGACCCCTGGGTAGCTTGCTGGTATTCAGAGGCCCCTGGGTGGAGGCCAAGGGGGCACCCTGGGGCCTCAACTGCAAGTCCAGGGAGAGTTGTGGACCCCTGGGTAGCTTGTTGGGGTCAGAGGCCCCTAGGTGGAGGCCAAGGGGGCACCCTGGGGCCTCTACTGCAAGTCCAGGCATAGAGGCGGACCCCTGGGTAGCTTGCTGGGGTCCTAGTCCCCTAGGTGGAGGGCCAGGGGGAACCATGGGGCCTATACTTCAAGTCAAGGGAGAGAGGTGTAACCCTGGGTAGCTTGCTGGGGTCTTAGGTCCCTAGGTGGAGGGCCAGAGGGCACCCTGGGGCCTATACTGCAAGTCCAGGGAGAGAGGTTGACCCCTGGGTAGCTTGCTGGGGTCAGAGGCCCCTAGGTGGAGGGCCAGGGAACACCCTGGGGCCTCTACTGCAAGTCCAGGGAGAGTTGTGGACCCCTGGGTAGCTTGTTGGGGTCTTAGGCCCCTATGTGGATGGTCAGTGGGCACCCTTGGGCCTATACTTCAAGTCCAGGGAGAAAGGTGGACCCCTGGGTAGCTTGCTGGGGTCAGAGGCCCCTGGGTGGAGGCCAAGGGGGCACCCTGGGGCCTCTACTGCAAGTCCAGGGAGAGTTGTGGACCCCTGGGTAGCTTGCTGGGGTCAGAGGCCCCTAGGTGGAGGCCAAGGGGGCACCCTGGGGCCTCTACTGCAAGTCCAGGGAGAGTTGTGGACCCCTGGGTAGGTTGCTGGGGTCAAAGGCCCCTAGGTGGAGGGCCAGGAGGTAACCTAGGGCCTCTACTGCAAGACCAGGGAAAGAGGTGGACCCCCTGGGTAGCTTGCTGGGGTCAGAGGATCCTGGGTGGAGGCCAAGGGGTTACCCTGGGGCCTCTACTGCAAGTCTAGGGAGAGTTGTGGACCCCTGGGTAGCTTGCTGGGGTCAGAGTGCCCTAGGTTGAGGCCAAGGGGGCATCCTGGGGCCTCTACTGCAAGTCCAGGCAGAGAGGTGGACCCCTGGGTACCTTGCTGGGGTCCTAGTCCCCTAGGTGGAGGGCCAGGGGGCACCCTGGGGCCTATACTTCAAGTCAAGGGAGAGAGGTGGACCCCTGGGTAGCTTGCTGGGGTCTTAGGTCCCTAGGTGGAGGGCCAGGGGGCACCCTGGGGCCTATACTGCAAGTCCAGGGAGAGAGGTGGACCCCTGGGTAGCTTGCTGGGGTCAGAGGCCCCTAGGTGGAGGGCCAGGGGGCACCCTGGGGCCTCTACTGCAAGTCCAAGGAGAGTTGTGGACCCCTGGGTAGCTTGTTGGGGTCTTAGGCCCCTAGGTGGATGGCCAGTGGGCACCCTTGGGCCTATACTTCAAGTCCAGGGAGAAAGGTGGACCCCTGGGTAGATTGTTGGGGTCAGAGGCCCCTGGGTGGAGGCCAAGGGGTGACCCTGGGGCCTCTACTGCAAGTCCAGGGAGAGTTGTGGTCCCCTGGGTAGCTTGCTGGGGTCAGAGGCCCCTAGGTGGAGGCCAAGGGGTGACCCTGGGGCCTCTACTGCAAGTCCAGGGAGAGTTGTGGTCCCCTGGGTAGCTTGCTGGGGTCAGAGGCCCCTAGGTGGAGGCCAAGGGGGCACCCTGGGGCCTCTACTGCAAGTCCAGGGAGAGTTTTGGACCCCTGGGTAGCTTGCTGGGGTCAGAGGCCCCTAGGTGGAAGCCAAGGGGGCACCCTGGGGTCTGTACTGCAAGTCCAGTGAGAGTTGTGGACCCCTGGGTAGCTTGCTGGGGTCTTAGGCCCCTAGGTGGAGGGCCAGGGGGCACCCTGGGGCCTGTACTGCAAGTCCAGGGAGAGTTGTGGACCCCTGGGTAGCTTGCTGGGGTCAAAGGCCCCTAGGTGGAGGGCCAGGAGGTACCCTAGGGCCTCTACTGCAAGTCCAGGGAAAGAGGTGGACCCCCTGGGTAGCTTGCTGGGGTCAGAGGCCCCTGGGTGGAGGCCAAGGGGGCACCCTGGGGCCTCTACTGCAAGTCCAGGGAGAGTTTTGGACCCTTGGGTAGCTTGCTGGGGTAAGAGGCCCTTAGGTGGAGGCCAAGGGGGCACCCTAGGGCCTCTACTGCAAGTCCAGGCAAAGAGGAGGACCCCCAGGGTAGCTTGCTGTGGTCAAAGGCCCCTAGGTGGAGGGCCAGGGGGCACCCTGGGGCCTATCCTCCAAGTCCAGGGAAAGAGGTGGACTACTGGGTAGGTTGCTGGGGTCAAAGACTCCTTTTTGGAGGGCAAGGGGGCACCCTGGGGCCTCTACTGCAAGTCCAGGGAGAGAGGTGGACCCCTGGGTAGCTTTCTGGGGTCCTAGGCCCCTAGATGGAGGGCCAGGTGGCCTTCTTGGGCCTCTACTGCAAGTCCAGGGAGCAAGGTGGACCCCTGGATAGCTTCCTGGGGTCAAAGGCCACTAGGTGGAGGGCCAGGGGGCACCCTGGGGTGTCTACTGCATGTCCAGGGAGAGAGGTGGACCCCTGGGTAGGTTGCTGGGGTCAAATACTCCTTTTTGGAGGGCAAGGGGGCACCCTGGGGCCTCTACTGCAAGTCCAGGGAGAGAGGTGGACCCCTGGGTAGCTTTCTGGGGTCCTAGGCCCCTAGATGGAGGGCCAGGTGGCCTTCTTGGGCCTCTACTGCAAGTCCAGGGAGCAAGGTCGACCCCTGGATAGCTTCCTGGGGTCAAAGGCCACTAGGTTGAGGGCCAGGAGGCACCCTGGGGCGTCTACTGCATGTCTAGGGAGAGAGGTGGACCCCTGGGTAGCTTGCTGGGGTCTTAGGCCCCTAGGTGGAGGGCCAGGGGGAACCCTGGGGCCTCTACTGCAAGTCCACGGAGAGTTGTGGACCCCTGGGTAGCTTGTTGGGGTCTTAGGCCCCTAGGTGGAGGGCCAGAGGGCACCCTTGGGCCTATACTTCAAGTCCAGGGAGAAAGGTGGACCCCTGGGTAGCTTGCTGGGGTCAGAGACCCCTGGGTGGAGGCCAAGGGGGCACCCTGCGGCCTCTACTGCAAGTCCAGGGAGAGTTGTGGACCCCTGGGTAGCTTGCTGGGGTCAGAGGCCCCTAGGTGGAGGCCAAGGGGGCACCCTGGGGCCTCTACTTCAAGTCCAGGCAGAGAGGTGGACCCCTGGGTAGCTTGCTGGGGTCCTAGTCCCCTAGGTGGAGGGCCAGGGGGCACCCTGGGGCCTATACTTCAAGTCAAGGGAGAGAGGTGGACCCCTGGGTAGCTTGCTGGGGTCTTAGGTCCCTAGGTGGAGGGCCAGGGGGCACCCTGGGGCCTATACTGCAAGTCCAGGGAGAGAGGTGGACCCCTGGGTAGCTTGCTGGGGTCAGAGGCCCCTAGGTGGAGGGCCAGGGGGCACCCTGGGGCCTCTACTGCAAGTCCAGGGGAAGTTTTGGACCCCTGGGTAGCTTGCTGGGGTCTGAGGCCCCTAGGTGGAGGGCCAGGGGGCACAATGGGGCCTCTACTGCAAGTACAGGGAGAGTTGTGGACCCCTGGGTAGCTTGCTGGGGTCTTAGGCCCCTAGGTGGAGGGCCAGGGGGCACCCTGAGGCCTATACTTCAAGTCCAGGGAGAAAGGTGGACCCCTGGGTAGCTTGCTGGGGTCGGAATCCCCTGGGTGGAGGCCAATGGGGCACCCTGGGGCCTCTACTGCAAGTCCAGGGAGAGTTGAGGACCCCTGGGTAGCTTGCTGGGGTCAGAGGCCCCTAGGTGGAGGGCCAGGAGGTACCCTAGGGCCTCTACTGCAAGTCCAGGGAGAGAGCTGGACCCCTGGGTAGCTTGCTGGGGTCAGAGGCCCCTAGGTGGAGGGCAAGGGGGCACCCTGGGGCCTCTACTGCAAGTCCAGGCAGAGAGGTGGACCCCTGGGTAGCTAGCTGGGGTCCTAGTCTCCTAGGTGGAGGGCCAGGGGCACCCTGGGGCCTATACTTCAAGTCAAGGGAGAGAGGTGGACCCCTGGGTAGCTTGCTGGGGTCTTAGGCCCCTAGGTGGAGGGCCAGGGGGCACCCTGGGGCCTCTACTGTAAGTCCAGGGAGAGTTGTGGACCCCTGGGTTGCTTGTTGGGGTCTTAGGCCCCTAGGTGGAGGGACAGTGGGCACCCTTGGGCCTATACTTCAAGTCCAGGGAGAAAGGTGGACCCCTGGGTAGCTTGCTGGTATTCAGAGGCCCCTGGGTGGAGGCCAAGGGGGCACCCTGGGGCCTCAATTGCAAGTCCAGGGAGAGTTGTGGACCCCTGGGTAGCTTTTTGGGGTCAGAGGCCCCTAGGTGGAGGCCAAGGGGGCACCCTGGGGCCTCTACTGCAAGTCCAGGCATAGAGGCGGACCCCTGGGTAGCTTGCTGGGGTCCTAGTCCCCTAGGTGGAGGGCCAGGGGGAACCATGGGGCCTATACTTCAAGTCAAGGGAGAGAGGTGTACCCCTGGGTAGCTTGCTGGGGTCTTAGGTCCCTAGGTGGAGGGCCAGAGGGCACCCTGGGGCCTATACTGCAAGTCCAAGGAGAGAGGTTGACCCCTGGGTAGCTTGCTGGGGTCAGAGGCCCCTAGGTGGAGGGCCAGGGAACACCCTGGGGCCTCTACTGCAAGTCCAGGGAGAGTTGTGGACCCCTGGGTAGCTTGTTGGGGTCTTAGGCCCCTATGTGGATGGCCAGTGGGCACCCTTGGGCCTATACTTCAAGTCCAGGGAGAAAGGTGGACCCCTGGGTAGCTTGCTGGGGTCAGAGGCCCCTGGGTGGAGGCCAAGGGGGCACCCTGGGGCCTCTACTGCAAGTCCAGGGAGAGTTGTGGACCCCTGGGTAGCTTGCTGGGGTCAGAGGCCCCTAGGTGGAGGCCAAGGGGGCACCCTGGGGCCTCTACTGCAAGTCCAGGGAGAGTTGTGGACCCCTGGGTAGGTTGCTGGGGTCAAAGGCCCCTAGGTGGAGGGCCAGGAGGTAACCTAGGGCCTCTACTGCAAGACCAGGGAAAGAGGTGGACCCCCTGGGTAGCTTGCTGGGGTCAGAGGATCCTGGGTGGAGGCCAAGGGGTTACCCTGGGGCCTCTACTGCAAGTCCAGGGAGAGTTGTGGACCCCTGGGTAGATTGCTGGGGTCAGAGTGCCCTAGGTTGAGGCCAAGGGGGCACCCTGGGGCCTCTACTGCAAGTCCAGGCAGAGAGGTGGACCCCTGGGTACCTTGCTGGGGTCTTAGGTCCCTAGGTGGAGGGCCAGGGGGCACCCTGGGGCCTATACTGCAAGTCCAGGGAGAGAGGTGGACCCCTGGGTAGCTTGCTGGGGTCAGAGGCCCCTAGGTGGAGGGCCAGGGGGCACCCTGGGGCCTCTACTGCAAGTCCAAGGAGAGTTGTGGACCCCTGGGTAGCTTGTTGGGGTCTTAGGCCCCTAGGTGGATGGCCAGTGGGCACCCTTGGGCCTATACTTCAAGTCCAGGGAGAAAGGTGGACCCCTGGGTAGCTTGTTGGGGTCAGAGGCCCCTGGGTGGAGGCCAAGGGGGCACCCTGGGGCCTCTACTGCAAGTCCAGGGAGAGTTGTGGACCCCTGGGTAGCTTGCTGGGGTCAGAGGCCCCTAGGTGGAGGCCAAGGGGTGACCCTGGGGCCTCTACTGCAAGTCCAGGGAGAGTTGTGGTCCCCTGGGTAGCTTGCTGGGGTCAGAGGCCCCTAGGTGGAGGCCAAGGGGGCACCCTGGGGCCTCTACTGCAAGTCCAGGGAGAGTTTTGGACCCCTGGGTAGCTTGCTGGGGTCAGAGGCCCCTAGGTGGAAGCCAAGGGGGCACCCTGGGGCCTGTACTGCAAGTCCAGTGAGAGTTGTGGACCCCTGGGTAGCTTGCTGGGGTCTTAGGCCCCTAGGTGGAGGGCCAGGGGGCACCCTGGGGCCTGTACTGCAAGTCCAGGGAGAGTTGTGGACCCCTGGGTAGCTTGCTGGGGTCAAAGGCCCCTAGGTGGAGGGCCAGGAGGTACCCTAGGGCCTCTACTGCAAGTCCAGGGAAAGAGGTGGACCCCCTGGGTAGCTTGCTGGGGTCAGAGGCCCCTGGGTGGAGGCCAAGGGGGCACCCTGGGGCCTCTACTGCAAGTCCAGGGAGAGTTTTGGACCCTTGGGTAGCTTGCTGGGGTAAGAGGCCCTTAGGTGGAGGCCAAGGGGGCACCCTAGGGCCTCTACTGCAAGTCCAGGCAAAGAGGAGGACCCCCAGGGTAGCTTGCTGTGGTCAAAGGCCCCTAGGTGGAGGGCCAGGGGGCACCCTGGGGCCTATCCTCCAAGTCCAGGGAAAGAGGTGGACTACTGGGTAGGTTGCTGGGGTCAAAGACTCCTTTTTGGAGGGCAAGGGGGCACCCTGGGGCCTCTACTGCAAGTCCAGGGAGAGAGGTGGACCCCTGGGTAGCTTTCTGGGGTCCTAGGCCCCTAGATGGAGGGCCAGGTGGCCTTCTTGGGCCTCTACTGCAAGTCCAGGGAGCAAGGTGGACCCCTGGATAGCTTCCTGGGGTCAAAGGCCACTAGGTGGAGGGCCAGGGGGCACCCTGGGGTGTCTACTGCATGTCCAGGGAGAGAGGTGGACCCCTGGGTAGCTTGCTGGGGTCTTAGGCCCCTGGGTGGAGGGCCAGGGGGCACCCTGGGGCCTCTACTGCAAGTCCAGGGAGAGTTGTGGACCCCTGGGTAGCTTGCTGGGGTCCTAGTCCCCTAGGTGGAGGGCCAGGGCGCACCCTGGGGCCTATACTTCAAGTCAAGGGAGAGAGGTGGACCCCTGGGTAGCTTGCTGGGGTCTTAGGCCCCTAGGTGGAGGGCCAGGGGGCACCCAGGGGCCTCTACTGCAAGTCCAGGGAGAGTTGTGGACCCCTGGGTAGCTTGTTGGGGTCTTAGGCCCCTAGGTGGAGGGCAAGTGGGCATCCTTGGGCCTATACTTCAAGTCCAGGGAGAAAGGTGGAACCCTGGGTAGCTTGCTGGGGTCAGAGGCCCCTAGGTGGAGGCCAAGGGGGCACCCTGGGGCCTCTACTGCAAGTCCAGGCAGAGAGGTGGACCCCTGGGTAGCTTGCTGGGGTCCTAGTTCCCTAGGTGGAGGGCCAGGGGGCACCCTGGCTCCTATACTTCAAGTCAAGGGAGAGAGGTGGACCCCTGGGTAGCTTGCTGGGGTCTTAGGTCCCTAGGTGGAGGGCCAGGGGGCACTCTGGGGCCTATACTGCAAGTCCAGGGAGAGAGATGGACCCCTGGGTAGCTTGCTGGGGTCAGAGGCCCCTAGGTGGAGGGCCGGGGGCACCCTGGGGCCTCTACTGCAAGTCCAGGGAGAGTTGTGGACCCCTGGGTAGCTTGTTGGGGTCTTAGGCCCCTAGGTGGATGGCCAGTGGGCACCCTTGGGCCTATACTTCAAGTCCAGGGAGAAAGGTGGACCCCTGGGTAGCTTGCTGGGGTCAGAGGCCCCTGGGTGGAGGCCAAGGGGGCACCCTGGGGCCTCTACTACAAGTCCAGGGAGAGTTGTGGACCCCTGGGTAGCTTGCTGGGATCAGAGGCCCCTAGGTGGAGGCCAAGGGGGCACCCTGGGGCCTCTACTGCAAGTCCAGGGAGAGTTGTGGGCCCCTGGGTAGCTTGCTGGGGTCAAAGGCCCCTAGGTGGAGGGCCAGGAGTTACCCTAGGGCCTCTACTGCAAGTCCAGGGAAAGAGGTGGACCCCCTGGGTAGCTTGCTGGGGTCAGAGGCCCCTGGGTGGAGGCCAAGGGGGTACCCTGGGGCCTCTACTGCAAGTCCAGGGAGAGTTGTGGTCCCCTGGGTAGCTTGCTGGGGTCAGATGCCCCTAGGTGGAGGCCAAGGGGGCACCCTGGGGCCTCTACTGCAAGTCCAGGGAGAGTTGTGCACCCCTGGGTAGTTTGCTGGGGTCAAAGGCCCCTAGGTGGAGGGCCAGGAGGTACCCTAGGGCCTCTACTGCAAGTCCAGGGAAAGAGAAGGACCCCCTGGGTAGCTTGCTGGGGTCAGAGGCCCCTGGGTGGAGGCCAAGGGGGCACCCTGGGGCCTCTACTGCAAGTCCAGGGAGAGTTTTGGACCCCTGGGTAGATTGTTTGGGTCTTAGGCCCCTAGGTGGAGGGCCAGAGGGCACCCTTGGGCCTATACTTCAATTCCAGGGAGAAAGGTGGACCCCTGGGTAGCTTGCTGAGGTCAGAGGCCCCTGGGTGGAGGCCAAGGGGGCGCCCTGCGGCCTCTACTGCAAGTCCAGGGAGAGTTGTGGACCCCTGGGTAGCTTGCTGGGGTCAGAGGCCCCTAGGTGGAGGCCAAGGGGGCACCCTGGGGCCTCTACTGCAAGTCCAGGCAGAGAGGTGGACCCCTGGGTAGCTTGCTGGGGTCCTAGTCCCCTAGGTGGAGGGCCAGGGGGCTTCCTGGGGCCTATACTTCAAGTCAAGGGAGAGAGGTGGACCCCTGGGTAGCTTGCTGGGGTCTTAGGCCCCTAGGTGGAGGGCCAGTGGGCATCCTTGGGCCTATACTTCAAGTCCAGGGAGAAAGGTGGAACCCTGGGTAGCTTGCTGGGGTCAGAGGCCCCTAGGTGGAGGCCAAGGGGGCACCCTGGGGCCTCTACTGCAAGTCCAGGCAGAGAGGTGGACCCCTGGGTAGCTTGCTGGGGTCCTAGTTCCCTAGGTGGAGGGCCAGGGGGCACCCTGGCTCCTATACTTCAAGTCAAGGGAGAGAGTTGGACCCCTGGGTAGCTTGCTGGGGTCTTAGGTCCCTAGGTGGAGGGCCAGGGGGCACTCTGGGGCCTATACTGCAAGTCCAGGGAGAGAGATGGACCCCTGGGTAGCTTGCTGGGGTCAGAGGCCCCTAGGTGGAGGGCCGGGGGCACCCTGGGGCCTCTACTGCAAGTCCAGGGAGAGTTGTGGACCCCTGGGTAGCTTGTTGGGGTCTTAGGCCCCTAGGTGGATGGCCAGTGGGCACCCTTGGGCCTATACTTCAAGTCCAGGGAGAAAGGTGGACCCCTGGGTAGCTTGCTGGGGTCAGAGGCCCCTGGGTGGAGGCCAAGGGGGCACCCTGGGGCCTCTACTACAAGTCCAGGGAGAGTTGTGGACCCCTGGGTAGCTTGCTGGGATCAGAGGCCCCTAGGTGGAGGCCAAGGGGGCACCCTGGGGCCTCTACTGCAAGTCCAGGGAGAGTTGTGGGCCCCTGGGTAGCTTGCTGGGGTCAAAGGCCCCTAGGTGGAGGGCCAGGAGTTACCCTAGGGCCTCTACTGCAAGTCCAGGGAAAGAGGTGGACCCCCTGGGTAGCTTGCTGGGGTCAGAGGCCCCTGGGTGGAGGCCAAGGGGGTACCCTGGGGCCTCTACTGCAAGTCCAGGGAGAGTTGTGGTCCCCTGGGTAGCTTGCTGGGGTCAGATGCCCCTAGGTGGAGGCCAAGGGGGCACCCTGGGGCCTCTACTGCAAGTCCAGGGAGAGTTGTGCACCCCTGGGTAGTTTGCTGGGGTCAAAGGCCCCTAGGTGGAGGGCCAGGAGGTACCCTAGGGCCTCTACTGCAAGTCCAGGGAAAGAGAAGGACCCCCTGGGTAGCTTGCTGGGGTCAGAGGCCCCTGGGTGGAGGCCAAGGGGGCACCCTGGGGCCTCTACTGCAAGTCCAGGGAGAGTTTTGGACCCCTGGGTAGATTGTTTGGGTCTTAGGCCCCTAGGTGGAGGGCCAGAGGGCACCCTTGGGCCTATACTTCAATTCCAGGGAGAAAGGTGGACCCCTGGGTAGCTTGCTGAGGTCAGAGGCCCCTGGGTGGAGGCCAAGGGGGCGCCCTGCGGCCTCTACTGCAAGTCCAGGGAGAGAGATGGACCCCTGGGTAGCTTGCTGGGGTCAGAGGCCCCTAGGTGGAGGCCAAGGGGGCACCCTGGGGCCTCTACTGCAAGTCCAGGGAGAGTTGTGGACCCCTGGGTAGCTTGTTGGGGTCTTAGGCCCCTAGGTGGATGGCCAGTGGGCACCCTTGGGCCTATACTTCAAGTCCAGGGAGAAAGGTGGACCCCTGGGTAGCTTGCTGGGGTCAGAGGCCCCTGGGTGGAGGCCAAGGGGGCACCCTGGGGCCTCTACTACAAGTCCAGGGAGAGTTGTGGACCCCTGGGTAGCTTGCTGGGATCAGAGGCCCCTAGGTGGAGGCCAAGGGGGCACCCTGGGGCCTCTACTGCAAGTCCAGGGAGAGTTGTGGGCCCCTGGGTAGCTTGCTGGGGTCAAAGGCCCCTAGGTGGAGGGCCAGGAGTTACCCTAGGGCCTCTACTGCAAGTCCAGGGAAAGAGGTGGACCCCCTGGGTAGCTTGCTGGGGTCAGAGGCCCCTGGGTGGAGGCCAAGGGGGTACCCTGGGGCCTCTACTGCAAGTCCAGGGAGAGTTGTGGTCCCCTGGGTAGCTTGCTGGGGTCAGATGCCCCTAGGTGGAGGCCAAGGGGGCACCCTGGGGCCTCTACTGCAAGTCCAGGGAGAGTTGTGCACCCCTGGGTAGTTTGCTGGGGTCAAAGGCCCCTAGGTGGAGGGCCAGGAGGTACCCTAGGGCCTCTACTGCAAGTCCAGGGAAAGAGAAGGACCCCCTGGGTAGCTTGCTGGGGTCAGAGGCCCCTGGGTGGAGGCCAAGGGGGCACCCTGGGGCCTCTACTGCAAGTCCAGGGAGAGTTTTGGACCCCTGGGTAGATTGTTTGGGTCTTAGGCCCCTAGGTGGAGGGCCAGAGGGCACCCTTGGGCCTATACTTCAATTCCAGGGAGAAAGGTGGACCCCTGGGTAGCTTGCTGAGGTCAGAGGCCCCTGGGTGGAGGCCAAGGGGGCGCCCTGCGGCCTCTACTGCAAGTCCAGGGAGAGTTGTGGACCCCTGGGTAGCTTGCTGGGGTCAGAGGCCCCTAGGTGGAGGCCAAGGGGGCACCCTGGGGCCTCTACTGCAAGTCCAGGCAGAG
The DNA here is from genome assembly GCF_049306965.1 of Danio rerio. Taxonomy (NCBI): domain Eukaryota; kingdom Metazoa; phylum Chordata; class Actinopteri; order Cypriniformes; family Danionidae; genus Danio; species Danio rerio. The sequence goes on along the minus strand of NC_133195.1, from coordinate 18,729,196 downwards.
AGGTGGACCCCTGGGTAGCTTGCTGGGGTCCTAGTCCCCTAGGTGGAGGGCCAGGGGGCTTCCTGGGGCCTATACTTCAAGTCAAGGGAGAGAGGTGGACCCCTGGGTAGCTTGCTGGGGTCTTAGGCCCCTAGGTGGAGGGCCAGTGGGCATCCTTGGGCCTATACTTCAAGTCCAGGGAGAAAGGTGGAACCCTGGGTAGCTTGCTGGGGTCAGAGGCCCCTAGGTGGAGGCCAAGGGGGCACCCTGGGGCCTCTACTGCAAGTCCAGGCAGAGAGGTGGACCCCTGGGTAGCTTGCTGGGGTCCTAGTTCCCTAGGTGGAGGGCCAGGGGGCACCCTGGCTCCTATACTTCAAGTCAAGGGAGAGAGTTGGACCCCTGGGTAGCTTGCTGGGGTCTTAGGTCCCTAGGTGGAGGGCCAGGGGGCACTCTGGGGCCTATACTGCAAGTCCAGGGAGAGTTGTGGACCCCTGGGTAGCTTGCTGGGGTCAGAGGCCCCTAGGTGGAGGCCAAGGGGGCACCCTGGGGCCTCTACTTCAAGTCCAGGCAGAGAGGTGGACCCCTGGGTAGCTTGCTGGGGTCCTAGTCCCCTAGGTGGAGGGCCAGGGGGCACCCTGGGGCCTATACTTCAAGTCAAGGGAGAGAGGTGGACCCCTGGGTAGCTTGCTGGGGTCTTAGGTCCCTAGGTGGAGGGCCAGGGGGCACCCTGGGGCCTATACTGCAAGTCCAGGGAGAGAGGTGGACCCCTGGGTAGCTTGCTGGGGTCAGAGGCCCCTAGGTGGAGGGCCAGGGGGCACCCTGGGGCCTCTACTGCAAGTCCAGGGGAAGTTTTGGACCCCTGGGTAGCTTGCTGGGGTCTGAGGCCCCTAGGTGGAGGGCCAGGGGGCACAATGGGGCCTCTACTGCAAGTACAGGGAGAGTTGTGGACCCCTGGGTAGCTTGCTGGGGTCTTAGGCCCCTAGGTGGAGGGCCAGGGGGCACCCTGAGGCCTATACTTCAAGTCCAGGGAGAAAGGTGGACCCCTGGGTAGCTTGCTGGGGTCGGAATCCCCTGGGTGGAGGCCAATGGGGCACCCTGGGGCCTCTACTGCAAGTCCAGGGAGAGTTGAGGACCCCTGGGTAGCTTGCTGGGGTCAGAGGCCCCTAGGTGGAGGGCCAGGAGGTACCCTAGGGCCTCTACTGCAAGTCCAGGGAGAGAGCTGGACCTCTGGGTAGCTTGCTGGGGTCAGAGGCCCCTAGGTGGAGGGCAAGGGGGCACCCTGGGGCCTCTACTGCAAGTCCAGGCAGAGAGGTGGACCCCTGGGTAGCTAGCTGGGGTCCTAGTCTCCTAGGTGGAGGGCCAGGGGCACCCTGGGGCCTATACTTCAAGTCAAGGGAGAGAGGTGGACCCCTGGGTAGCTTGCTGGGGTCTTAGGCCCCTAGGTGGAGGGCCAGGGGGCACCCTGGGGCCTCTACTGTAAGTCCAGGGAGAGTTGTGGACCCCTGGGTTGCTTGTTGGGGTCTTAGGCCCCTAGGTGGAGGGCCAGTGGGCACCCTTGGGCCTATACTTCAAGTCCAGGGAGAAAGGTGGACCCCTGGGTAGCTTGCTGGTATTCAGAGGCCCCTGGGTGGAGGCCAAGGGGGCACCCTGGGGCCTCAATTGCAAGTCCAGGGAGAGTTGTGGACCCCTGGGTAGCTTGTTGGGGTCAGAGGCCCCTAGGTGGAGGCCAAGGGGGCACCCTGGGGCCTCTACTGCAAGTCCAGGCATAGAGGCGGACCCCTGGGTAGCTTGCTGGGGTCCTAGTCCCCTAGGTGGAGGGCCAGGGGGAACCATGGGGCCTATACTTCAAGTCAAGGGAGAGAGGTGTACCCCTGGGTAGCTTGCTGGGGTCTTAGGTCCCTAGGTGGAGGGCCAGAGGGCACCCTGGGGCCTATACTGCAAGTCCAAGGAGAGAGGTTGACCCCTGGGTAGCTTGCTGGGGTCAGAGGCCCCTAGGTGGAGGGCCAGGGAACACCCTGGGGCCTCTACTGCAAGTCCAGGGAGAGTTGTGGACCCCTGGGTAGCTTGTTGGGGTCTTAGGCCCCTATGTGGATGGCCAGTGGGCACCCTTGGGCCTATACTTCAAGTCCAGGGAGAAAGGTGGACCCCTGGGTAGCTTGCTGGGGTCAGAGGCCCCTGGGTGGAGGCCAAGGGGGCACCCTGGGGCCTCTACTGCAAGTCCAGGGAGAGTTGTGGACCCCTGGGTAGCTTGCTGGGGTCAGAGGCCCCTAGGTGGAGGCCAAGGGGGCACCCTGGGGCCTCTACTGCAAGTCCAGGGAGAGTTGTGGACCCCTGGGTAGGTTGCTGGGGTCAAAGGCCCCTAGGTGGAGGGCCAGGAGGTAACCTAGGGCCTCTACTGCAAGACCAGGGAAAGAGGTGGACCCCCTGGGTAGCTTGCTGGGGTCAGAGGATCCTGGGTGGAGGCCAAGGGGTTACCCTGGGGCCTCTACTGCAAGTCCAGGGAGAGTTGTGGACCCCTGGGTAGATTGCTGGGGTCAGAGTGCCCTAGGTTGAGGCCAAGGGGGCACCCTGGGGCCTCTACTGCAAGTCCAGGCAGAGAGGTGGACCCCTGGGTACCTTGCTGGGGTCCTAGTCCCCTAGGTGGAGGGCCAGGGGGCACCCTGGGGCCTATACTTCAAGTCAAGGGAGAGAGGTGGACCCCTGGGTAGCTTGCTGGGGTCTTAGGTCCCTAGGTGGAGGGCCAGGGGGCACCCTGGGGCCTATACTGCAAGTCCAGGGAGAGAGGTGGACCCCTGGGTAGCTTGCTGGGGTCAGAGGCCCCTAGGTGGAGGGCCAGGGGGCACCCTGGGGCCTCTACTGCAAGTCCAAGGAGAGTTGTGGACCCCTGGGTAGCTTGTTGGGGTCTTAGGCCCCTAGGTGGATGGCCAGTGGGCACCCTTGGGCCTATACTTCAAGTCCAGGGAGAAAGGTGGACCCCTGGGTAGCTTGTTGGGGTCAGAGGCCCCTGGGTGGAGGCCAAGGGGGCACCCTGGGGCCTCTACTGCAAGTCCAGGGAGAGTTGTGGACCCCTGGGTAGCTTGCTGGGGTCAGAGGCCCCTAGGTGGAGGCCAAGGGGTGACCCTGGGGCCTCTACTGCAAGTCCAGGGAGAGTAGTGGTCCCCTGGGTAGCTTGCTGGGGTCAGAGGCCCCTAGGTGGAGGCCAAGGGGGCACCCTGGGGCCTCTACTGCAAGTCCAGGGAGAGTTTTGGACCCCTGGGTAGCTTGCTGGGGTCAGAGGCCCCTAGGTGGAAGCCAAGGGGGCACCCTGGGGTCTGTACTGCAAGTCCAGTGAGAGTTGTGGACCCCTGGGTAGCTTGCTGGGGTCTTAGGCCCCTAGGTGGAGGGCCAGGGGGCACCCTGGGGCCTGTACTGCAAGTCCAGGGAGAGTTGTGGACCCCTGGGTAGCTTGCTGGGGTCAAAGGCCCCTAGGTGGAGGGCCAGGAGGTACCCTAGGGCCTCTACTGCAAGTCCAGGGAAAGAGGTGGACCCCCTGGGTAGCTTGCTGGGGTCAGAGGCCCCTGGGTGGAGGCCAAGGGGGCACCCTGGGGCCTCTACTGCAAGTCCAGGGAGAGTTTTGGACCCTTGGGTAGCTTGCTGGGGTAAGAGGCCCTTAGGTGGAGGCCAAGGGGGCACCCTAGGGCCTCTACTGCAAGTCCAGGCAAAAAGGAGGACCCCCAGGGTAGCTTGCTGTGGTCAAAGGCCCCTAGGTGGAGGGCCAGGGGGCACCCTGGGGCCTATCCTCCAAGTCCAGGGAAAGAGGTGGACTACTGGGTAGGTTGCTGGGGTCAAAGACTCCTTTTTGGAGGGCAAGGGGGCACCCTGGGGCCTCTACTGCAAGTCCAGGGAGAGAGGTGGACCCCTGGGTAGCTTTCTGGGGTCCTAGGGCCCTAGATGGAGGGCCAGGTGGCCTTCTTGGGCCTCTACTGCAAGTCCAGGGAGCAAGGTGGACCCCTGGATAGCTTCCTGGGGTCAAAGGCCACTAGGTGGAGGGCCAGGGGGCACCCTGGGGTGTCTACTGCATGTCCAGGGAGAGAGGTGGACCCCTGGGTAGGTTGCTGGGGTCAAAGACTCCTTTTTGGAGGGCAAGGGGGCACCCTGGGGCCTCTACTGCAAGTCCAGGGAGAGAGGTGGACCCCTGGGTAGCTTTCTGGGGTCCTAGGCCCCTAGATGGAGGGCCAGGTGGCCTTCTTGGGCCTCTACTGCAAGTCCAGGGAGCAAGGTCGACCCCTGGATAGCTTCCTGGGGTCAAAGGCCACTAGGTTGAGGGCCAGGAGGCACCCTGGGGCGTCTACTGCATGTCTAGGGAGAGAGGTGGACCCCTGGGTAGCTTGCTGGGGTCTTAGGCCCCTAGGTGGAGGGCCAGGGGGAACCCTGGGGCCTCTACTGCAAGTCCAGGGAGAGTTGTGGACCCCTGGGTAGCTTGTTGGGGTCTTAGGCCCCTAGGTGGAGGGCCAGAGGGCACCCTTGGGCCTATACTTCAAGTCCAGGGAGAAAGGTGGACCCCTGGGTAGCTTGCTGGGGTCAGAGACCCCTGGGTGGAGGCCAAGGGGGCACCCTGCTTCCTCTACTGCAAGTCCAGGGAGAGTTGTGGACCCCTGGGTAGCTTGCTGGGGTCAGAGGCCCCTAGGTGGAGGCCAAGGGGGCACCCTGGGGCCTCTACTTCAAGTCCAGGCAGAGAGGTGGACCCCTGGGTAGCTTGCTGGGGTCCTAGTCCCCTAGGTGGAGGGCCAGGGGGCACCCTGGGGCCTATACTTCAAGTCAAGGGAGAGAGGTGGACCCCTGGGTAGCTTGCTGGGGTCTTAGGTCCCTAGGTGGAGGGCCAGGGGGCACCCTGGGGCCTATACTGCAAGTCCAGGGAGAGAGGTGGACCCCTGGGTAGCTTGCTGGGGTCAGAGGCCCCTAGGTGGAGGGCCAGGGGGCACCCTGGGGCCTCTACTGCAAGTCCAGGGGAAGTTTTGGACCCCTGGGTAGCTTGCTGGGGTCTGAGGCCCCTAGGTGGAGGGCCAGGGGGCACAATGGGGCCTCTACTGCAAGTACAGGGAGAGTTGTGGACCCCTGGGTAGCTTGCTGGGGTCTTAGGCCCCTAGGTGGAGGGCCAGGGGGCACCCTGAGGCCTATACTTCAAGTCCAGGGAGAAAGGTGGACCCCTGGGTAGCTTGCTGGGGTCGGAATCCCCTGGGTGGAGGCCAATGGGGCACCCTGGGGCCTCTACTGCAAGTCCAGGGAGAGTTGAGGACCCCTGGGTAGCTTGCTGGGGTCAGAGGCCCCTAGGTGGAGGGCCAGGAGGTACCCTAGGGCCTCTACTGCAAGTCCAGGGAGAGAGCTGGACCCCTGGGTAGCTTGCTGGGGTCAGAGGCCCCTAGGTGGAGGGCAAGGGGGCACCCTGGGGCCTCTACTGCAAGTCCAGGCAGAGAGGTGGACCCCTGGGTAGCTAGCTGGGGTCCTAGTCTCCTAGGTGGAGGGCCAGGGGCACCCTGGGGCCTATACTTCAAGTCAAGGGAGAGAGGTGGACCCCTGGGTAGCTTGCTGGGGTCTTAGGCCCCTAGGTGGAGGGCCAGGGGGCACCCTGGGGCCTCTACTGTAAGTCCAGGGAGAGTTGTGGACCCCTGGGTTGCTTGTTGGGGTTCTAGGCCCCTAGGTGGAGGGCCAGTGGGCACCCTTGGGCCTATACTTCAAGTCCAGGGAGAAAGGTGGACCCCTGGGTAGCTTGCTGGTATTCAGAGGCCCCTGGGTGGAGGCCAAGGGGGCACCCTGGGGCCTCAACTGCAAGTCCAGGGAGAGTTGTGGACCCCTGGGTAGCTTGTTGGGGTCAGAGGCCCCTAGGTGGAGGCCAAGGGGGCACCCTGGGGCCTCTACTGCAAGTCCAGGCATAGAGGCGGACCCCTGGGTAGCTTGCTGGGGTCCTAGTCCCCTAGGTGGAGGGCCAGGGGGAACCATGGGGCCTATACTTTAAGTCAAGGGAGAGAGGTGTACCCCTGGGTAGCTTGCTGGGGTCTTAGGTCCCTAGGTGGAGGGCCAGAGGGCACCCTGGGGCCTATACTGCAAGTCCAGGGAGAGAGGTTGACCCCTGGGTAGCTTGCTGGGGTCAGAGGCCCCTAGGTGGAGGGCCAGGGAACACCCTGGGGCCTCTACTGCAAGTCCAGGGAGAGTTGTGGACCCCTGGGTAGCTTGTTGGGGTCTTAGGCCCCTATGTGGATGGCCAGTGGGCACCCTTGGGCCTATACTTCAAGTCCAGGGAGAAAGGTGGACCCCTGGGTAGCTTGCTGGGGTCAGAGGCCCCTGGGTGGAGGCCAAGGGGGCACCCTGGGGCCTCTACTGCAAGTCCAGGGAGAGTTGTGGACCCCTGGGTAGCTTGCTGGGGTCAGAGGCCCCTAGGTGGAGGCCAAGGGGGCACCCTGGGGCCTCTACTGCAAGTCCAGGGAGAGTTGTGGACCCCTGGGTAGGTTGCTGGGGTCAAAGGCCCCTAGGTGGAGGGCCAGGAGGTAACCTAGGGCCTCTACTGCAAGACCAGGGAAAGAGGTGGACCCCCTGGGTAGCTTGCTGGGGTCAGAGGATCCTGGGTGGAGGCCAAGGGGTTACCCTGGGGCCTCTACTGCAAGTCCAGGGAGAGTTGTGGACCCCTGGGTAGATTGCTGGGGTCAGAGTGCCCTAGGTTGAGGCCAAGGGGGCACCCTGGGGCCTCTACTGCAAGTCCAGGCAGAGAGGTGGACCCCTGGGTACCTTGCTGGGGTCTTAGGTCCCTAGGTGGAGGGCCAGGGGGCACCCTGGGGCCTATACTGCAAGTCCAGGGAGAGAGGTGGACCCCTGGGTAGCTTGCTGGGGTCAGAGGCCCCTAGGTGGAGGGCCAGGGGGCACCCTGGGGCCTCTACTGCAAGTCCAAGGAGAGTTGTGGACCCCTGGGTAGCTTGTTGGGGTCTTAGGCCCCTAGGTGGATGGCCAGTGGGCACCCTTGGGCCTATACTTCAAGTCCAGGGAGAAAGGTGGACCCCTGGGTAGCTTGTTGGGGTCAGAGGCCCCTGGGTGGAGGCCAAGGGGGCACCCTGGGGCCTCTACTGCAAGTCCAGGGAGAGTTGTGGACCCCTGGGTAGCTTGCTGGGGTCAGAGGCCCCTAGGTGGAGGCCAAGGGGTGACCCTGGGGCCTCTACTGCAAGTCCAGGGAGAGTTGTGGTCCCCTGGGTAGCTTGCTGGGGTCAGAGGCCCCTAGGTGGAGGCCAAGGGGGCACCCTGGGGCCTCTACTGCAAGTCCAGGGAGAGTTTTGGACCCCTGGGTAGCTTGCTGGGGTCAGAGGCCCCTAGGTGGAAGCCAAGGGGGCACCCTGGGGCCTGTACTGCAAGTCCAGTGAGAGTTGTGGACCCCTGGGTAGCTTGCTGGGGACTTAGGCCCCTAGGTGGAGGGCCAGGGGGCACCCTGGGGCCTGTACTGCAAGTCCAGGGAGAGTTGTGGACCCCTGGGTAGCTTGCTGGGGTCAAAGGCCCCTAGGTGGAGGGCCAGGAGGTACCCTAGGGCCTCTACTGCAAGTCCAGGGAAAGAGGTGGACCCCCTGGGTAGCTTGCTGGGGTCAGAGGCCCCTGGGTGGAGGCCAAGGGGGCACCCTGGGGCCTCTACTGCAAGTCCAGGGAGAGTTTTGGACCCTTGGGTAGCTTGCTGGGGTAAGAGGCCCTTAGGTGGAGGCCAAGGGGGCACCCTAGGGCCTCTACTGCAAGTCCAGGCAAAGAGGAGGACCCCCAGGGTAGCTTGCTGTGGTCAAAGGCCCCTAGGTGGAGGGCCAGGGGGCACCCTGGGGCCTATCCTCCAAGTCCAGGGAAAGAGGTGGACTACTGGGTAGGTTGCTGGGGTCAAAGACTCCTTTTTGGAGGGCAAGGGGGCACCCTGGGGCCTCTACTGCAAGTCCAGGGAGAGAGGTGGACCCCTGGGTAGCTTTCTGGGGTCCTAGGCCCCTAGATGGAGGGCCAGGTGGCCTTCTTGGGCCTCTACTGCAAGTCCAGGGAGCAAGGTGGACCCCTGGATAGCTTCCTGGGGTCAAAGGCCACTAGGTGGAGGGCCAGGGGGCACCCTGGGGTGTCTACTGCATGTCCAGGGAGAGAGGTGGACCCCTGGGTAGCTTGCTGGGGTCTTAGGCCCCTGGGTGGAGGGCCAGGGGGCACCCTGGGGCCTCTACTGCAAGTCCAGGGAGAGTTGTGGACCCCTGGGTAGCTTGCTGGGGTCCTAGTCCCCTAGGTGGAGGGCCAGGGCGCACCCTGGGGCCTATACTTCAAGTCAAGGGAGAGAGGTGGACCCCTGGGTAGCTTGCTGGGGTCTTAGGCCCCTAGGTGGAGGGCCAGGGGGCACCCAGGGGCCTCTACTGCAAGTCCAGGGAGAGTTGTGGACCCCTGGGTAGCTTGTTGGGGTCTTAGGCCCCTAGGTGGAGGGCAAGTGGGCATCCTTGGGCCTATACTTCAAGTCCAGGGAGAAAGGTGGAACCCTGGGTAGCTTGCTGGGGTCAGAGGCCCCTAGGTGGAGGCCAAGGGGGCACCCTGGGGCCTCTACTGCAAGTCCAGGCAGAGAGGTGGACCCCTGGGTAGCTTGCTGGGGTCCTAGTTCCCTAGGTGGAGGGCCAGGGGGCACCCTGGCTCCTATACTTCAAGTCAAGGGAGAGAGGTGGACCCCTGGGTAGCTTGCTGGGGTCTTAGGTCCCTAGGTGGAGGGCCAGGGGGCACTCTGGGGCCTATACTGCAAGTCCAGGGAGAGAGATGGACCCCTGGGTAGCTTGCTGGGGTCAGAGGCCCCTAGGTGGAGGGCCGGGGGCACCCTGGGGCCTCTACTGCAAGTCCAGGGAGAGTTGTGGACCCCTGGGTAGCTTGTTGGGGTCTTAGGCCCCTAGGTGGATGGCCAGTGGGCACCCTTGGGCCTATACTTCAAGTCCAGGGAGAAAGGTGGACCCCTGGGTAGCTTGCTGGGGTCAGAGGCCCCTGGGTGGAGGCCAAGGGGGCACCCTGGGGCCTCTACTACAAGTCCAGGGAGAGTTGTGGACCCCTGGGTAGCTTGCTGGGATCAGAGGCCCCTAGGTGGAGGCCAAGGGGGCACCCTGGGGCCTCTACTGCAAGTCCAGGGAGAGTTGTGGGCCCCTGGGTAGCTTGCTGGGGTCAAAGGCCCCTAGGTGGAGGGCCAGGAGTTACCCTAGGGCCTCTACTGCAAGTCCAGGGAAAGAGGTGGACCCCCTGGGTAGCTTGCTGGGGTCAGAGGCCCCTGGGTGGAGGCCAAGGGGGTACCCTGGGGCCTCTACTGCAAGTCCAGGGAGAGTTGTGGTCCCCTGGGTAGCTTGCTGGGGTCAGATGCCCCTAGGTGGAGGCCAAGGGGGCACCCTGGGGCCTCTACTGCAAGTCCAGGGAGAGTTGTGCACCCCTGGGTAGTTTGCTGGGGTCAAAGGCCCCTAGGTGGAGGGCCAGGAGGTACCCTAGGGCCTCTACTGCAAGTCCAGGGAAAGAGAAGGACCCCCTGGGTAGCTTGCTGGGGTCAGAGGCCCCTGGGTGGAGGCCAAGGGGGCACCCTGGGGCCTCTACTGCAAGTCCAGGGAGAGTTTTGGACCCCTGGGTAGATTGTTTGGGTCTTAGGCCCCTAGGTGGAGGGCCAGAGGGCACCCTTGGGCCTATACTTCAATTCCAGGGAGAAAGGTGGACCCCTGGGTAGCTTGCTGAGGTCAGAGGCCCCTGGGTGGAGGCCAAGGGGGCGCCCTGCGGCCTCTACTGCAAGTCCAGGGAGAGTTGTGGACCCCTGGGTAGCTTGCTGGGGTCAGAGGCCCCTAGGTGGAGGCCAAGGGGGCACCCTGGGGCCTCTACTGCAAGTCCAGGCAGAGAGGTGGACCCCTGGGTAGCTTGCTGGGGTCCTAGTCCCCTAGGTGGAGGGCCAGGGGGCTTCCTGGGGCCTATACTTCAAGTCAAGGGAGAGAGGTGGACCCCTGGGTAGCTTGCTGGGGTCTTAGGCCCCTAGGTGGAGGGCCAGTGGGCATCCTTGGGCCTATACTTCAAGTCCAGGGAGAAAGGTGGAACCCTGGGTAGCTTGCTGGGGTCAGAGGCCCCTAGGTGGAGGCCAAGGGGGCACCCTGGGGCCTCTACTGCAAGTCCAGGCAGAGAGGTGGACCCCTGGGTAGCTTGCTGGGGTCCTAGTTCCCTAGGTGGAGGGCCAGGGGGCACCCTGGCTCCTATACTTCAAGTCAAGGGAGAGAGTTGGACCCCTGGGTAGCTTGCTGGGGTCTTAGGTCCCTAGGTGGAGGGCCAGGGGGCACTCTGGGGCCTATACTGCAAGTCCAGGGAGAGAGATGGACCCCTGGGTAGCTTGCTGGGGTCAGAGGCCCCTAGGTGGAGGGCCGGGGGCACCCTGGGGCCTCTACTGCAAGTCCAGGGAGAGTTGTGGACCCCTGGGTAGCTTGTTGGGGTCTTAGGCCCCTAGGTGGATGGCCAGTGGGCACCCTTGGGCCTATACTTCAAGTCCAGGGAGAAAGGTGGACCCCTGGGTAGCTTGCTGGGGTCAGAGGCCCCTGGGTGGAGGCCAAGGGGGCACCCTGGGGCCTCTACTACAAGTCCAGGGAGAGTTGTGGACCCCTGGGTAGCTTGCTGGGATCAGAGGCCCCTAGGTGGAGGCCAAGGGGGCACCCTGGGGCCTCTACTGCAAGTCCAGGGAGAGTTGTGGGCCCCTGGGTAGCTTGCTGGGGTCAAAGGCCCCTAGGTGGAGGGCCAGGAGTTACCCTAGGGCCTCTACTGCAAGTCCAGGGAAAGAGGTGGACCCCCTGGGTAGCTTGCTGGGGTCAGAGGCCCCTGGGTGGAGGCCAAGGGGGTACCCTGGGGCCTCTACTGCAAGTCCAGGGAGAGTTGTGGTCCCCTGGGTAGCTTGCTGGGGTCAGATGCCCCTAGGTGGAGGCCAAGGGGGCACCCTGGGGCCTCTACTGCAAGTCCAGGGAGAGTTGTGCACCCCTGGGTAGTTTGCTGGGGTCAAAGGCCCCTAGGTGGAGGGCCAGGAGGTACCCTAGGGCCTCTACTGCAAGTCCAGGGAAAGAGAAGGACCCCCTGGGTAGCTTGCTGGGGTCAGAGGCCCCTGGGTGGAGGCCAAGGGGGCACCCTGGGGCCTCTACTGCAAGTCCAGGGAGAGTTTTGGACCCCTGGGTAGATTGTTTGGGTCTTAGGCCCCTAGGTGGAGGGCCAGAGGGCACCCTTGGGCCTATACTTCAATTCCAGGGAGAAAGGTGGACCCCTGGGTAGCTTGCTGAGGTCAGAGGCCCCTGGGTGGAGGCCAAGGGGGCGCCCTGCGGCCTCTACTGCAAGTCCAGGGAGAGAGATGGACCCCTGGGTAGCTTGCTGGGGTCAGAGGCCCCTAGGTGGAGGCCAAGGGGGCACCCTGGGGCCTCTACTGCAAGTCCAGGGAGAGTTGTGGACCCCTGGGTAGCTTGTTGGGGTCTTAGGCCCTTAGGTGGATGGCCAGTGGGCACCCTTGGGCCTATACTTCAAGTCCAGGGAGAAAGGTGGACCCCTGGGTAGCTTGCTGGGGTCAGAGGCCCCTGGGTGGAGGCCAAGGGGGCACCCTGGGGCCTCTACTACAAGTCCAGGGAGAGTTGTGGACCCCTGGGTAGCTTGCTGGGATCAGAGGCCCCTAGGTGGAGGCCAAGGGGGCACCCTGGGGCCTCTACTGCAAGTCCAGGGAGAGTTGTGGGCCCCTGGGTAGCTTGCTGGGGTCAAAGGCCCCTAGGTGGAGGGCCAGGAGTTACCCTAGGGCCTCTACTGCAAGTCCAGGGAAAGAGGTGGACCCCCTGGGTAGCTTGCTGGGGTCAGAGGCCCCTGGGTGGAGGCCAAGGGGGTACCCTGGGGCCTCTACTGCAAGTCCAGGGAGAGTTGTGGTCCCCTGGGTAGCTTGCTGGGGTCAGATGCCCCTAGGTGGAGGCCAAGGGGGCACCCTGGGGCCTCTACTGCAAGTCCAGGGAGAGTTGTGCACCCCTGGGTAGTTTGCTGGGGTCAAAGGCCCCTAGGTGGAGGGCCAGGAGGTACCCTAGGGCCTCTACTGCAAGTCCAGGGAAAGAGAAGGACCCCCTGGGTAGCTTGCTGGGGTCAGAGGCCCCTGGGTGGAGGCCAAGGGGGCACCCTGGGGCCTCTACTGCAAGTCCAGGGAGAGTTTTGGACCCCTGGGTAGATTGTTTGGGTCTTAGGCCCCTAGGTGGAGGGCCAGAGGGCACCCTTGGGCCTATACTTCAATTCCAGGGAGAAAGGTGGACCCCTGGGTAGCTTGCTGAGGTCAGAGGCCCCTGGGTGGAGGCCAAGGGGGCGCCCTGCGGCCTCTACTGCAAGTCCAGGGAGAGTTGTGGACCCCTGGGTAGCTTGCTGGGGTCAGAGGCCCCTAGGTGGAGGCCAAGGGGGCACCCTGGGGCCTCTACTGCAAGTCCAGGCAGAGAGGTGGACCCCTGGGTAGCTTGCTGGGGTCCTAGTCCCCTAGGTGGAGGGCCAGGGGGCTTCCTGGGGCCTATACTTCAAGTCAAGGGAGAGAGGTGGACCCCTGGGTAGCTTGCTGGGGTCTTAGGCCCCTAGGTGGAGGGCCAGTGGGCATCCTTGGGCCTATACTTCAAGTCCAGGGAGAAAGGTGGAACCCTGGGTAGCTTGCTGGGGTCAGAGGCCCCTAGGTGGAGGCCAAGGGGGCACCCTGGGGCCTCTACTGCAAGTCCAGGCAGAGAGGTGGACCCCTGGGTAGCTTGCTGGGGTCCTAGTTCCCTAGGTGGAGGGCCAGGGGGCACCCTGGCTCCTATACTTCAAGTCAAGGGAGAGAGTTGGACCCCTGGGTAGCTTGCTGGGGTCTTAGGTCCCTAGGTGGAGGGCCAGGGGGCACTCTGGGGCCTATACTGCAAGTCCAGGGAGAGAGATGGACCCCTGGGTAGCTTGCTGGGGTCAGAGGCCCCTAGGTGGAGGGCCGGGGGCACCCTGGGGCCTCTACTGCAAGTCCAGGGAGAGTTGTGGACCCCTGGGTAGCTTGTTGGGGTCTTAGGCCCCTAGGTGGATGGCCAGTGGGCACCCTTGGGCCTATACTTCAAGTCCAGGGAGAAAGGTGGACCCCTGGGTAGCTTGCTGGGGTCAGAGGCCCCTGGGTGGAGGCCAAGGGGGCACCCTGGGGCCTCTACTACAAGTCCAGGGAGAGTTGTGGACCCCTGGGTAGCTTGCTGGGATCAGAGGCCCCTAGGTGGAGGCCAAGGGGGCACCCTGGGGCCTCTACTGCAAGTCCAGGGAGAGTTGTGGGCCCCTGGGTAGCTTGCTGGGGTCAAAGGCCCCTAGGTGGAGGGCCAGGAGTTACCCTAGGGCCTCTACTGCAAGTCCAGGGAAAGAGGTGGACCCCCTGGGTAGCTTGCTGGGGTCAGAGGCCCCTGGGTGGAGGCCAAGGGGGTACCCTGGGGCCTCTACTGCAAGTCCAGGGAGAGTTGTGGTCCCCTGGGTAGCTTGCTGGGGTCAGATGCCCCTAGGTGGAGGCCAAGGGGGCACCCTGGGGCCTCTACTGCAAGTCCAGGGAGAGTTGTGCACCCCTGGGTAGTTTGCTGGGGTCAAAGGCCCCTAGGTGGAGGGCCAGGAGGTACCCTAGGGCCTCTACTGCAAGTCCAGGGAAAGAGAAGGACCCCCTGCGTAGCTTGCTGGGGTCAGAGGCCCCTGGGTGGAGGCCAAGGGGGCACCCTGGGGCCTCTACTGCAAGTCCAGGGAGAGTTTTGGACCCCTGGGTAGATTGTTTGGGTCTTAGGCCCCTAGGTGGAGGGCCAGAGGGCACCCTTGGGCCTATACTTCAATTCCAGGGAGAAAGGTGGACCCCTGGGTAGCTTGCTGAGGTCAGAGGCCCCTGGGTGGAGGCCAAGGGGGCGCCCTGCGGCCTCTACTGCAAGTCCAGGGAGAGTTGTGGACCCCTGGGTAGCTTGCTGGGGTCAGAGGCCCCTAGGTGGAGGCCAAGGGGGCACCCTGGGGCCTCTACTGCAAGTCCAGGCAGAGAGGTGGACCCCTGGGTAGCTTGCTGGGGTCCTAGTCCCCTAGGTGGAGGGCCAGGGGGCTTCCTGGGGCCTATACTTCAAGTCAAGGGAGAGAGGTGGACCCCTGGGTAGCTTGCTGGGGTCAGAGGCCCCTAGGTGGAGGCCAAGGGGGCACCCTGGGGTCTCTACTGCAAGTCCAGGGAGAGTTGTGGACCCCTGGGTAGCTTGCTGGGGTTTTAGGCCCCTAGGTGGAGGGCCAGTGGGCACCCTGAGGCCTATACTTCAAGTCCAGGGAGAAAGGTGGACCCCTGGGTAGCTTGCTGGGGTCAGAGGCCCCTGGGTGGAGGCCAAGGGGGCACCCTGGGGCCTCTACTGCAAGTCCAGGGAGAGTTGTGGACCCCTGGGTAGCTTGCTGGGGTCAGAGGCCCCCGACGTGGAGGGCCAGGAGGTACCCTAGGGCCTCTACTGCAAGTCCAGGGAGAGAGGTGGACCCCTGGGTAGCTTGCTGGGGTCAGAGGCCCCTGGGTGGAGGGCAAGGGGGCACCCTGGGGCCTCTACTGCAAGTCCAGGCAGAGAGGTGGACCCCTGGGTAGCTTGCTGGGGTCCTAGTTCCCTAGGTGGAGGGCCAGGGGGCACCCTGGCTCCTATACTTCAAGTCAAGGGAGAGAGGTGGACCCCTGGGTAGCTTGCTGGGGTCTTAGGTCCCTAGGTGGAGGGCCAGGGGGCACTCTGGGGCCTATACTGCAAGTCCAGGGAGAGAGATGGACCCCTGGGTAGCTTGCTGGGGTCAGAGGCCCCTAGGTGGAGGGCCGGGGGCACCCTGGGGCCTCTACTGCAAGTCCAGGGAGAGTTGTGGACCCCTGGGTAGCTTGTTGGGGTCTTAGGCCCCTAGGTGGATGGCCAGTGGGCACCCTTGGGCCTATACTTCAAGTCCAGGGAGAAAGGTGGACCCCTGGGTAGCTTGCTGGGGTCAGAGGCCCCTGGGTGGAGGCCAAGGGGGCACCCTGGGGCCTCTACTACAAGTCCAGGGAGAGTTGTGGACCCCTGGGTAGCTTGCTGGGATCAGAGGCCCCTAGGTGGAGGCCAAGGGGGCACCCTGGGGCCTCTACTGCAAGTCCAGGGAGAGTTGTGGGCCCCTGGGTAGCTTGCTGGGGTCAAAGGCCCCTAGGTGGAGGGCCAGGAGTTACCCTAGGGCCTCTACTGCAAGTCCAGGGAAAGAGGTGGACCCCCTGGGTAGCTTGCTGGGGTCAGAGGCCCCTGGGTGGAGGCCAAGGGGGCACCCTGGGGCCTCTACTGCAAGTCCAGGGAGAGTTTTGAACCCCTGGGTAGCTTGCTAGGGTCAGAGACCCCTAGGTGGAAGCCAAGGGGGCATCCTGGGGCCTCTACTGCAAGTCCAGGGAGAGTTGTGGACCCCTGGGTAGCTTGCTGGGGACTTAGGCCCCTAGGTGGAGGGCCAGGAGGCACCCTGAGGCCTATACTTCAAGTCCAGGGAGAAAGGTGGACCCCTGGGTAGCTTGCTGGGGTCAGAGGCCCCTGGGTGGAGGCCAAGGGGGCACCCTTGGGCCTCTACTGCAAGTCCAGGGAGAGTTGTGGACCCCTGGGTAGCTTGCTGGGGTCAGAGGCCCCTAGGTGGAGGGCCAGGAGGTACCCCAGGGCCTCTACTGCAAGTCCAGGGAGAGAGGTGGACCCCTGGGTAGCTTGCTGGGGTCAGAGGCCCCTAGGTGGAGGCCAAGGGGGCACCCTGGGGCCTCTACTGCAAGTCCAGGGAGAGTTTTGAACCCCTGGGTAGCTTGCTGGGGTCAGAGTCCCCTAGGTGGAAGCCAAGGGGGCATCCTGGGGCCTCTACTGCAAGTCCAGGGAGAGTTGTGGACCCCTGGGTAGCTTGCTGGGGACTTAGGCCCCTAGGTGGAGGGCCAGGAGGCACCCTGAGGCCTATACTTCAAGTCCAGGGAGAAAGGTGGACCCCTGGGTAGCTTGCTGGGGTCAGAGGCCCCTGGGTGGAGGCCAAGGGGGCACCCTTGGGCCTCTACTGCAAGTCCAGGGAGAGTTGTGGACCCCTGGGTAGCTTGCTGGGGTCAGAGGCCCCTAGGTGGAGGGCCAGGAGGTACCCCAGGGCCTCTACTGCAAGTCCAGGGAGAGAGGTGGACCCCTGGGTAGCTTGCTGGGGTCAGAGGCCCCTAGGTGGAGGGCCAGGGGGCACCCTGGGGCCTATACTTCAAGTCAAGGGAGAGAGGTGGACCCCTGGGTAGCTTGCTGGGGTCTTAGGTCCCTAGGTGGAGGGCCAGGGGGCACCCTGGGGCCTATACTGCAAGTCCAGGGAGAGAGGTGGACCCCTGGGTAGCTTGCTGGGGTCAGTGGCCCCTAGGTGGAGGGCCAGGGGGCACCCTGGGGCCTCTACTGCAAGTCCAGGGAGAGTTGTGGACCCCTGGGTAGCTTGTTGGGGTCTTAGGCCCCTAGGTGGATGGCCAGTGGGCAGCCTTGGGCCTATACTTCAAGTCCAGGGAGAAAGGTGGACCCCTGGGTAGCTTACTGGGGTCAGAGGCCCCAGGGTTGAGGCCAAGGGGGCACCCTGGGGCCTCTACTGCAAGTCCAGGGAGAGTTGTGGACCCCTGGGTAGCTTGTTGTGGTCAAAGGCCCCTAGGTGGAGGGCCAGGGGGCACCCTGGGGCTTATCCTCCAAGTCCAGGGAAAGAGGTGGACTACTGGGTAGGTTGCTGGGGTCAAAGACTCCTTTTTGGAGGGCAAGGGGGCACCCTGGGGCCTCTACTGCAAGTCCAGGGAGAGAGGTGGACCCCTGGGTAGCTTTCTGGGGTCCTAGGCCCCTAGATGGAGGGCCAGGTGGCCTTCTTGGGCCTCTACTGCAAGTCCAGGGAGCAAGGTCGACCCCTGGATAGCTTCCTGGGGTCAAAGGCCACAAGGTTGAGGGCCAGGAGGCACCCTGGGGCGTCTACTGCATGTCTAGGGAGAGAGGTGGACCCCTGGGTAGCTTGCTGGGGTCAAAGGCTCCTAAGTGGAGGGCCAGGAGGTACCCTAGGGCCTCTACTGCAAGTCCAGGGAAAGAGGTGGACCCCCTGGGTAGCTTGCTGGGGTCAGAGGCCCCTGGGTGGAGGCCAAGGGGGCACCCTGGGGCCTCTACTGCAAGTCCAGGGAGAGTTTTGAACCCCTGGGTAGCTTGCTAGGGTCAGAGACCCCTAGGTGGAAGCCAAGGGGGCATCCTGGGGCCTCTACTGCAAGTCCAGGGAGAGTTGTGGACCCCTGGGTAGCTTGCTGGGGACTTAGGCCCCTAGGTGGAGGGCCAGGAGGCACCCTGAGGCCTATACGTCAAGTCCAGGGAGAAAGGTGGACCCCTGGGTAGCTTGCTGGGGTCAGAGGCCCCTGGGTGGAGGCCAAGGGGGCACCCTTGGGCCTCTACTGCAAGTCCAGGGAGAGTTGTGGACCCCTGGGTAGCTTGCTGGGGTCAGAGGCCCCTAGGTGGAGGGCCAGGAGGTACCCCAGGGCCTCTACTGCAAGTCCAGGGAGAGAGGTGGACCCCTGGGTAGCTTGCTGGGGTCAGAGGCCCCTAGGTGGAGGCCAAGGGGGCACCCTGGGGCCTCTACTGCAAGTCCAGGGAGAGTTTTGAACCCCTGGGTAGCTTGCTGGGGTCAGAGTCCCCTAGGTGGAAGCCAAGGGGGCATCCTGGGGCCTCTACTGCAAGTCCAGGGAGAGTTGTGGACCCCTGGGTAGCTTGCTGGGGACTTAGGCCCCTAGGTGGAGGGCCAGGAGGCACCCTGAGGCCTATACTTCAAGTCCAGGGAGAAAGGTGGACCCCTGGGTAGCAAGCTGGGGTCAGAGGCCCCTGGGTGGAGGCCAAGGGGGCACCCTTGGGCCTCTACTGCAAGTCCAGGGAGAGTTGTGGACCCCTGGGTAGCTTGCTGGGGTCAGAGGCCCCTAGGTGGAGGGCCAGGAGGTACCCCAGGGCCTCTACTGCAAGTCCAGGGAGAGAGGTGGACCCCTGGGTAGCTTGCTGGGGTCAGAGGCCCCTAGGTGGAGGGCCAGGGGGCACCCTGGGGCCTATACTTCAAGTCAAGGGAGAGAGGTGGACCCCTGGGTAGCTTGCTGGGGTCTTAGGTCCCTAGGTGGAGGGCCAGGGGGCACCCTGGGGCCTATACTGCAAGTCCAGGGAGAGAGGTGGACCCCTGGGTAGCTTGCTGGGGTCAGTGGCCCCTAGGTGGAGGGCCAGGGGGCACCCTGGGGCCTCTACTGCAAGTCTAGGGAGAGTTGTGGACCCCTGGGTAGCTTGTTGGGGTCTTAGGCCCCTAGGTGGATGGCCAGTGGGCACCCTTGGGCCTATACTTCAAGTCCAGGGAGAAAGGTGGACCCCTGGGTAGCTTACTGGGGTCAGAGGCCCCAGGGTTGAGGCCAAGGGGGCACCCTGGGGCCTCTACTGCAAGTCCAGGGAGAGTTGTGGACCCCTGGGTAGCTTGTTGTGGTCAAAGGCCCCTAGGTGGAGGGCCAGGGGGCACCCTGGGGCCTCTACTGCAAGTCCAGGGAGAGTTGTGCACCCCTGGGTAGTTTGCTGGGGTCAAAGGCCCCTAGGTGGAGGGCCAGGAGGTACCCTAGGGCCTCTACTGCAAGTCCAGGGAAAGAGAAGGACCCCCTGGGTAGCTTGCTGGGGTCAGAGGCCCCTGGGTGGAGGCCAAGGGGGCACCCTGGGGCCTCTACTGCAACTCCAGGGAGAGTTTTGGACCCCTGGGTAGATTGTTTGGGTCTTAGGCCCCTAGGTGGAGGGCCAGAGGGCACCCTTGGGCCTATACTTCAATTCCAGGGAGAAAGGTGGACCCCTGGGTAGCTTGCTGAGGTCAGAGGCCCCTGGGTGGAGGCCAAGGGGGCACCCTTGGGCCTCTACTGCAAGTCCAGGGAGAGTTGTGGACCCCTGGGTAGCTTGCTGGGGTCAGAGGCCCCTAGGTGGAGGGCCAGGAGGTACCCCAGGGCCTCTACTGCAAGTCCAGGGAGAGAGGTGGACCCCTGGGTAGCTTGCTGGGGTCAGAGGCCCCTAGGTGGAGGGCCAGGGGGCACCCTGGGGCCTATACTTCAAGTCAAGGGAGAGAGGTGGACCCCTGGGTAGCTTGCTGGGGTCTTAGGTCCCTAGGTGGAGGGCCAGGGGGCACCCTGGGGCCTATACTGCAAGTCCAGGGAGAGAGGTGGACCCCTGGGTAGCTTGCTGGGGTTTTAGGCCCCTAGGTGGAGGGCCAGTGGGCACCCTGAGGCCTATACTTCAAGTCCAGGGAGAAAGGTGGACCCCTGGGTAGCTTGCTGGGGTCAGAGGCCCCTGGGTGGAGGCCAAGGGGGCACCCTGGGGCCTCTACTGCAAGTCCAGGGAGAGTTGTGGACCCCTGGGTAGCTTGCTGGGGTCAGAGGCCCCCGACGTGGAGGGCCAGGAGGTACCCTAGGGCCTCTACTGCAAGTCCAGGGAGAGAGGTGGACCCCTGGGTAGCTTGCGGGGGTCAGAGGCCCCTGGGTGGAGGGCAAGGGGGCACCCTGGGGCCTCTACTGCAAGTCCAGGCAGAGAGGTGGACCCCTGGGTAGCTAGCTGGGGTCCTAGTCCCCTAGGTGGAGGGCCAGGGGGCACCCTGGGGCCTATACTTCAAGTCAAGGGAGAGAGGTTGACCCCTGGGTAGCTTGCTGGGGTCTTAGGCCCCTAGGTGGAGGGCCAGGGGGCACCCTGGTTCCTCTACTGCAAGTCCAGGGAGAGTTGTGGACCCCTGGGTAGCTTGTTGGGGTCTTAGGGCCCTAGGTGGAGGGCCAGTGGGCACCCTTGGGCCTATACTTCAAGTCCAGGGAGAAAGGTGGACCCCTGGGTAGCTTGCTGGGGTCAGAGGCCCCTGAGTGGAGGCCAAGGGGGTACCCTGGGGCCTCTACTGCAAGTCCAGGGAGAGTTGTGGTCCCCTGGGTAGCTTGCTGGGGTCAGAGGCCCCTAGGTGGAGGCCAAGGGGGCACCCTGGGGCCTGTACTGCAAGTCCAGGGAGAGTTGTGGACCCCTGGGTAGCTTGCTGGGGTCAAAGGCCCCTAAGTGGAGGGCCAGGAGGTACCCTAGGGCCTCTACTGCAAGTCCAGGGAAAGAGGTGGACCCCCTGGGTAGCTTGCTGGGGTCAGAGGCCCCTGGGTGGAGGCCAAGGGGGCACCCTGGGGCCTCTACTGCAAGTCCAGGGAGAGTTTTGAACCCCTGGGTAGCTTGCTGGGGTCAGAGTCCCCTAGGTGGAAGCCAAAGGGGGCATCCTGGGGCCTCTACTGCAAGTCCAGGGAGAGTTGTGGACCCCTGGGTAGCTTGCTGGGGTCTTAGGCCCCTAGGTGGAGGGCCAGGAGGCACCCTTGGGCCTATACTTCAAGTCCAGGGAGAAAGGTGGACCCCTGGGTAGCTTGCTGGGGTCTTAGGTCCCTAGGTGGAGGGCCAGGGGGCACCCTGGGGCCTATACTGCAAGTCCAGGGAGAGAGGTGGACCCCTGGGTAGCTTGCTGGGGTCAGAGGCCCCTAGGTGGAGGGCCAGGGGGCACCCTGGGGCCTCTACTGCAAGTCCAGGGAGAGTTGTGGACCCCTGGGTAGCTTGTTGGGGTCTTAGGCCCCTAAGTGGATGGCCAGTGGGCACCCTTGGGCCTATACTTCAAGTCCAGGGAGAAAGGTGGACCCCTGGGTAGCTTGCTGGGGTCAGAGGCCCCTGGGTGGAGGGCCAGTGGGCACCCTTGGGCCTATACTTCAAGTCCAGGGAGAAAGGTGGACCCCTGGGTAGCTTGTTGGGGTCTTAGGCCCCTAGGTGGATGGCCAGTGGGCACCCTTGGGCCTATACTTCAAGTCCAGGGAGAAAGGCGGACCCCTTGGTAGCTTGCTGGGGTCAGAGGCCCCTGGGTGGAGGCCAAGGGGGCACCCTGGGGCCTCTACTGCAAGTCCAGGGAGAGTTGTGGGCCCCTGGGTAGCTTGCTGGGGTCAGAGGCCCCTAGGTGGAGGCCAAGGGGGCACCCTGGGGCCTCTACTGCAAGTCCAGGGAGAGTTGTGGACCCCTGGGTAGCTTGCTGGGGTCAAAGGCCCCTAGGTGGAGGGCCAGAAGGTACCCTAGGGCCTCTACTGCAAGTCCAGGGAAAGAGGTGGACCCCCTGGGTAGCTTGCTGGGGTCAGAGGCCCCTGAGTGGAGGCCAAGGGGGTACCCTGGGGCCTCTACTGCAAGTCCAGGGAGAGTTGTGGTCCCCTGGGTAGCTTGCTGGGGTCAGAGGCCCCTAGGTGGAGGCCAAGGGGGCACCCTGGGGCCTGTACTGCAAGTCCAGGGAGAGTTGTGGACCCCTGGGTAGCTTGCTGGGGTCAAAGGCCCCTAAGTGGAGGGCCAGGAGGTACCCTAGGGCCTCTACTGCAAGTCCAGGGAAAGAGGTGAACCCCCTGGGTAGCTTGCTGGGGTCAGAGGCCCCTGGGTGGAGGCCAAGGGGGCACCCTGGGGCCTCTACTGCAAGTCCAGGGAGAGTTTTGAACCCCTGGGTAGCTTGCTGGGGTCAGAGTCCCCTAGGTGGAAGCCAAGGGGGCATCCTGGGGCCTCTACTGCAAGTCCAGGGAGAGTTGTGGACCCCTGGGTAGCTTGCTGGGGTCTTAGGCCCCTAGGTGGAGGGCCAGGAGGCACCCTGAGGCCTATACTTCAAGTCCAGGGAGAAAGGTGGACCCCTGGGTAGCTTGCTGGGGTCAGAGGCCCCTGGGTGGAGGCCAAGGGGGCACCCTTGGGCCTCTACTGCAAGTCCAGGGAGAGTTGTGGACCCCTGGGTAGCTTGCTGGGGTCAGAGGCCCCTAGGTGGAGGGCCAGGAGGTACCCCAGGGCCTCTACTGCAAGTCCAGGGAGAGAGGTGGACCCCTGGGTAGCTTGCTGGGGTCAGAGGCCCCTAGGTGGAGGGCCAGGGGGCACCCTGGGGCCTATACTTCAAGTCAAGGGAGAGAGGTGGACCCCTGGGTAGCTTGCTGGGGTCTTAGGTCCCTAGGTGGAGGGCCAGGGGGCACCCTGGGGCCTATACTGCAAGTCCAGGGAGAGAGGTGGACCCCTGGGTAGCTTGCTGGGGTCAGTGGCCCCTAGGTGGAGGGCCAGGGGGCACCCTGGGGCCTCTACTGCAAGTCCAGGGAGAGTTGTGGACCCCTGGGTAGCTTGTTGGGGTCTTAGGCCCCTAGGTGGATGGCCAGTGGGCACCCTTGGGCCTATACTTCAAGTCCAGGGAGAAAGGTGGACCCCTGGGTAGCTTACTGGGGTCAGAGGCCCCAGGGTGGAGGCCAAGGGGGCACCCTGGGGCCTCTACTGCAAGTCCAGGGAGAGTTGTGGACCCCTGGGTAGCTTGTTGTGGTCAAAGGCCCCTAGGTGGAGGGCCAGGGGGCACCCTGGGGCCTATCCTCCAAGTCCAGGGAAAGAGGTGGACTACTGGGTAGGTTGCTGGGGTCAAAGACTCCTTTTTGGAGGGTAAGGGGGCACCCTGGGGCCTCTACTGCAAGTCCAGGGAGAGAGGTGGACCCCTGGGTAGCTTTCTGGGGTCCTAGGCCCCTAGATGGAGGGCCAGGTGGCCTTCTTGGGCCTCTACTGCAAGTCCAGGGAGCAAGGTGGACCCCTGGATAGCTTTCTGGGGTCAAAGGCCACTAGGTTGAGGGCCAGGAGGCACCCTGGGGCGTCTACTGCATGTCTAGGGAGAGAGGTGGACCCCTGGGTAGCTTGCTGGGGTCTTAGGCCCCTAGGTGGAGGGCCAGGGGGAACCCTGGGGCCTCTACTGCAAGTCCAGGGAGAGTTGTGGACCCCTGGGTAGTTTGTTGGGGTCTTAGGCCACTAGGTGGAGGGCCAGAGGGCACCCTTGGGCCTATACTTCAAGTCCAGGGAGAAAGGTGGACCCCTGGGTAGCTTGCTGGGGTCAGAGGCCCCTGGGTGGAGGCCAAGGGGGCACCCTGCGGCCTCTACTGCAAGTCCAGGGAGAGTTGTGGACCCCTGGGTAGCTTGCTGGGGTCAGAGGCCCCTAGGTGGAGGCCAAGGGGGCACCCTGGGGCCTCTACTTCAAGTCCAGGCAGAGAGGTGGACCCCTGGGTAGCTTTCTGGGGTCCTAGGCCCCTAGATGGAGGGCCAGGGGGCACCCTGGGGCCTATACTTCAAGTCAAGGGAGAGAGGTGGACCCCTGGGTAGCTTGCTGGGGTCTTAGGTCCCTAGGTGGAGGGCCAGGGGGCACCCTGGGGCCTATACTGCAAGTCCAGGGAGAGAGGTGGACCCCTGGGTAGCTTGCTGGGGTCAGAGGCCCCTGGGTGGAGGGCCAGGGGGCACCCTGGGGCCTCTACTGCAAGTCCAGGGGAAGTTTTGGACCCCTGGGTAGCTTGCTGGGGTCAAAAGCCCCTAGGTGGAGGGCCAGGGGGCACAATGGGGCCTCTACTGCAAGTACAGGGAGAGTTGTGGACCCCTGGGTAGCTTGCTGGGGTCTTAGGCCCCTAGGTGGAGGGCCAGGGGGCACCCTGAGGCCTATACTTCAAGTCCAGGGAGAAAGGTGGACCCCTGGGTAGCTTGCTGGGGTCGGAATCCCCTGGGTGGAGGCCAATGGGGCACCCTGGGGCCTCTACTGCAAGTCCAGGGAGAGTTGAGGACCCCTGGGTAGCTTGCTGGGGTCAGAGGCCCCTAGGTGGAGGCCAAGGGGGCACCCTGGGGCCTATACTTCAAGTCAAGGGAGAGAGGTGGACCCCTGGGTAGCTTGCTGGGGTCTTAGGTCCCTAGGTGGAGGGCCAGGGGGCACCCTGGGGCCTATACTGCAAGTCCAGGGAGAGAGGTGGACCCCTGGGTAGCTTGCTGGGGTCAGTGGCCCCTAGGTGGAGGGCCAGGGGGCACCCTGGGGCCTCTACTGCAAGTCCAGGGAGAGTTGTGGACCCCTGGGTAGCTTGTTGGGGTCTTAGGCCCCTAGGTGGATGGCCAGTGGGCACCCTTGGGCCTATACTTCAAGTCCAGGGAGAAAGGTGGACCCCTGGGTAGCTTACTGGGGTCAGAGGCCCCAGGGTGGAGGCCAAGGGGGCACCCTGGGGCCTCTACTGCAAGTCCAGGGAGAGTTGTGGACCCCTGGGTAGCTTGTTGTGGTCAAAGGCCCCTAGGTGGAGGGCCAGGGGGCACCCTGGGGCCTATCCTCCAAGTCCAGGGAAAGAGGTGGACTACTGGGTAGGTTGCTGGGGTCAAAGACTCCTTTTTGGAGGGCAAGGGGGCACCCTGGGGCCTCTACTGCAAGTCCAGGGAGAGAGGTGGACCCCTGGGTAGCTTTCTGGAGTCCTAGGCCCCTAGATGGAGGGCCAGGTGGCCTTCTTGGGCCTCTACTGCAAGTCCAGGGAGCAAGGTGGACCCCTGGATAGCTTTCTGGGGTCAAAGGCCACTAGGTTGAGGGCCAGGAGGCACCCTGGGGCGTCTACTGCATGTCTAGGGAGAGAGGTGGACCCCTGGGTAGCTTGCTGGGGTCTTAGGCCCCTAGGTGGAGGGCCAGGGGGAACCCTGGGGCCTCTACTGCAAGTCCAGGGAGAGTTGTGGACCCCTGGGTAGTTTGTTGGGGTCTTAGGCCACTAGGTGGAGGGCCAGAGGGCACCCTTGGGCCTATACTTCAAGTCCAGGGAGAAAGGTGGACCCCTGGGTAGCTTGCTGGGGTCAGAGGCCCCTGGGTGGAGGCCAAGGGGGCACCCTGCGGCCTCTACTGCAAGTCCAGGGAGAGTTGTGGACCCCTGGGTAGCTTGCTGGGGTCAGAGGCCCCTAGGTGGAGGCCAAGGGGGCACCCTGGGGCCTCTACTTCAAGTCCAGGCAGAGAGGTGGACCCCTGGGTAGCTTTCTGGGGTCCTAGGCCCCTAGATGGAGGGCCAGGGGGCACCCTGGGGCCTATACTTCAAGTCAAGGGAGAGAGGTGGACCCCTGGGTAGCTTGCTGGGGTCTTAGGTCCCTAGGTGGAGGGCCAGGGGGCACCCTGGGGCCTATACTGCAAGTCCAGGGAGAGAGGTGGACCCCTGGGTAGCTTGCTGGGGTCAGAGGCCCCTGGGTGGAGGGCCAGGGGGCACCCTGGGGCCTCTACTGCAAGTCCAGGGGAAGTTTTGGACCCCTGGGTAGCTTGCTGGGGTCAAAAGCCCCTAGGTGGAGGGCCAGGGGGCACAATGGGGCCTCTACTGCAAGTACAGGGAGAGTTGTGGACCCCTGGGTAGCTTGCTGGGGTCTTAGGCCCCTAGGTGGAGGGCCAGGGGGCACCCTGAGGCCTATACTTCAAGTCCAGGGAGAAAGGTGGACCCCTGGGTAGCTTGCTGGGGTCGGAATCCCCTGGGTGGAGGCCAATGGGGCACCCTGGGGCCTCTACTGCAAGTCCAGGGAGAGTTGAGGACCCCTGGGTAGCTTGCTGGGGTCAGAGGCCCCTAGGTGGAGGCCAAGGGGGCACCCTGGGGCCTCTACTGCAAGTCCAGAAAGAGAGGTGGACCGCTGGGTAGCTTGCTGGGGTCCTAGTCCCCTAGGTGGAGGGCCAGGGGGCACCCTGGGGCCTATACTTCAAGTCAAGGGAGAGAGGTGGACCCCTGGGTAGCTTGCTGGGGTCAGAGGCCCCTAGGTGGAGGGCCAGGGGGCACCCTGGGGCCTCTACTGCAAGTCCAGGGAGAGTTGTGGACCCCTGGGTAGCTTGTTGGGGTCTTAGGCCCCTAGGTGGATGGCCAGTGGGCACCCTTGGGCCTATACTTCATGTCCAGGGAGAAATGTGGACCCCTGGGTAGCTTGCTGGGGTCAGAGGCCCCTGGGTGGAGGCCAAGGGGGCACCCTGGGGCCTCTACTGCAAGTCCAGGGAGAGTTGTGGACCCCTGGGTAGCTTGCTGGGGTCAGAGGCCCCTAGGTGGAGGGCCAGTGGGCACCCTGAGGCCTATACTTCAAGTCCAGGGAGAAAGGTGGACCCCTGGGTAGCTTGCTGGGGTCAGAGGCCCCTGGGTGGAGGCCAAGGGGGCACCCTGGGGCCTCTACTGCAAGTCCAGGGAGAGTTGTGGACCCCTGGGTAGCTTGCTGGGGTCAGAGGCCCCTACGTGGAGGGCCAGGAGGTACCCTAGGGCCTCTACTGCAAGTCCAGGGAGAGAGGTGGACCCCTGGGTAGCTTGCTGGGGTCAGAGGCCCCTGGGTGGAGGGCAAGGGGGCACCCTGGGGCCTCTACTGCAAGTCCAGGCAGAGAGGTGGACCCCTGGGTAGCTAGCTGGGGTCCTAGTCCCCTAGGTGGAGGGCCAGGGGGCACCCTGGGGCCTATACTTCAAGTCAAGGGAGAGAGGTTGACCCCTGGGTAGCTTGCTGGGGTCTTAGGCCCCTAGGTGGAGGGCCAGGGGGCACCCTGGGGCATCTACTGCAAGTCCAGGGAGAGTTGTGGACCCCTGGGTAGCTTGTTGGGGTCTTAGGCCCCTAGGTGGAGGGCCAGTGGGCACCCTTGGGCCTATACTTCAAGTCCAGGGAGAAAGGTGGACCCCTGGGTAGCTTGCTGGGGTCAGAGGCCCCTGGGTGGAGGCCAAGGGGGCACCCTGGGGCCTCTACTGCAAGTCCAGGGAGAGTTGTGGACCCCTGGGTAGCTTGCTGGGGTCAGAGGCCCCTACGTGGAGGGCCAGGAGGTACCCTAGGGCCTCTACTGCAAGTCCAGGGAGAGAGGTGGACCCCTGGGTAGCTTGCTGGGGTCAGAGGCCCCTGGGTGGAGGGCAAGGGGGCACCCTGGGGCCTCTACTGCAAGTCCAGGCAGAGAGGTGGACCCCTGGGTAGCTAGCTGGAGTCCTAGTCCCCTAGGTGGAGGGTCAGGGGGCACCCTGGGGCCTATACTTCAAGTCAAGGGAGAGAGGTGGACCCCTGGGTAGCTTGCTGGGGTCAGAGGCCCCTAGGTGGAGGGCCAGGGGGCACCCTGGGGCCTCTACTGCAAGTCCAGGGAGAGTTGTGGACCCCTGGGTAGCTTGTTGGGGTCTTAGGCCCCTAGGTGGATGGCCAGTGGGCACCCTTGGGCCTATACTTCATGTCCAGGGAGAAATGTGGACCCCTGGGTAGCTTGCTGGGGTCAGAGGCCCCTGGGTGGAGGCCAAGGGGGCACCCTGGGGCCTCTACTGCAAGTCCAGGGAGAGTTGTGGACCCCTGGGTAGCTTGCTGGGGTCTTAGGCCCCTAGGTGGAGGGCCAGTGGGCACCCTGAGGCCTATACTTCAAGTCCAGGGAGAAAGGTGGACCCCTGGGTAGCTTGCTGGGGTCAGAGGCCCCTGGGTGGAGGCCAAGGGGGCACCCTGGGGCCTCTACTGCAAGTCCAGGGAGAGTTGTGGACCCCTGGGTAGCTTGCTGGGGTCAGAGGCCCCTACGTGGAGGGCCAGGAGGTACCCTAGGGCCTCTACTGCAAGTCCAGGGAGAGAGGTGGACCCCTGGGTAGCTTGCTGGGGTCAGAGGCCCCTGGGTGGAGGGCAAGGGGGCACCCTGGGGCCTCTACTGCAAGTCCAGGCAGAGAGGTGGACCCCTGGGTAGCTAGCTGGGGTCCTAGTCCCCTAGGTGGAGGGCCAGGGGGCACCCTGGGGCCTATACTTCAAGTCAAGGGAGAGAGGTTGACCCCTGGGTAGCTTGCTGGGGTCTTAGGCCCCTAGGTGGAGGGCCAGGGGGCACCCTGGGGCCTCTACTGCAAGTCCAGGGAGAGTTGTGGACCCCTGGGTAGCTTGTTGGGGTCTTAGGCCCCTAGGTGGAGGGCCAGTGGGCACCCTTGGGCCTATACTTCAAGTCCAGGGTGAAAGGTGGACCCCTGGGTAGCTTGCTGGGGTCTTAGGTCCCTAGGTGGAGGGCCAGGGGGCACCCTGGGGCCTATACTGCAAGTCCAGGGAGAGAGGTGGACCCCTGGGTAGCTTGCTGGGGTCAGAGGCCCCTAGGTGGAGGGCCAGGGGGCACCCTGGGGCCTCTACTGCAAGTCCAGGGAGAGTTGTGGACCCCTGGGTAGCTTGTTGGGGTCTTAGGCCCCTAAGTGGATGGCCAGTGGGCACCCTTGGGCCTATACTTCAAGTCCAGGGAGAAAGGTGGACCCCTGGGTAGCTTGCTGGGGTCAGAGGCCCCTGGGTGGAGGGCCAGTGGGCACCCTTGGGCCTATACTTCAAGTCCAGGGAGAAAGGTGGACCCCTGGGTAGCTTGTTGGGGTCTTAGAC
Source organism: Danio rerio (assembly GCF_049306965.1). Classification (NCBI taxonomy): domain Eukaryota; kingdom Metazoa; phylum Chordata; class Actinopteri; order Cypriniformes; family Danionidae; genus Danio; species Danio rerio. The sequence continues at coordinate 18,701,081 of NC_133195.1, read as the reverse complement.
CCCTAGGTGGATGGCCAGTGGGCACCCTTGGGCCTATACTTCAAGTCCAGGGAGAAAGGCGGACCCCTTGGTAGCTTGCTGGGGTCAGAGGCCCCTGGGTGGAGGCCAAGGGGGCACCCTGGGGCCTCTACTGCAAGTCCAGGGAGAGTTGTGGGCCCCTGGGTAGCTTGCTGGGGTCAGAGGCCCCTAGGTGGAGGCCAAGGGGGCACCCTGGGGCCTCTACTGCAAGTCCAGGGAGAGTTGTGGACCCCTGGGTAGCTTGCTGGGGTCAAAGGCCCCTAGGTGGAGGGCCAGAAGGTACCCTAGGGCCTCTACTGCAAGTCCAGGGAAAGAGGTGGACCCCCTGGGTAGCTTGCTGGGGTCAGAGGCCCCTGAGTGGAGGCCAAGGGGGTACCCTGGGGCCTCTACTGCAAGTCCAGGGAGAGTTGTGGTCCCCTGGGTAGCTTGCTGGGGTCAGAGGCCCCTAGGTGGAGGCCAAGGGGGCACCCTGGGGCCTGTACTGCAAGTCCAGGGAGAGTTGTGGACCCCTGGGTAGCTTGCTGGGGTCAAAGGCCCCTAAGTGGAGGGCCAGGAGGTACCCTAGGGCCTCTACTGCAAGTCCAGGGAAAGAGGTGGACCCCCTGGGTAGCTTGCTGGGGTCAGAGGCCCCTGGGTGGAGGCCAAGGGGGCACCCTGGGGCCTCTACTGCAAGTCCAGGGAGAGTTTTGAACCCCTGGGTAGCTTGCTGGGGTCAGAGTCCCCTAGGTGGAAGCCAAGGGGGCATCCTGGGGCCTCTACTGCAAGTCCAGGGAGAGTTGTGGACCCCTGGGTAGCTTGCTGGGGTCTTAGACCCCTAGGTGGAGGGCCAGGAGGCACCCTGAGGCCTATACTTCAAGTCCAGGGAGAAAGGTGGACCCCTGGGTAGCTTGCTGGGGTCAGAGGCCCCTGGGTGGAGGCCAAGGGGGCACCCTTGGGCCTCTACTGCAAGTCCAGGGAGAGTTGTGGACCCCTGGGTAGCTTGCTGGGGTCAGAGGCCCCTAGGTGGAGGGCCAGGAGGTACCCCAGGGCCTCTACTGCAAGTCCAGGGAGAGAGGTGGACCCCTGGGTAGCTTGCTGGGGTCAGAGGCCCCTAGGTGGAGGGCCAGGGGGCACCCTGGGGCCTATACTTCAAGTCAAGGGAGAGAGGTGGACCCCTGGGTAGCTTGCTGGGGTCTTAGGTCCCTAGGTGGAGGGCCAGGGGGCACCCTGGGGCCTATACTGCAAGTCCAGGGAGAGAGGTGGACCCCTGGGTAGCTTGCTGGGGTCAGTGGCCCCTAGGTGGAGGGCCAGGGGGCACCCTGGGGCCTCTACTGCAAGTCCAGGGAGAGTTGTGGACCCCTGGGTAGCTTGTTGGGGTCTTAGGCCCCTAGGTGGATGGCCAGAGGGCACCCTTGGGCCTATACTTCAAGTCCAGGGAGAAAGGTGGACCCCTGGGTAGCTTACTGGGGTCAGAGGCCCCAGGGTGGAGGCCAAGGGGGCACCCTGGGGCCTCTACTGCAAGTCCAGGGAGAGTTGTGGACCCCTGGGTAGCTTGTTGTGGTCAAAGGCCCCTAGGTGGAGGGCCAGGGGGCACCCTGGGGCCTATCCTCCAAGTCCAGGGAAAGAGGTGGACTACTGGGTAGGTTGCTGGGGTCAAAGACTCCTTTTTGGAGGGCAAGGGTTCACCCTGGGGCCTCTACTGCAAGTCCAGGGAGAGAGGTGGACCCCTGGGTAGCTTTCTGGGGTCCTAGGCCCCTAGATGGAGGGCCAGGTGGCCTTCTTGGGCCTCTACTGCAAGTCCAGGGAGCAAGGTGGACCCCTGGATAGCTTCCTGGGGTCAAAGGCCACTAGGTTGAGGGCCAGGAGGCACCCTGGGGCGTCTACTGCATGTCTAGGGAGAGAGGTGGACCCCTGGGTAGCTTGCTGGGGTCTTAGGCCCCTAGGTGGAGGGCCAGGGGGAACCCTGGGGCCTCTACTGCAAGTCCAGGGAGAGTTGTGGACCCCTGGGTAGCTTGTTGGGGTCTTAGGCCACTAGGTGGAGGGCCAGAGGGCACCCTTGGGCCTATACTTCAAGTCCAGGGAGAAAGGTGGACCCCTGGGTAGCTTGCTGGGGTCAGAGGCCCCTGGGTGGAGGCCAAGGGGGCACCCTGCGGCCTCTACTGCAAGTCCAGGGAGAGTTGTGGACCCCTGGGTAGCTTGCTGGGGTCAGAGGCCCCTAGGTGGAGGCCAAGGGGGCACCCTGGGGCCTCTACTTCAAGTCCAGGCAGAGAGGTGGACCCCTGGGTAGCTTGCTGGGGTCCTAGTCCCCTAGGTGGAGGGCCAGGGGGCACCCTGGGGCCTATACTTCAAGTCAAGGGAGAGAGGTGGACCCCTGGGTAGCTTGCTGGGGTCTTAGGTCCCTAGGTGGAGGGCCAGGGGGCACCCTGGGGCCTATACTGCAAGTCCAGGGAGAGAGGTGGACCCCTGGGTAGCTTGCTGGGGTCAGAGGCCCCTAGGTGGAGGGCCAGGGGGCACCCTGGGGCCTCTACTGCAAGTCCAGGGGAAGTTTTGGACCCCTGGGTAGCTTGCTGGGGTCAGAAGCCCCTAGGTGGAGGGCCAGGGGGCACAATGGGGCCTCTACTGCAAGTACAGGGAGAGTTGAGGACCCCTGGGTAGCTTGCTGGGGTCAGAGGCCCCTAGGTGGAGGCCAAGGGGGCACCCTGGGGCCTCTACTGCAAGTCCAGAAAGAGAGGTGGACCCCTGGGTAGCTTGCTGGGGTCCTAGTCCCCTAGGTGGAGGGCCAGGGGGCACCCTGGGGCCTATACTTCAAGTCAAGGGAGAGAGGTGGACCCCTGGGTAGCTTGCTGGGGTCAGAGGCCCCTAGGTGGAGGGCCAGGGGGCACCCTGGGGCCACTACTGCAAGTCCAGGGAGAGTTGTGGACCCCTGGGTAGCTTGTTGGGGTCTTAGGCCCCTAGGTGGATGGCCAGTGGGCACCCTTGGGCCTATACTTCATGTCCAGGGAGAAATGTGGACCCCTGGGTAGCTTGCTGGGGTCAGAGGCCCCTGGGTGGAGGCCAAGGGGGCACCCTGGGGCCTCTACTGCAAGTCCAGGGAGAGTTGTGGACCCCTGGGTAGCTTGCTGGGGTCTTAGGCCCCTGGGTGGAGGGCCAGTGGGCACCCTGAGGCCTATACTTCAAGTCCAGGGAGAAAGGTGGACCCCTGGGTAGCTTGCTGGGGTCAGAGGCCCCTGGGTGGAGGCCAAGGGGGCACCCTGGGGCCTCTACTGCAAGTCCAGGGAGAGTTGTGGACCCCTGGGTAGCTTGCTGGGGTCAGAGGCCCCTACGTGGAGGGCCAGGAGGTACCCTAGGGCCTCTACTGCAAGTCCAGGGAGAGAGGTGGACCCCTGGGTAGCTTGCTGGGGTCAGAGGCCCCTGGGTGGAGGGCAAGGGGGCACCCTGGGGCCTCTACTGCAAGTCCAGGGAGAGTTGTGGACCCCTGGGTAGCTTGCTGGGGTCTTAGGTCCCTAGGTGGAGGGCCAGGGGGCACCCTGGGGCCTATACTGCAAGTCCAGGGAGAGAGGTGGACCCCTGGGTAGCTTGCTGGGGTCAGAGGCCCCTAGGTGGAGGGCCAGGGGGCACCCTGGGGCCTCTACTGCAAGTCCAGGGGAAGTTTTGGACCCCTGGGTAGCTTGCTGGGGTCAGAAGCCCCTAGGTGGAGGGCCAGGGGGCACAATGGGGCCTCTACTGCAAGTACAGGGAGAGTTGAGGACCCCTGGGTAGCTTGCTGGGGTCAGAGGCCCCTAGGTGGAGGCCAAGGGGGCACCCTGGGGCCTCTACTGCAAGTCCAGAAAGAGAGGTGGACCCCTGGGTAGCTTGCTGGGGTCCTAGTCCCCTAGGTGGAGGGCCAGGGGGCACCCTGGGGCCTATACTTCAAGTCAAGGGAGAGAGGTGGACCCCTGGGTAGCTTGCTGGGGTCAGAGGCCCCTAGGTGGAGGGCCAGGGGGCACCCTGGGGCCTCTACTGCAAGTCCAGGGAGAGTTGTGGACCCCTGGGTAGCTTGTTGGGGTCTTAGGCCCCTAGGTGGATGGCCAGTGGGCACCCTTGGGCCTATACTTCATGTCCAGGGAGAAATGTGGACCCCTGGGTAGCTTGCTGGGGTCAGAGGCCCCTGGGTGGAGGCCAAGGGGGCACCCTGGGGCCTCTACTGCAAGTCCAGGGAGAGTTGTGGACCCCTGGGTAGCTTGCTGGGGTCTTAGGCCCCTGGGTGGAGGGCCAGTGGGCACCCTGAGGCCTCTACTTCAAGTCCAGGGAGAAAGGTGGACCCCTGGGTAGCTTGCTGGGGTCAGAGGCCCCTGGGTGGAGGCCAAGGGGGCACCCTGGGGCCTCTACTGCAAGTCCAGGGAGAGTTGTGGACCCCTGGGTAGCTTGCTGGGGTCAGAGGCCCCTACGTGGAGGGCCAGGAGGTACCCTAGGGCCTCTACTGCAAGTCCAGGGAGAGAGGTGGACCCCTGGGTAGCTTGCTGGGGTCAGAGGCCCCTGGGTGGAGGGCAAGGGGGCACCCTGGGGCCTCTACTGCAAGTCCAGGCAGAGAGGTGGACCCCTGGGTAGCTAGCTGGGGTCCTAGTCCCCTAGGTGGAGGGCCAGGGGGCACCCTGGGGCCTATACTTCAAGTCAAGGGAGAGAGGTTGACCCCTGGGTAGCTTGCTGGGGTCTTAGGCCCCTAGGTGGAGGGCCAGGGGGCACCCTGGGGCCTCTACTGCAAATCCAGGGAGAGTTGTGGACCCCTGGGTAGCTTGTTGGGGTCTTAGGCCCCTAGGTGGAGGGCCAGTGGGCACCCTTGGGCCTATACTTCAAGTCCAGGGAGAAAGGTGGACCCCTGGGTAGCTTGCTGGGGTCAGAGGCCCCTGGGTGGAGGCCAAGGGGGCACCCTGGGGCCTCTACTGCAAGTCCAGGGAGAGTTGTGGACCCCTGGGTAGCTTGCTGGGGTCAGAGGCCCCTACGTGGAGGGCCAGGAGGTACCCTAGGGCCTCTTCTGCAAGTCCAGGGAGAGAGGTGGACCCCTGGGTAGCTTGCTGGGGTCAGAGGCCCCTGGGTGGAGGGCAAGGGGGCACCCTGGGGCCTCTACTGCAAGTCCAGGCAGAGAGGTGGACCCCTGGGTAGCTAGCTGGGGTCCTAGTCCCCTAGGTGGAGGGCCAGGGGGCACCCTGGGGCCTATACTTCAAGTCAAGGGAGAGAGGTTGACCCCTGGGTAGCTTGCTGGGGTCTTAGGCCCCTAGGTGGAGGGCCAGGGGGCACCCTTGGGCCTCTACTGCAAGTCCAGGGAGAGTTGTGGACCCCTGGGTAGCTTGTTGGGGTCTTAGGCCCCTAGGTGGAGGGCCAGTGGGCACCCTTGGGCCTATACTTCAAGTCCAGGGAGAAAGGTGGACCCCTGGGTAGCTTGCTGGGGTCTTAGGTCCCTAGGTGGAGGGCCAGGGGGCACCCTGGGGCCTATACTGCAAGTCCAGGGAGAGAGGTGGACCCCTGGGTAGCTTGCTGGGGTCAGAGGCCCCTAGGTGGAGGGCCAGGGGGCACCCTGGGGCCTCTACTGCAAGTGCAGGGAGAGTTGTGGACCCCTGGGTAGCTTGTTGGGGTCTTAGGCCCCTAAGTGGATGGCCAGTGGGCACCCTTGGGCCTATACTTCAAGTCCAGGGAGAAAGGTGGACCCCTGGGTAGCTTGCTGGGGTCAGAGGCCCCTGGGTGGAGGGCCAGTGGGCACCCTTGGGCCTATACTTCAAGTCCAGGGAGAAAGGTGGACCCCTGGGTAGCTTGTTGGGGTCTTAGGCCCCTAGGTGGATGGCCAGTGGGCACCCTTGGGCCTATACTTCAAGTCCAGGGAGAAAGGCGGACCCCTTGGTAGCTTGCTGGGGTCAGAGGCCCCTGGGTGGAGGCCAAGGGGGCACCCTGGGGCCTCTACTGCAAGTCCAGGGAGAGTTGTGGGCCCCTGGGTAGCTTGCTGGGGTCAGAGGCCCCTAGGTGGAGGCCAAGGGGGCACCCTGGGGCCTCTACTGCAAGTCCAGGGAGAGTTTTGGACCCCTGGGTAGCTTGCTGGGGTCAAAGGCCCCTAGGTGGAGGGCCAGAAGGTACCCTTGGGCCTCTACTGCAAGTCCAGGGAAAGAGGTGGACCCCCTGGGTAGCTTGCTGGGGTCAGAGGCCCCTGAGTGGAGGCCAAGGGGGTACCCTGGGGCCTCTACTGCAAGTCCAGGGAGAGTTGTGGTCCCCTGGGTAGCTTGCTGGGGTCAGAGGCCCCTAGGTGGAGGCCAAGGGGGCACCCTGGGGCCTGTACTGCAAGTCCAGGGAGAGTTGTGGACCCCTGGGTAGCTTGCTGGGGTCAAAGGCCCCTAAGTGGAGGGCCAGGAGGTACCCTAGGGCCTCTACTGCAAGTCCAGGGAAAGAGGTGGACCCCCTGGGTAGCTTGCTGGGGTCAGAGGCCCCTGGGTGGAGGCCAAGGGGGCACCCTGGGGCCTATACTGCAAGTCCAGGGAGAGTTTTGAACCCCTGGGTAGCTTGCTGGGGTCAGAGTCCCCTAGGTGGAAGCCAAGGGGGCATCCTGGGGCCTCTACTGCAAGTCCAGGGAGAGTTGTGGACCCCTGGGTAGCTTGCTGGGGTCTTAGGCCCCTAGGTGGAGGGCCAGGAGGCACCCTGAGGCCTATACTTCAAGTCCAGGGAGAAAGGTGGACCCCTGGGTAGCTTGCTGGGGTCACAGGCCCCTGGGTGGAGGCCAAGGGGGCACCCTTGGGCCTCTACTGCAAGTCCAGGGAGAGTTGTGGACCCCTGGGTAGCTTGCTGGGGTCAGAGGCCCCTAGGTGGAGGGCCAGGAGGTACCCCAGGGCCTCTACTGCAAGTCCAGGGAGAGAGGTGGACCCCTGGGTAGCTTGCTGGGGTCAGAGGCCCCTAGGTGGAGGGCCAGGGGGCACCCTGGGGCCTATACTTCAAGTCAAGGGAGAGAGGTGGACCCCTGGGTAGCTTGCTGGGGTCTTAGGTCCCTAGGTGGAGGGCCAGGGGGCACCCTGGGGCCTATACTGCAAGTCCAGGGAGAGAGGTGGACCCCTGGGTAGCTTGCTGGGGTCAGTGGCCCCTAGGTAGAGGGCCAGGGGGCACCCTGGGGCCTCTACTGCAAGTCCAGGGAGAGTTGTGGACCCCTGGGTAGCTTGTTGGGGTCTTAGGCCCCTAGGTGGATGGCCAGTGGGCACCCTTGGGCCTATACTTCAAGTCCAGGGAGAAAGGTGGACCCCTGGGTAGCTTACTGGGGTCAGAGGCCCCAGGGTGGAGGCCAAGGGGGCACCCTGGGGCCTCTACTGCAAGTCCAGGGAGAGTTGTGGACCCCTGGGTAGCTTGTTGTGGTCAAAGGCCCCTAGGTGGAGGGCCAGGGGGCACCCTGGGGCCTATCCTCCAAGTCCAGGGAAAGAGGTGGACTACTGGGTAGGTTGCTGGGGTCAAAGACTCCTTTTTGGAGGGCAAGGGGGCACCCTGGGGCCTCTACTGCAAGTCCAGGGAGAGAGGTGGACCCCTGGGTAGCTTTCTGGGGTCCTAGGCCCCTAGATGGAGGGCCAGGTGGCCTTCTTGGGCCTCTACTGCAAGTCCAGGGAGCAAGGTGGACCCCTGGATAGCTTCCTGGGGTCAAAGGCCACTAGGTTGAGGGCCAGGAGGCACCCTGGGGCGTCTACTGCATGTCTAGGGAGAGAGGTGGACCCCTGGGTAGCTTGCTGGGGTCTTAGGCCCCTAGGTGGAGGGCCAGGGGGAACCCTGGGGCCTCTACTGCAAGTCCAGGGAGAGTTGTGGACCCCTGGGTAGCTTGTTGGGGTCTTAGGCCACTAGGTGGAGGGCCAGAGGGCACCCTTGGGCCTATACTGCAAGTCCAGGGAGAGAGGTGGACCCCTGGGTAGCTTGCTGGGGTCAGAGGCCCCTAGGTGGAGGGCCAGGGGGCACCCTGGGGCCTCTACTGCAAGTCCAGGGGAAGTTTTGGACCCCTGGGTAGCTTGCTGGGGGTCAGAAGCCCCTAGGTGGAGGGCCAGGGGGCACAATGGGGCCTCTACTGCAAGTACAGGGAGAGTTGTGGACCCCTGGGTAGCTTGCTGGGGTCTTAGGCCCCTAGGTGGAGGGCCAGGGGGCACCCTGAGGCCTATACTTCAAGTCCAGGGAGAAAGGTGGACCCCTGGGTAGCTTGCTGGGGTCGGAATCCCCTGGGTGGAGGCCAATGGGGCACCCTGGGGCCTCTACTGCAAGTCCAGGGAGAGTTGAGGACCCCTGGGTAGCTTGCTGGGGTCAGAGGCCCCTAGGTGGAGGGCCAGGAGGTACCCTAGGGCCTCTACTGCAAGTCCAGGGAGAGAGCTGGACCCCTGGGTAGCTTGCTGGGGTCAGAGGCCCCTAGGTGGAGGGCAAGGGGGCACCCTGGGGCCTCTACTGCAAGTCCAGGCAGAGAGGTGGACCCCTGGGTAGCTAGCTGGGGTCCTAGTCTCCTAGGTGGAGGGCCAGGGGGCACCCTGGGGCCTATACTGCAAGTCCAGGAAGAGTTGAGGACCCCTGGGTAGCTTGCTGGGGTCAGAGGCCCCTAGGTGGAGGGCCAGGGGGCACCCTGGGGCCTCTACTGCAAGTCCAGGGAGAGTTGTGGACCCCTGAGTAGCTTGTTGGGGTCTTAGGCCCCTAAGTGGATGGCCAGTGGGCACCCTTGGGCCTATACTTCAAGTCCAGGGAGAAAGGTGGACCCCTGGGTAGCTTGCTGGGGTCAGAGGCCCCTGGGTGGAGGGCCAGTGGGCACCCTTGGGCCTATACTTCAAGTCCAGGGAGAAAGGTGGACCCCTGGGTAGCTTGTTGGGGTCTTAGGCCCCTAGTTGGATGGCCAGTGGGCACCCTTGGGCCTATACTTCAAGTCCAGGGAGAAAGGCGGACCCCTTGGTAGCTTGCTGGGGTCAGAGGCCCCTGGGTGGAGGCCAAGGGGGCACCCTGGGGCCTCTACTGCAAGTCCAGGGAGAGTTGTGGGCCCCTGGGTAGCTTGCTGGGGTCAGAGGCCCCTAGGTGGAGGCCAAGGGGGCACCCTGGGTTCTCTACTGCAAGTCCAGGGAGAGTTGTGGACCCCTGGGTAGCTTGCTGGTGTCAAAGGCCCCTAGGTGGAGGGCCAGAAGGTACCCTAGGGCCTCTACTGCAAGTCCAGGGAAAGAGGTGGACCCCCTGGGTAGCTTGCTGGGGTCAGAGGCCCCTGAGTGGAGGCCAAGGGGGTACCCTGGGGCCTCTACTGCAAGTCCAGGGAGAGTTGTGGTCCCCTGGGTAGCTTGCTGGGGTCAGAGGCCCCTAGGTGGAGGCCAAGGGTGCACCCTGGGGCCTGTACTGCAAGTCCAGGGAGAGTTGTGGACCCCTGGGTAGCTTGCTGGGGTCAAAGGCCCCTAAGTGGAGGGCCAGGAGGTACCCTAGGGCCTCTACTGCAAGTCCAGGGAAAGAGGTGGACCCCCTGGGTAGCTTGCTGGGGTCAGAGGCCCCTGGGTGGAGGCCAAGGGGGCACCCTGGGGCCTCTACTGCAAGTCCAGGGAGAGTTTTGAACCCCTGAGTAGCTTGCTGGGGTCAGAGTCCCCTAGGTGGAAGCCAAGGGGGCATCCTGGGGCCTCTACTGCAAGTCCAGGGAGAGTTGTGGACCCCTGGGTAGCTTGCTGGGGTCTTAGGCCCCTAGGTGGAGGGCCAGGAGGCACCCTTGGGCCTATACTTCAAGTCCAGGGAGAAAGGTGGACCCCTGGGTAGCTTGCTGGGGTCTTAGGTCCCTAGGTGGAGGGCCAGGGGGCACCCTGGGGCCTATACTGCAAGTCCAGGGAGAGAGGTGGACCCCTGGGTAGCTTGCTGGGGTCAGAGGCCCCTAGGTGGAGGGCCAGGGGGCACCCTGGGGCCTCTACTGCAAGTCCAGGGAGAGTTGTGGACCCCTGGGTAGCTTGTTGGGGTCTTAGGCCCCTAAGTGGATGGCCAGTGGGCACCCTTGGGCCTATACTTCATGTCCAGGGAGAAAGGTGGACCCCTGGGTAGCTTGTTGGGGTCAGAGGCCCCTGGGTGGAGGGCCAGTGGGCACCCTTGGGCCTATACTTCAAGTCCAGGGAGAAAGGTGGACCCCTGGGTAGCTTGTTGGGGTCTTACGCCCCTAGGTGGATGGCCAGTGGGCACCCTTGGGCCTATACTTCAAGTCCAGGGAGAAAGGCGGACCCCTTGGTAGCTTGCTGGGGTCAGAGGCCCCTGGGTGGAGGCCAAGGGGGCACCCTGGGGCCTCTACTGCAAGTCCAGGGAGAGTTGTGGGCCCCTGGGTAGCTTGCTGGGGTCAGAGGCCCCTAGGTGGAGGCCAAGGGGGCACCCTGGGGCCTCTACTGCAAGTCCAGGGAGAGTTGTGGACCCCTGGGTAGCTTGCTGGGGTCAAAGGCCCCTAGGTGGAGGGCCAGAAGGTACCCTAGGGCCTCTACTGCAAGTCCAGGGAAAGAGGTGGACCCCCTGGGTAGCTTGCTGGGGTCAGAGGCCCCTGAGTGGAGGCCAAGGGGGTACCCTGGGGCCTCTACTGCAAGTCCAGGGAGAGTTTTGGTCCCCTGGGTAGCTTGCTGGGGTCAGAGGCCCTTAGGTGGAGGCCAAGGGGGCACCCTGGGGCCTGTACTGCAAGTCCAGGGAGAGTTGTGGACCCCTGGGTAGCTTGCTGGGGTCAAAGGCCCCTAAGTGGAGGGCCAGGAGGTACCCTAGGGCCTCTACTGCAAGTCCAGGGAAAGAGGTGGACCCCCTGGGTAGCTTGCTGGGGTCAGAGGCCCCTGGGTGGAGGCCAAGGGGGCACCCTGGGGCCTCTACTGCAAGTCCAGGGAGAGTTTTGAACCCCTGGGTAGCTTGCTGGGGTCAGAGTCCCCTAGGTGGAAGCCAAGGGGGCATCCTGGGGCCTCTACTGCAAGTCCAGGGAGAGTTGTGGACCCCTGGGTAGCTTGCTGGGGACTTAGGCCCCTAGGTGGAGGGCCAGGAGGCACCCTGAGGCCTATACTTCAAGTCCAGGGAGAAAGGTGGACCCCTGGGTAGCTTGCTGGGGTCAGAGGCCCCTGGGTGGAGGCCAAGGGGGCACCCTTGGGCCTCTACTGCAAGTCCAGGGAGAGTTGTGGACCCCTGGGTAGCTTGCTGGGGTCAGAGGCCCCTAGGTGGAGGGCCAGGAGGTACCCCAGGGCCTCTACTGCAAGTCCAGGGAGAGAGGTGGACCCCTGGGTAGCTTGCTGGGGTCAGAGGCCCCTAGGTGGAGGGCCAGGGGGCACCCTGGGGCCTATACTTCAAGTCAAGGGAGAGAGGTGGACCCCTGGGTAGCTTGCTGGGGTCTTAGGTCCCTAGGTGGAGGGCCAGGGGCACCCTGGGGCCTATACTGCAAGTCCAGGGAGAGAGGTGGACCCCTGGGTAGCTTGCTGGGGTCAGTGGCCCCTAGGTGGAGGGCCAGGGGGCACCCTGGGGCCTCTACTGCAAGTCCAGGGAGAGTTGTGGACCCCTGGGTAGCTTGTTGGGGTCTTAGGCCCCTAGGTGGATGGCCAGTGGGCACCCTTGGGCCTATACTTCAAGTCCAGGGAGAAAGGTGGACCCCTGGGTAGCTTACTGGGGTCAGAGGCCCCAGGGTTGAGGCCAAGGGGGCACCCTGGGGCCTCTACTGCAAGTCCAGGGAGAGTTGTGGACCCCTGGGTAGCTTGTTGTGGTCAAAGGCCCCTAGGTGGAGGGCCAGGGGGCACCCTGGGGCCTATCCTCCAAGTCCAGGGAAAGAGGTGGACTACTGGGTAGGTTGCTGGGGTCAAAGACTCCTTTTTGGAGGGCAAGGGGGCACCCTGGGGCCTCTACTGCAAGTCCAGGGAGAGAGGTGGACCCCTGGGTAGCTTTCTGGGGTCCTAGGCCCCTAGATGGAGGGCCAGGTGGCCTTCTTGGGCCTCTACTGCAAGTCCAGGGAGCAAGGTGGACCCCTGGATAGCTTCCTGGGGTCAAAGGCCACTAGGTTGAGGGCCAGGAGGCACCCTGGGGCGTCTACTGCATGTCTAGGGAGAGAGGTGGACCCCTGGGTAGCTTGCTGGGGTCTTAGGCCCCTAGGTGGAGGGCCAGGGGGAACCCTGGGGCCTCTACTGCAAGTCCAGGGAGAGTTGTGGACCCCTGGGTAGCTTGTTGGGGTCTTAGGCCCCTAGGTGGAGGGCCAGAGGGCACCCTTGGGCCTATACTTCAAGTCCAGGGAGAAAGGTGGACCCCTGGGTAGCTTGCTGGGGTCAGAGACCCCTGGGTGGAGGCCAAGGGGGCACCCTGCGGCCTCTACTGCAAGTCCAGGGAGAGTTGTGGACCCCTGGGTAGCTTGCTGGGGTCAGAGGCCCCTAGGTGGAGGCCAAGGGGGCACCCTGGGGCCTCTACTTCAAGTCCAGGCAGAGAGGTGGACCCCTGGGTAGCTTGCTGGGGTCCTAGTCCCCTAGGTGGAGGGCCAGGGGGCACCCTGGGGCCTATACTTCAAGTCAAGGGAGAGAGGTTGACCCCTGGGTAGCTTGCTGGGGTCTTAGGCCCCTAGGTGGAGGGCCAGGGGGCACCCTGGGGCCTCTACTGCAAGTCCAGGGAGAGTTGTGGACCCCTGGGTTGCTTGTTGGGGTCTTAGGCCCCTAGGTGGAGGGCCAGTGGGCACCCTTGGGCCTATACTTCAAGTCCAGGGAGAAAGGTGGACCCCTGGGTAGCTTGCTGGTATTCAGAGGCCCCTGGGTGGAGGCCAAGGGGGCACCCTGGGGCCTCAACTGCAAGTCCAGGGAGAGTTGTGGACCCCTGGGTAGCTTGTTGGGGTCAGAGGCCCCTAGGTGGAGGCCAAGGGGGCACCCTGGGGCCTCTACTGCAAGTCCAGGCATAGAGGCGGACCCCTGGGTAGCTTGCTGGGGTCCTAGTCCCCTAGGTGGAGGGCCAGGGGGAACCATGGGGCCTATACTTCAAGTCAAGGGAGAGAGGTGTAACCCTGGGTAGCTTGCTGGGGTCTTAGGTCCCTAGGTGGAGGGCCAGAGGGCACCCTGGGGCCTATACTGCAAGTCCAGGGAGAGAGGTTGACCCCTGGGTAGCTTGCTGGGGTCAGAGGCCCCTAGGTGGAGGGCCAGGGAACACCCTGGGGCCTCTACTGCAAGTCCAGGGAGAGTTGTGGACCCCTGGGTAGCTTGTTGGGGTCTTAGGCCCCTATGTGGATGGCCAGTGGGCACCCTTGGGCCTATACTTCAAGTCCAGGGAGAAAGGTGGACCCCTGGGTAGCTTGCTGGGGTCAGAGGCCCCTGGGTGGAGGCCAAGGGGGCACCCTGGGGCCTCTACTGCAAGTCCAGGGAGAGTTGTGGACCCCTGGGTAGCTTGCTGGGGTCAGAGGCCCCTAGGTGGAGGCCAAGGGGGCACCCTGGGGCCTCTACTGCAAGTCCAGGGAGAGTTGTGGACCCCTGGGTAGGTTGCTGGGGTCAAAGGCCCCTAGGTGGAGGGCCAGGAGGTAACCTAGGGCCTCTACTGCAAGACCAGGGAAAGAGGTGGACCCCCTGGGTAGCTTGCTGGGGTCAGAGGATCCTGGGTGGAGGCCAAGGGGTTACCCTGGGGCCTCTACTGCAAGTCCAGGGAGAGTTGTGGACCCCTGGGTAGATTGCTGGGGTCAGAGTGCCCTAGGTTGAGGCCAAGGGGGCACCCTGGGGCCTCTACTGCAAGTCCAGGCAGAGAGGTGGACCCCTGGGTACCTTGCTGGGGTCCTAGTCCCCTAGGTGGAGGGCCAGGGGGCACCCTGGGGCCTATACTTCAAGTCAAGGGAGAGAGGTGGACCCCTGGGTAGCTTGCTGGGGTCTTAGGTCCCTAGGTGGAGGGCCAGGGGGCACCCTGGGGCCTATACTGCAAGTCCAGGGAGAGAGGTGGACCCCTGGGTAGCTTGCTGGGGTCAGAGGCCCCTAGGTGGAGGGCCAGGGGGCACCCTGGGGCCTCTACTGCAAGTCCAAGGAGAGTTGTGGACCCCTGGGTAGCTTGTTGGGGTCTTAGGCCCCTAGGTGGATGGCCAGTGGGCACCCTTGGGCCTATACTTCAAGTCCAGGGAGAAAGGTGGACCCCTGGGTAGCTTGTTGGGGTCAGAGGCCCCTGGGTGGAGGCCAAGGGGTGACCCTGGGGCCTCTACTGCAAGTCCAGGGAGAGTTGTGGTCCCCTGGGTAGCTTGCTGGGGTCAGAGGCCCCTAGGTGGAGGCCAAGGGGTGACCCTGGGGCCTCTACTGCAAGTCCAGGGAGAGTTGTGGTCCCCTGGGTAGCTTGCTGGGGTCAGAGGCCCCTAGGTGGAGGCCAAGGGGGCACCCTGGGGCCTCTACTGCAAGTCCAGGGAGAGTTTTGGACCCCTGGGTAGCTTGCTGGGGTCAGAGGCCCCTAGGTGGAAGCCAAGGGGGCACCCTGGGGTCTGTACTGCAAGTCCAGTGAGAGTTGTGGACCCCTGGGTAGCTTGCTGGGGTCTTAGGCCCCTAGGTGGAGGGCCAGGGGGCACCCTGGGGCCTGTACTGCAAGTCCAGGGAGAGTTGTGGACCCCTGGGTAGCTTGCTGGGGTCAAAGGCCCCTAGGTGGAGGGCCAGGAGGTACCCTAGGGCCTCTACTGCAAGTCCAGGGAAAGAGGTGGACCCCCTGGGTAGCTTGCTGGGGTCAGAGGCCCCTGGGTGGAGGCCAAGGGGGCACCCTGGGGCCTCTACTGCAAGTCCAGGGAGAGTTTTGGACCCTTGGGTAGCTTGCTGGGGTAAGAGGCCCTTAGGTGGAGGCCAAGGGGGCACCCTAGGGCCTCTACTGCAAGTCCAGGCAAAGAGGAGGACCCCCAGGGTAGCTTGCTGTGGTCAAAGGCCCCTAGGTGGAGGGCCAGGGGGCACCCTGGGGCCTATCCTCCAAGTCCAGGGAAAGAGGTGGACTACTGGGTAGGTTGCTGGGGTCAAAGACTCCTTTTTGGAGGGCAAGGTGGCACCCTGGGGCCTCTACTGCAAGTCCAGGGAGAGAGGTGGACCCCTGGGTAGCTTTCTGGGGTCCTAGGCCCCTAGATGGAGGGCCAGGTGGCCTTCTTGGGCCTCTACTGCAAGTCCAGGGAGCAAGGTGGACCCCTGGATAGCTTCCTGGGGTCAAAGGCCACTAGGTGGAGGGCCAGGGGGCACCCTGGGGTGTCTACTGCATGTCCAGGGAGAGAGGTGGACCCCTGGGTAGGTTGCTGGGGTCAAAGACTCCTTTTTGGAGGGCAAGGGGGCACCCTGGGGCCTCTACTGCAAGTCCAGGGAGAGAGGTGGACCCCTGGGTAGCTTTCTGGGGTCCTAGGCCCCTAGATGGAGGGCCAGGTGGCCTTCTTGGGCCTCTACTGCAAGTCCAGGGAGCAAGGTCGACCCCTGGATAGCTTCCTGGGGTCAAAGGCCACTAGGTTGAGGGCCAGGAGGCACCCTGGGGCGTCTACTGCATGTCTAGGGAGAGAGGTGGACCCCTGGGTAGCTTGCTGGGGTCTTAGGCCCCTAGGTGGAGGGCCAGGGGGAACCCTGGGGCCTCTACTGCAAGTCCACGGAGAGTTGTGGACCCCTGGGTAGCTTGTTGGGGTCTTAGGCCCCTAGGTGGAGGGCCAGAGGGCACCCTTGGGCCTATACTTCAAGTCCAGGGAGAAAGGTGGACCCCTGGGTAGCTTGCTGGGGTCAGAGACCCCTGGGTGGAGGCCAAGGGGGCACCCTGCGGCCTCTACTGCAAGTCCAGGGAGAGTTGTGGACCCCTGGGTAGCTTGCTGGGGTCAGAGGCCCCTAGGTGGAGGCCAAGGGGGCACCCTGGGGCCTCTACTTCAAGTCCAGGCAGAGAGGTGGACCCCTGGGTAGCTTGCTGGGGTCCTAGTCCCCTAGGTGGAGGGCCAGGGGGCACCATGGGGCCTATACTTCAAGTCAAGGGAGAGAGGTGGACCCCTGGGTAGCTTGCTGGGGTCTTAGGTCCCTAGGTGGAGGGCCAGGGGGCACCCTGGGGCCTATACTGCAAGTCCAGGGAGAGAGGTGGACCCCTGGGTAGCTTGCTGGGGTCAGAGGCCCCTAGGTGGAGGGCCAGGGGGCACCCTGGGGCCTCTACTGCAAGTCCAGGGGAAGTTTTGGACCCCTGGGTAGCTTGCTGGGGTCTGAGGCCCCTAGGTGGAGGGCCAGGGGGCACAATGGGGCCTCTACTGCAAGTACAGGGAGAGTTGTGGACCCCTGGGTAGCTTGCTGGGGTCTTAGGCCCCTAGGTGGAGGGCCAGGGGGCACCCTGAGGCCTATACTTCAAGTCCAGGGAGAAAGGTGGACCCCTGGGTAGCTTGCTGGGGTCGGAATCCCCTGGGTGGAGGCCAATGGGGCACCCTGGGGCCTCTACTGCAAGTCCAGGGAGAGTTGAGGACCCCTGGGTAGCTTGCTGGGGTCAGAGGCCCCTAGGTGGAGGGCCAGGAGGTACCCTAGGGCCTCTACTGCAAGTCCAGGGAGAGAGCTGGACCTCTGGGTAGCTTGCTGGGGTCAGAGGCCCCTAGGTGGAGGGCAAGGGGGCACCCTGGGGCCTCTACTGCAAGTCCAGGCAGAGAGGTGGACCCCTGGGTAGCTAGCTGGGGTCCTAGTCTCCTAGGTGGAGGGCCAGGGGCACCCTGGGGCCTATACTTCAAGTCAAGGGAGAGAGGTGGACCCCTGGGTAGCTTGCTGGGGTCTTAGGCCCCTAGGTGGAGGGCCAGGGGGCACCCTGGGGCCTCTACTGTAAGTCCAGGGAGAGTTGTGGACCCCTGGGTTGCTTGTTGGGGTCTTAGGCCCCTAGGTGGAGGGCCAGTGGGCACCCTTGGGCCTATACTTCAAGTCCAGGGAGAAAGGTGGACCCCTGGGTAGCTTGCTGGTATTCAGAGGCCCCTGGGTGGAGGCCAAGGGGGCACCCTGGGGCCTCAACTGCAAGTCCAGGGAGAGTTGTGGACCCCTGGGTAGCTTGTTGGGGTCAGAGGCCCCTAGGTGGAGGCCAAGGGGGCACCCTGGGGCCTCTACTGCAAGTCCAGGCATAGAGGCGGACCCCTGGGTAGCTTGCTGGGGTCCTAGTCCCCTAGGTGGAGGGCCAGGGGGAACCATGGGGCCTATACTTCAAGTCAAGGGAGAGAGGTGTACCCCTGGGTAGCTTGCTGGGGTCTTAGGTCCCTAGGTGGAGGGCCAGAGGGCACCCTGGGGCCTATACTGCAAGTCCAAGGAGAGAGGTTGACCCCTGGGTAGCTTGCTGGGGTCAGAGGCCCCTAGGTGGAGGGCCAGGGAACACCCTGGGGCCTCTACTGCAAGTCCAGGGAGAGTTGTGGACCCCTGGGTAGCTTGTTGGGGTCTTAGGCCCCTATGTGGATGGCCAGTGGGCACCCTTGGGCCTATACTTCAAGTCCAGGGAGAAAGGTGGACCCCTGGGTAGCTTGCTGGGGTCAGAGGCCCCTGGGTGGAGGCCAAGGGGGCACCCTGGGGCCTCTACTGCAAGTCCAGGGAGAGTTGTGGACCCCTGGGTAGCTTGCTGGGGTCAGAGGCCCCTAGGTGGAGGCCAAGGGGGCACCCTGGGGCCTCTACTGCAAGTCCAGGGAGAGTTGTGGACCCCTGGGTAGGTTGCTGGGGTCAAAGGCCCCTAGGTGGAGGGCCAGGAGGTAACCTAGGGCCTCTACTGCAAGACCAGGGAAAGAGGTGGACCCCCTGGGTAGCTTGCTGGGGTCAGAGGATCCTGGGTGGAGGCCAAGGGGTTACCCTGGGGCCTCTACTGCAAGTCCAGGGAGAGTTGTGGACCCCTGGGTAGATTGCTGGGGTCAGAGTGCCCTAGGTTGAGGCCAAGGGGGCACCCTGGGGCCTCTACTGCAAGTCCAGGCAGAGAGGTGGACCCCTGGGTACCTTGCTGGGGTCCTAGTCCCCTAGGTGGAGGGCCAGGGGGCACCCTGGGGCCTATACTTCAAGTCAAGGGAGAGAGGTGGACCCCTGGGTAGCTTGCTGGGGTCTTAGGTCCCTAGGTGGAGGGCCAGGGGGCACCCTGGGGCCTATACTGCAAGTCCAGGGAGAGAGGTGGACCCCTGGGTAGCTTGCTGGGGTCAGAGGCCCCTAGGTGGAGGGCCAGGGGGCACCCTGGGGCCTCTACTGCAAGTCCAAGGAGAGTTGTGGACCCCTGGGTAGCTTGTTGGGGTCTTAGGCCCCTAGGTGGATGGCCAGTGGGCACCCTTGGGCCTATACTTCAAGTCCAGGGAGAAAGGTGGACCCCTGGGTAGCTTGTTGGGGTCAGAGGCCCCTGGGTGGAGGCCAAGGGGGCACCCTGGGGCCTCTACTGCAAGTCCAGGGAGAGTTGTGGACCCCTGGGTAGCTTGCTGGGGTCAGAGGCCCCTAGGTGGAGGCCAAGGGGTGACCCTGGGGCCTCTACTGCAAGTCCAGGGAGAGTAGTGGTCCCCTGGGTAGCTTGCTGGGGTCAGAGGCCCCTAGGTGGAGGCCAAGGGGGCACCCTGGGGCCTCTACTGCAAGTCCAGGGAGAGTTTTGGACCCCTGGGTAGCTTGCTGGGGTCAGAGGCCCCTAGGTGGAAGCCAAGGGGGCACCCTGGGGTCTGTACTGCAAGTCCAGTGAGAGTTGTGGACCCCTGGGTAGCTTGCTGGGGTCTTAGGCCCCTAGGTGGAGGGCCAGGGGGCACCCTGGGGCCTGTACTGCAAGTCCAGGGAGAGTTGTGGACCCCTGGGTAGCTTGCTGGGGTCAAAGGCCCCTAGGTGGAGGGCCAGGAGGTACCCTAGGGCCTCTACTGCAAGTCCAGGGAAAGAGGTGGACCCCCTGGGTAGCTTGCTGGGGTCAGAGGCCCCTGGGTGGAGGCCAAGGGGGCACCCTGGGGCCTCTACTGCAAGTCCAGGGAGAGTTTTGGACCCTTGGGTAGCTTGCTGGGGTAAGAGGCCCTTAGGTGGAGGCCAAGGGGGCACCCTAGGGCCTCTACTGCAAGTCCAGGCAAAGAGGATGACCCCCAGGGTAGCTTGCTGTGGTCAAAGGCCCCTAGGTGGAGGGCCAGGGGGCACCCTGGGGCCTATCCTCCAAGTCCAGGGAAAGAGGTGGACTACTGGGTAGGTTGCTGGGGTCAAAGACTCCTTTTTGGAGGGCAAGGGGGCACCCTGGGGCCTCTACTGCAAGTCCAGGGAGAGAGGTGGACCCCTGGGTAGCTTTCTGGGGTCCTAGGGCCCTAGATGGAGGGCCAGGTGGCCTTCTTGGGCCTCTACTGCAAGTCCAGGGAGCAAGGTGGACCCCTGGATAGCTTCCTGGGGTCAAAGGCCACTAGGTGGAGGGCCAGGGGGCACCCTGGGGTGTCTACTGCATGTCCAGGGAGAGAGGTGGACCCCTGGGTAGGTTGCTGGGGTCAAAGACTCCTTTTTGGAGGGCAAGGGGGCACCCTGGGGCCTCTACTGCAAGTCCAGGGAGAGAGGTGGACCCCTGGGTAGCTTTCTGGGGTCCTAGGCCCCTAGATGGAGGGCCAGGTGGCCTTCTTGGGCCTCTACTGCAAGTCCAGGGAGCAAGGTCGACCCCTGGATAGCTTCCTGGGGTCAAAGGCCACTAGGTTGAGGGCCAGGAGGCACCCTGGGGCGTCTACTGCATGTCTAGGGAGAGAGGTGGACCCCTGGGTAGCTTGCTGGGGTCTTAGGCCCCTAGGTGGAGGGCCAGGGGGAACCCTGGGGCCTCTACTGCAAGTCCAGGGAGAGTTGTGGACCCCTGGGTAGCTTGTTGGGGTCTTAGGCCCCTAGGTGGAGGGCCAGAGGGCACCCTTGGGCCTATACTTCAAGTCCAGGGAGAAAGGTGGACCCCTGGGTAGCTTGCTGGGGTCAGAGACCCCTGGGTGGAGGCCAAGGGGGCACCCTGCGGCCTCTACTGCAAGTCCAGGGAGAGTTGTGGACCCCTGGGTAGCTTGCTGGGGTCAGAGGCCCCTAGGTGGAGGCCAAGGGGGCACCCTGGGGCCTCTACTTCAAGTCCAGGCAGAGAGGTGGACCCCTGGGTAGCTTGCTGGGGTCCTAGTCCCCTAGGTGGAGGGCCAGGGGGCACCCTGGGGCCTATACTTCAAGTCAAGGGAGAGAGGTGGACCCCTGGGTAGCTTGCTGGGGTCTTAGGTCCCTAGGTGGAGGGCCAGGGGGCACCCTGGGGCCTATACTGCAAGTCCAGGGAGAGAGGTGGACCCCTGGGTAGCTTGCTGGGGTCAGAGGCCCCTAGGTGGAGGGCCAGGGGGCACCCTGGGGCCTCTACTGCAAGTCCAGGGGAAGTTTTGGACCCCTGGGTAGCTTGCTGGGGTCTGAGGCCCCTAGGTGGAGGGCCAGGGGGCACAATGGGGCCTCTACTGCAAGTACAGGGAGAGTTGTGGACCCCTGGGTAGCTTGCTGGGGTCAGAGGCCCCTAGGTGGAGGGCCAGGGGGCACCCTGAGGCCTATACTTCAAGTCCAGGGAGAAAGGTGGACCCCTGGGTAGCTTGCTGGGGTCGGAATCCCCTGGGTGGAGGCCAATGGGGCACCCTGGGGCCTCTACTGCAAGTCCAGGGAGAGTTGAGGACCCCTGGGTAGCTTGCTGGGGTCAGAGGCCCCTAGGTGGAGGGCCAGGAGGTACCCTAGGGCCTCTACTGCAAGTCCAGGGAGAGAGGTGGACCCCTGGGTAGCTTGCTGGGGTCAGAGGCCCCTAGGTGGAGGGCAAGGGGGCACCCTGGGGCCTCTACTGCAAGTCCAGGCAGAGAGGTGGACCCCTGGGTAGCTAGCTGGGGTCCTAGTCTCCTAGGTGGAGGGCCAGGGGCACCCTGGGGCCTATACTTCAAGTCAAGGGAGAGAGGTGGACCCCTGGGTAGCTTGCTGGGGTCTTAGGCCCCTAGGTGGAGGGCCAGGGGGCACCCAGGGGCCTCTACTGCAAGTC
Organism: Danio rerio; assembly: GCF_049306965.1. NCBI lineage: Eukaryota > Metazoa > Chordata > Actinopteri > Cypriniformes > Danionidae > Danio > Danio rerio. The sequence goes on along the minus strand of NC_133195.1, from coordinate 18,680,228 downwards.
CAGGGAGAGTTGTGGACCCCTGGGTAGCTTGTTGGGGTCTTAGGCCCCTAGGTGGAGGGCAAGTGGGCATCCTTGGGCCTATACTTCAAGTCCAGGGAGAAAGGTGGAACCCTGGGTAGCTTGCTGGGGTCAGAGGCCCCTAGGTGGAGGCCAAGGGGGCACCCTGGGGCCTCTACTGCAAGTCCAGGCAGAGAGGTGGACCCCTGGGTAGCTTGCTGGGGTCCTAGTTCCCTAGGTGGAGGGCCAGGGGGCACCCTGGCTCCTATACTTCAAGTCAAGGGAGAGAGGTGGACCCCTGGGTAGCTTGCTGGGGTCTTAGGTCCCTAGGTGGAGGGCCAGGGGGCACTCTGGGGCCTATACTGCAAGTCCAGGGAGAGAGATGGACCCCTGGGTAGCTTGCTGGGGTCAGAGGCCCCTAGGTGGAGGGCCGGGGGCACCCTGGGGCCTCTACTGCAAGTCCAGGGAGAGTTGTGGACCCCTGGGTAGCTTGTTGGGGTCTTAGGCCCCTAGGTGGATGGCCAGTGGGCACCCTTGGGCCTATACTTCAAGTCCAGGGAGAAAGGTGGACCCCTGGGTAGCTTGCTGGGGTCAGAGGCCCCTGGGTGGAGGCCAAGGGGGCACCCTGGGGCCTCTACTACAAGTCCAGGGAGAGTTGTGGACCCCTGGGTAGCTTGCTGGGATCAGAGGCCCCTAGGTGGAGGCCAAGGGGGCACCCTGGGGCCTCTACTGCAAGTCCAGGGAGAGTTGTGGGCCCCTGGGTAGCTTGCTGGGGTCAAAGGCCCCTAGGTGGAGGGCCAGGAGTTACCCTAGGGCCTCTACTGCAAGTCCAGGGAAAGAGGTGGACCCCCTGGGTAGCTTGCTGGGGTCAGAGGCCCCTGGGTGGAGGCCAAGGGGGTACCCTGGGGCCTCTACTGCAAGTCCAGGGAGAGTTGTGGTCCCCTGGGTAGCTTGCTGGGGTCAGATGCCCCTAGGTGGAGGCCAAGGGGGCACCCTGGGGCCTCTACTGCAAGTCCAGGGAGAGTTGTGCACCCCTGGGTAGTTTGCTGGGGTCAAAGGCCCCTAGGTGGAGGGCCAGGAGGTACCCTAGGGCCTCTACTGCAAGTCCAGGGAAAGAGAAGGACCCCCTGGGTAGCTTGCTGGGGTCAGAGGCCCCTGGGTGGAGGCCAAGGGGGCACCCTGGGGCCTCTACTGCAAGTCCAGGGAGAGTTTTGGACCCCTGGGTAGATTGTTTGGGTCTTAGGCCCCTAGGTGGAGGGCCAGAGGGCACCCTTGGGCCTATACTTCAATTCCAGGGAGAAAGGTGGACTCCTGGGTAGCTTGCTGAGGTCAGAGGCCCCTGGGTGGAGGCCAAGGGGGCGCCCTGCGGCCTCTACTGCAAGTCCAGGGAGAGTTGTGGACCCCTGGGTAGCTTGCTGGGGTCAGAGGCCCCTAGGTGGAGGCCAAGGGGGCACCCTGGGGCCTCTACTGCAAGTCCAGGCAGAGAGGTGGACCCCTGGGTAGCTTGCTGGGGTCCTAGTCCCCTAGGTGGAGGGCCAGGGGGCTTCCTGGGGCCTATACTTCAAGTCAAGGGAGAGAGGTGGACCCCTGGGTAGCTTGCTGGGGTCTTAGGCCCCTAGGTGGAGGGCCAGTGGGCATCCTTGGGCCTATACTTCAAGTCCAGGGAGAAAGGTGGAACCCTGGGTAGCTTGCTGGGGTCAGAGGCCCCTAGGTGGAGGCCAAGGGGGCACCCTGGGGCCTCTACTGCAAGTCCAGGCAGAGAGGTGGACCCCTGGGTAGCTTGCTGGGGTCCTAGTTCCCTAGGTGGAGGGCCAGGGGGCACCCTGGCTCCTATACTTCAAGTCAAGGGAGAGAGTTGGACCCCTGGGTAGCTTGCTGGGGTCTTAGGTCCCTAGGTGGAGGGCCAGGGGGCACTCTGGGGCCTATACTGCAAGTCCAGGGAGAGAGATGGACCCCTGGGTAGCTTGCTGGGGTCAGAGGCCCCTAGGTGGAGGGCCGGGGGCACCCTGGGGCCTCTACTGCAAGTCCAGGGAGAGTTGTGGACCCCTGGGTAGCTTGTTGGGGTCTTAGGCCCCTAGGTGGATGGCCAGTGGGCACCCTTGGGCCTATACTTCAAGTCCAGGGAGAAAGGTGGACCCCTGGGTAGCTTGCTGGGGTCAGAGGCCCCTGGGTGGAGGCCAAGGGGGCACCCTGGGGCCTCTACTACAAGTCCAGGGAGAGTTGTGGACCCCTGGGTAGCTTGCTGGGATCAGAGGCCCCTAGGTGGAGGCCAAGGGGGCACCCTGGGGCCTCTACTGCAAGTCCAGGGAGAGTTGTGGGCCCCTGGGTAGCTTGCTGGGGTCAAAGGCCCCTAGGTGGAGGGCCAGGAGTTACCCTAGGGCCTCTACTGCAAGTCCAGGGAAAGAGGTGGACCCCCTGGGTAGCTTGCTGGGGTCAGAGGCCCCTGGGTGGAGGCCAAGGGGGTACCCTGGGGCCTCTACTGCAAGTCCAGGGAGAGTTGTGGTCCCCTGGGTAGCTTGCTGGGGTCAGATGCCCCTAGGTGGAGGCCAAGGGGGCACCCTGGGGCCTCTACTGCAAGTCCAGGGAGAGTTGTGCACCCCTGGGTAGTTTGCTGGGGTCAAAGGCCCCTAGGTGGAGGGCCAGGAGGTACCCTAGGGCCTCTACTGCAAGTCCAGGGAAAGAGAAGGACCCCCTGGGTAGCTTGCTGGGGTCAGAGGCCCCTGGGTGGAGGCCAAGGGGGCACCCTGGGGCCTCTACTGCAAGTCCAGGGAGAGTTTTGGACCCCTGGGTAGATTGTTTGGGTCTTAGGCCCCTAGGTGGAGGGCCAGAGGGCACCCTTGGGCCTATACTTCAATTCCAGGGAGAAAGGTGGACCCCTGGGTAGCTTGCTGAGGTCAGAGGCCCCTGGGTGGAGGCCAAGGGGGCGCCCTGCGGCCTCTACTGCAAGTCCAGGGAGAGAGATGGACCCCTGGGTAGCTTGCTGGGGTCAGAGGCCCCTAGGTGGAGGCCAAGGGGGCACCCTGGGGCCTCTACTGCAAGTCCAGGGAGAGTTGTGGACCCCTGGGTAGCTTGTTGGGGTCTTAGGCCCCTAGGTGGATGGCCAGTGGGCACCCTTGGGCCTATACTTCAAGTCCAGGGAGAAAGGTGGACCCCTGGGTAGCTTGCTGGGGTCAGAGGCCCCTGGGTGGAGGCCAAGGGGGCACCCTGGGGCCTCTACTACAAGTCCAGGGAGAGTTGTGGACCCCTGGGTAGCTTGCTGGGATCAGAGGCCCCTAGGTGGAGGCCAAGGGGGCACCCTGGGGCCTCTACTGCAAGTCCAGGGAGAGTTGTGGGCCCCTGGGTAGCTTGCTGGGGTCAAAGGCCCCTAGGTGGAGGGCCAGGAGTTACCCTAGGGCCTCTACTGCAAGTCCAGGGAAAGAGGTGGACCCCCTGGGTAGCTTGCTGGGGTCAGAGGCCCCTGGGTGGAGGCCAAGGGGGTACCCTGGGGCCTCTACTGCAAGTCCAGGGAGAGTTGTGGTCCCCTGGGTAGCTTGCTGGGGTCAGATGCCCCTAGGTGGAGGCCAAGGGGGCACCCTGGGGCCTCTACTGCAAGTCCAGGGAGAGTTGTGCACCCCTGGGTAGTTTGCTGGGGTCAAAGGCCCCTAGGTGGAGGGCCAGGAGGTACCCTAGGGCCTCTACTGCAAGTCCAGGGAAAGAGAAGGACCCCCTGGGTAGCTTGCTGGGGTCAGAGGCCCCTGGGTGGAGGCCAAGGGGGCACCCTGGGGCCTCTACTGCAAGTCCAGGGAGAGTTTTGGACCCCTGGGTAGATTGTTTGGGTCTTAGGCCCCTAGGTGGAGGGCCAGAGGGCACCCTTGGGCCTATACTTCAATTCCAGGGAGAAAGGTGGACCCCTGGGTAGCTTGCTGAGGTCAGAGGCCCCTGGGTGGAGGCCAAGGGGGCGCCCTGCGGCCTCTACTGCAAGTCCAGGGAGAGTTGTGGACCCCTGGGTAGCTTGCTGGGGTCAGAGGCCCCTAGGTGGAGGCCAAGGGGGCACCCTGGGGCCTCTACTGCAAGTCCAGGCAGAGAGGTGGACCCCTGGGTAGCTTGCTGGGGTCCTAGTCCCCTAGGTGGAGGGCCAGGGGGCTTCCTGGGGCCTATACTTCAAGTCAAGGGAGAGAGGTGGACCCCTGGGTAGCTTGCTGGGGTCTTAGGCCCCTAGGTGGAGGGCCAGTGGGCATCCTTGGGCCTATACTTCAAGTCCAGGGAGAAAGGTGGAACCCTGGGTAGCTTGCTGGGGTCAGAGGCCCCTAGGTGGAGGCCAAGGGGGCACCCTGGGGCCTCTACTGCAAGTCCAGGCAGAGAGGTGGACCCCTGGGTAGCTTGCTGGGGTCCTAGTTCCCTAGGTGGAGGGCCAGGGGGCACCCTGGCTCCTATACTTCAAGTCAAGGGAGAGAGTTGGACCCCTGGGTAGCTTGCTGGGGTCTTAGGTCCCTAGGTGGAGGGCCAGGGGGCACTCTGGGGCCTATACTGCAAGTCCAGGGAGAGAGATGGACCCCTGGGTAGCTTGCTGGGGTCAGAGGCCCCTAGGTGGAGGGCCGGGGGCACCCTGGGGCCTCTACTGCAAGTCCAGGGAGAGTTGTGGACCCCTGGGTAGCTTGTTGGGGTCTTAGGCCCCTAGGTGGATGGCCAGTGGGCACCCTTGGGCCTATACTTCAAGTCCAGGGAGAAAGGTGGACCCCTGGGTAGCTTGCTGGGGTCAGAGGCCCCTGGGTGGAGGCCAAGGGGGCACCCTGGGGCCTCTACTACAAGTCCAGGGAGAGTTGTGGACCCCTGGGTAGCTTGCTGGGATCAGAGGCCCCTAGGTGGAGGCCAAGGGGGCACCCTGGGGCCTCTACTGCAAGTCCAGGGAGAGTTGTGGGCCCCTGGGTAGCTTGCTGGGGTCAAAGGCCCCTAGGTGGAGGGCCAGGAGTTACCCTAGGGCCTCTACTGCAAGTCCAGGGAAAGAGGTGGACCCCCTGGGTAGCTTGCTGGGGTCAGAGGCCCCTGGGTGGAGGCCAAGGGGGTACCCTGGGGCCTCTACTGCAAGTCCAGGGAGAGTTGTGGTCCCCTGGGTAGCTTGCTGGGGTCAGATGCCCCTAGGTGGAGGCCAAGGGGGCACCCTGGGGCCTCTACTGCAAGTCCAGGGAGAGTTGTGCACCCCTGGGTAGTTTGCTGGGGTCAAAGGCCCCTAGGTGGAGGGCCAGGAGGTACCCTAGGGCCTCTACTGCAAGTCCAGGGAAAGAGAAGGACCCCCTGCGTAGCTTGCTGGGGTCAGAGGCCCCTGGGTGGAGGCCAAGGGGGCACCCTGGGGCCTCTACTGCAAGTCCAGGGAGAGTTTTGGACCCCTGGGTAGATTGTTTGGGTCTTAGGCCCCTAGGTGGAGGGCCAGAGGGCACCCTTGGGCCTATACTTCAATTCCAGGGAGAAAGGTGGACCCCTGGGTAGCTTGCTGAGGTCAGAGGCCCCTGGGTGGAGGCCAAGGGGGCGCCCTGCGGCCTCTACTGCAAGTCCAGGGAGAGTTGTGGACTCCTGGGTAGCTTGCTGGGGTCAGAGGCCCCTAGGTGGAGGCCAAGGGGGCACCCTGGGGCCTCTACTGCAAGTCCAGGCAGAGAGGTGGACCCCTGGGTAGCTTGCTGGGGTCCTAGTCCCCTAGGTGGAGGGCCAGGGGGCTTCCTGGGGCCTATACTTCAAGTCAAGGGAGAGAGGTGGACCCCTGGGTAGCTTGCTGGGGTCAGAGGCCCCTAGGTGGAGGCCAAGGGGGCACCCTGGGGTCTCTACTGCAAGTCCAGGGAGAGTTGTGGACCCCTGGGTAGCTTGCTGGGGTTTTAGGCCCCTAGGTGGAGGGCCAGTGGGCACCCTGAGGCCTATACTTCAAGTCCAGGGAGAAAGGTGGACCCCTGGGTAGCTTGCTGGGGTCAGAGGCCCCTGGGTGGAGGCCAAGGGGGCACCCTGGGGCCTCTACTGCAAGTCCAGGGAGAGTTGTGGACCCCTGGGTAGCTTGCTGGGGTCAGAGGCCCCCGACGTGGAGGGCCAGGAGGTACCCTAGGGCCTCTACTGCAAGTCCAGGGAGAGAGGTGGACCCCTGGGTAGCTTGCTGGGGTCAGAGGCCCCTGGGTGGAGGGCAAGGGGGCACCCTGGGGCCTCTACTGCAAGTCCAGGCAGAGAGGTGGACCCCTGGGTAGCTTGCTGGGGTCCTAGTTCCCTAGGTGGAGGGCCAGGGGGCACCCTGGCTCCTATACTTCAAGTCAAGGGAGAGAGGTGGACCCCTGGGTAGCTTGCTGGGGTCTTAGGTCCCTAGGTGGAGGGCCAGGGGGCACTCTGGGGCCTATACTGCAAGTCCAGGGAGAGAGATGGACCCCTGGGTAGCTTGCTGGGGTCAGAGGCCCCTAGGTGGAGGGCCGGGGGCACCCTGGGGCCTCTACTGCAAGTCCAGGGAGAGTTGTGGACCCCTGGGTAGCTTGTTGGGGTCTTAGGCCCCTAGGTGGATGGCCAGTGGGCACCCTTGGGCCTATACTTCAAGTCCAGGGAGAAAGGTGGACCCCTGGGTAGCTTGCTGGGGTCAGAGGCCCCTGGGTGGAGGCCAAGGGGGCACCCTGGGGCCTCTACTACAAGTCCAGGGAGAGTTGTGGACCCCTGGGTAGCTTGCTGGGATCAGAGGCCCCTAGGTGGAGGCCAAGGGGGCACCCTGGGGCCTCTACTGCAAGTCCAGGGAGAGTTGTGGGCCCCTGGGTAGCTTGCTGGGGTCAAAGGCCCCTAGGTGGAGGGCCAGGAGTTACCCTAGGGCCTCTACTGCAAGTCCAGGGAAAGAGGTGGACCCCCTGGGTAGCTTGCTGGGGTCAGAGGCCCCTGGGTGGAGGCCAAGGGGGCACCCTGGGGCCTCTACTGCAAGTCCAGGGAGAGTTTTGAACCCCTGGGTAGCTTGCTAGGGTCAGAGACCCCTAGGTGGAAGCCAAGGGGGCATCCTGGGGCCTCTACTGCAAGTCCAGGGAGAGTTGTGGACCCCTGGGTAGCTTGCTGGGGACTTAGGCCCCTAGGTGGAGGGCCAGGAGGCACCCTGAGGCCTATACTTCAAGTCCAGGGAGAAAGGTGGACCCCTGGGTAGCTTGCTGGGGTCAGAGGCCCCTGGGTGGAGGCCAAGGGGGCACCCTTGGGCCTCTACTGCAAGTCCAGGGAGAGTTGTGGACCCCTGGGTAGCTTGCTGGGGTCAGAGGCCCCTAGGTGGAGGGCCAGGAGGTACCCCAGGGCCTCTACTGCAAGTCCAGGGAGAGAGGTGGACCCCTGGGTAGCTTGCTGGGGTCAGAGGCCCCTAGGTGGAGGCCAAGGGGGCACCCTGGGGCCTCTACTGCAAGTCCAGGGAGAGTTTTGAACCCCTGGGTAGCTTGCTGGGGTCAGAGTCCCCTAGGTGGAAGCCAAGGGGGCATCCTGGGGCCTCTACTGCAAGTCCAGGGAGAGTTGTGGACCCCTGGGTAGCTTGCTGGGGACTTAGGCCCCTAGGTGGAGGGCCAGGAGGCACCCTGAGGCCTATACTTCAAGTCCAGGGAGAAAGGTGGACCCCTGGGTAGCTTGCTGGGGTCAGAGGCCCCTGGGTGGAGGCCAAGGGGGCACCCTTGGGCCTCTACTGCAAGTCCAGGGAGAGTTGTGGACCCCTGGGTAGCTTGCTGGGGTAAGAGGCCCCTAGGTGGAGGGCCAGGAGGTACCCCAGGGCCTCTACTGCAAGTCCAGGGAGAGAGGTGGACCCCTGGGTAGCTTGCTGGGGTCAGAGGCCCCTAGGTGGAGGGCCAGGGGGCACCCTGGGGCCTATACTTCAAGTCAAGGGAGAGAGGTGGACCCCTGGGTAGCTTGCTGGGGTCTTAGGTCCCTAGGTGGAGGGCCAGGGGGCACCCTGGGGCCTATACTGCAAGTCCAGGGAGAGAGGTGGACCCCTGGGTAGCTTGCTGGGGTCAGTGGCCCCTAGGTGGAGGGCCAGGGGGCACCCTGGGGCCTCTACTGCAAGTCCAGGGAGAGTTGTGGACCCCTGGGTAGCTTGTTGGGGTCTTAGGCCCCTAGGTGGATGGCCAGTGGGCACCCTTGGGCCTATACTTCAAGTCCAGGGAGAAAGGTGGACCCCTGGGTAGCTTACTGGGGTCAGAGGCCCCAGGGTTGAGGCCAAGGGGGCACCCTGGGGCCTCTACTGCAAGTCCAGGGAGAGTTGTGGACCCCTGGGTAGCTTGTTGTGGTCAAAGGCCCCTAGGTGGAGGGCCAGGGGGCACCCTGGGGCTTATCCTCCAAGTCCAGGGAAAGAGGTGGACTACTGGGTAGGTTGCTGGGGTCAAAGACTCCTTTTTGGAGGGCAAGGGGGCACCCTGGGGCCTCTACTGCAAGTCCAGGGAGAGAGGTGGACCCCTGGGTAGCTTTCTGGGGTCCTAGGCCCCTAGATGGAGGGCCAGGTGGCCTTCTTGGGCCTCTACTGCAAGTCCAGGGAGCAAGGTCGACCCCTGGATAGCTTCCTGGGGTCAAAGGCCACTAGGTTGAGGGCCAGGAGGCACCCTGGGGCGTCTACTGCATGTCTAGGGAGAGAGGTGGACCCCTGGGTAGCTTGCTGGGGTCAAAGGCACCTAAGTGGAGGGCCAGGAGGTACCCTAGGGCCTCTACTGCAAGTCCAGGGAAAGAGGTGGACCCCCTGGGTAGCTTGCTGGGGTCAGAGGCCCCTGGGTGGAGGCCAAGGGGGCACCCTGGGGCCTCTACTGCAAGTCCAGGGAGAGTTTTGAACCCCTGGGTAGCTTGCTAGGGTCAGAGACCCCTAGGTGGAAGCCAAGGGGGCATCCTGGGGCCTCTACTGCAAGTCCAGGGAGAGTTGTGGACCCCTGGGTAGCTTGCTGGGGACTTAGGCCCCTAGGTGGAGGGCCAGGAGGCACCCTGAGGCCTATACGTCAAGTCCAGGGAGAAAGGTGGACCCCTGGGTAGCTTGCTGGGGTCAGAGGCCCCTGGGTGGAGGCCAAGGGGGCACCCTTGGGCCTCTACTGCAAGTCCAGGGAGAGTTGTGGACCCCTGGGTAGCTTGCTGGGGTCAGAGGCCCCTAGGTGGAGGGCCAGGAGGTACCCCAGGGCCTCTACTGCAAGTCCAGGGAGAGAGGTGGACCCCTGGGTAGCTTGCTGGGGTCAGAGGCCCCTAGGTGGAGGCCAAGGGGGCACCCTGGGGCCTCTACTGCAAGTCCAGGGAGAGTTTTGAACCCCTGGGTAGCTTGCTGGGGTCAGAGTCCCCTAGGTGGAAGCCAAGGGGGCATCCTGGGGCCTCTACTGCAAGTCCAGGGAGAGTTGTGGACCCCTGGGTAGCTTGCTGGGGACTTAGGCCCCTAGGTGGAGGGCCAGGAGGCACCCTGAGGCCTATACTTCAAGTCCAGGGAGAAAGGTGGACCCCTGGGTAGCTTGCTGGGGTCAGAGGCCCCTGGGTGGAGGCCAAGGGGGCACCCTTGGGCCTCTACTGCAAGTCCAGGGAGAGTTGTGGACCCCTGGGTAGCTTGCTGGGGTCAGAGGCCCCTAGGTGGAGGGCCAGGAGGTACCCCAGGGCCTCTACTGCAAGTCCAGGGAGAGAGGTGGACCCCTGGGTAGCTTGCTGGGGTCAGAGGCCCCTAGGTGGAGGGCCAGGGGGCACCCTGGGGCCTATACTTCAAGTCAAGGGAGAGAGGTGGACCCCTGGGTAGCTTGCTGGGGTCTTAGGTCCCTAGGTGGAGGGCCAGGGGGCACCCTGGGGCCTATACTGCAAGTCCAGGGAGAGAGGTGGACCCCTGGGTAGCTTGCTGGGGTCAGTGGCCCCTAGGTGGAGGGCCAGGGGGCACCCTGGGGCCTCTACTGCAAGTCTAGGGAGAGTTGTGGACCCCTGGGTAGCTTGTTGGGGTCTTAGGCCCCTAGGTGGATGGCCAGTGGGCACCCTTGGGCCTATACTTCAAGTCCAGGGAGAAAGGTGGACCCCTGGGTAGCTTACTGGGGTCAGAGGCCCCAGGGTTGAGGCCAAGGGGGCACCCTGGGGCCTCTACTGCAAGTCCAGGGAGAGTTGTGGACCCCTGGGTAGCTTGTTGTGGTCAAAGGCCCCTAGGTGGAGGGCCAGGGGGCACCCTGGGGCCTCTACTGCAAGTCCAGGGAGAGTTGTGCACCCCTGGGTAGTTTGCTGGGGTCAAAGGCCCCTAGGTGGAGGGCCAGGAGGTACCCTAGGGCCTCTACTGCAAGTCCAGGGAAAGAAAAGGACCCCCTGGGTAGCTTGCTGGGGTCAGAGGCCCCTGGGTGGAGGCCAAGGGGGCACCCTGGGGCCTCTACTGCAACTCCAGGGAGAGTTTTGGACCCCTGGGTAGATTGTTTGGGTCTTAGGCCCCTAGGTGGAGGGCCAGAGGGCACCCTTGGGCCTATACTTCAATTCCAGGGAGAAAGGTGGACCCCTGGGTAGCTTGCTGAGGTCAGAGGCCCCTGGGTGGAGGCCAAGGGGGCACCCTTGGGCCTCTACTGCAAGTCCAGGGAGAGTTGTGGACCCCTGGGTAGCTTGCTGGGGTCAGAGGCCCCTAGGTGGAGGGCCAGGAGGTACCCCAGGGCCTCTACTGCAAGTCCAGGGAGAGAGGTGGACCCCTGGGTAGCTTGCTGGGGTCAGAGGCCCCTAGGTGGAGGGCCAGGGGGCACCCTGGGGCCTATACTTCAAGTCAAGGGAGAGAGGTGGACCCCTGGGTAGCTTGCTGGGGTCTTAGGTCCCTAGGTGGAGGGCCAGGGGGCACCCTGGGGCCTATACTGCAAGTCCAGGGAGAGAGGTGGACCCCTGGGTAGCTTGCTGGGGTTTTAGGCCCCTAGGTGGAGGGCCAGTGGGCACCCTGAGGCCTATACTTCAAGTCCAGGGAGAAAGGTGGACCCCTGGGTAGCTTGCTGGGGTCAGAGGCCCCTGGGTGGAGGCCAAGGGGGCACCCTGGGGCCTCTACTGCAAGTCCAGGGAGAGTTGTGGACCCCTGGGTAGCTTGCTGGGGTCAGAGGCCCCCGACGTGGAGGGCCAGGAGGTACCCTAGGGCCTCTACTGCAAGTCCAGGGAGAGAGGTGGACCCCTGGGTAGCTTGCGGGGGTCAGAGGCCCCTGGGTGGAGGGCAAGGGGGCACCCTGGGGCCTCTACTGCAAGTCCAGGCAGAGAGGTGGACCCCTGGGTAGCTAGCTGGGGTCCTAGTCCCCTAGGTGGAGGGCCAGGGGGCACCCTGGGGCCTATACTTCAAGTCAAGGGAGAGAGGTTGACCCCTGGGTAGCTTGCTGGGGTCTTAGGCCCCTAGGTGGAGGGCCAGGGGGCACCCTGGTTCCTCTACTGCAAGTCCAGGGAGAGTTGTGGACCCCTGGGTAGCTTGTTGGGGTCTTAGGGCCCTAGGTGGAGGGCCAGTGGGCACCCTTGGGCCTATACTTCAAGTCCAGGGAGAAAGGTGGACCCCTGGGTAGCTTGCTGGGGTCAGAGGCCCCTGAGTGGAGGCCAAGGGGGTACCCTGGGGCCTCTACTGCAAGTCCAGGGAGAGTTGTGGTCCCCTGGGTAGCTTGCTGGGGTCAGAGGCCCCTAGGTGGAGGCCAAGGGGGCACCCTGGGGCCTGTACTGCAAGTCCAGGGAGAGTTGTGGACCCCTGGGTAGCTTGCTGGGGTCAAAGGCCCCTAAGTGGAGGGCCAGGAGGTACCCTAGGGCCTCTACTGCAAGTCCAGGGAAAGAGGTGGACCCCCTGGGTAGCTTGCTG